>NC_052057.2:31286916-31886916 GCF_903992535.2 Arvicola amphibius | reverse complement strand
GTTGTGTGCCAAAATGAAATCGAGACTGAAGGTTGGTAGCAAGCACCTTTATCCGATGAGTCATCTTACTGAGTATTGATGAATTAATTCCTTGTCTATGTTTGTTGACTTAATTTAAACTCTCTATATGAATCAGAACGGTTAAGCCAGACTACTTTGAGAAAAGTAGATCTTAAGTTCTTATCTTATAGAAGCCCTGGTCATGATAACAATACGTGACCCCTTAGACCTAGTACCCATATGATTGTAAACAAAAAAAGGATTTGTTCACAAAGAAAGACATGTTCTTGTCAGATATCATAAATATATAGAAATTACATATTATAATATAATATTGTTCTTATTTATACTATTTAAGCTATTTTTTCAATATTTTATGTGCAAAGTGGTAAATAATATATTTTCCAAGATAAACTTGTTATAATTACTATATATATATATGTATATATATACATACACACATAGTTAGAAATATATACTGTTCATATATGGTGTTCTAAAATATAATAACAAAATAACTAAATATTATACTAGTGTAACATGTTTGTAAATATTGAAAGAATATGGCTGCTTGGCTTTGACTATGGTTAAGCAACCATGTTAATTAAAATTTGAGATCCATTTGATGTCTAGCAAATGTTTAATATTTTCCTTGTTTAACCCAACTTTTCTTTAAGAAATAACCTAAAGATATTTTCTTTGTACAAAGTTCCAAATGCATACAATCAAAACTGTATAACTATGGATAATAGGATAAGATATCAAAGAAATGAGTATTCCATTATGCAGTTTTTATTTATAAGTTAATGCATAAATATTTTACAAATAAATATATTACAGATATAAAATTCTTTGCAAATTTGAAATTATTGATATAGTAGTGGTTACTCTTCTGTAGCTCCTGTCCTGTGTTTTCTTCTCTTCTTTTACATTTTAGATTTCTTAAATAAAATATATTTGGATCACATTTTTCTCTCCACCAGCTCTCTCCAGTCTTATCTTTCGTGTTCTCTCTCTCTCTCTCTCTCTCTCTCTCTCTCTCTCTCTCTCTCTCTCTCTCTCTCTCTCTTTCACACACACACAAACACACACACACATGCACACGCACACACGTGCACATGCACATACACATATGTGCACACATACACACACTTGAAAATTACAACAAACAAAATACAAAATATTGACAAAACAAAAGGTCCATAATTATAATGTAGTGTATTTCCTATTTACCAGTTAGTTATACATGTGTGTGTGGTCTGTATGGGGGAGGTGGTTGAATTACCCAGTGTCTCTCTACTGGATAAATACTGACTTTCTCTCAGAAAAAAATTCACTGCATTGAGCTTCCTAGTTACGGGTGGGCATTTGTGCCCACTTCCTTTTCTCTGTGCTAGGATTTTATCTGGTTTGAAACTGAGCAGGTCTTAGGAGTATTGTCATAGTCTTGGTGAGTTCACACACACACATATACACACACACACACATGTATGTATATGTATATCAGACTTGTTGTATCTAGAAAATGCCTCTGGCTCATACAATATTTCTTTCTTCTCTTCTACTTGCATCTTCATTGATTTTTCTTTGTTTTTAATAGATATAATTATTGTCTGGCATATATATATGGTAGCTATCTCAGAGAAATTTTATCCAATTTTAGATATACATGCTATTCATTTTCAGATACACACAGCTATATGCAGAATTATTTCTGTTCTTTTCGTACTCTTTTAAGTGTTCATTAGTTATTTCCTTCAAGTCCCCCACACAAGTACTGTGTGCACTAAATTTTATTTTCTGAACTAAACAAGAGAGATGATAAAACAGTAAGATTTATTCCAACTTTCTTAAGCACAGTTAATAACTGGATTAAGAAAATTAATTACATTTATCATTACTTGCAATTCACAGTATACCTTTAGTGTGAAGTACACTATCCGATTGTCTTAACATCTCTATACTGCTTGCTCTAGATAAAATAAACATGATCAAACTCCCCCTTTTAATAGAAGTCCCAATTTCTAATTGTTACTGAATCCTCAAAAATCTGTGAAAGGCACTAATGTTTTTATTATTTACTGGACTAATAGTTATTTTCTGCAAGGAACACACATAGAAATGTGGAAAGACAACTTCAGTTTGAAAGACAAAATGAGCATTTAATATGATATTCAAGCAGCATGAAAACAGCTCATGACCATTGTTTAATATATGTTCTTTTATCAGAACATAAAAGTGGTTTATAAAGCTAAAATATCTCTTAAATTTAAAGTAGCTCGTGGTGTATTTAGCTCACTGATAAAATACAAGACATAGGTTGAAATTACAGTTCCACAAATGATACTAATAATAACAAAATAATGGTAAAATGACATACTAAGTAGCATTGTTAGAAAATTTTATATGTCCTAGATAAAACAGGAAGAAAGTAGTTAATTTTAAACAGAAATTATAATTTAAAGCTTTTCTGTTTTTCTGAATCAAAAACTTTTGGTAAATCCCTAGATACTAAAATACATGGAAAGGGTTTCCTCAGAAATGTGAATGGAGCCGGTTGGTGGTGTCGCACGCCTTTAATCACAGCACTTCGGAGGCAGATGCAGGCAAATCTCTGAGAGTTCAAGGCCAGACTGATCTACAAGAACTAGTTCCAGGACAGGCACCAAAGCTACAGAGAAACCTTGTCTCAAAAAAGAAAGAAAGAAAGGAAGGAAGGAAGGAAGGAAGGAAGGAAGGAAGGAAGGAAGGAAGGAAGGAAAAAGAAAGAAAGAAAGAAAGAAAGAAAGAAAGAAAGAAAGAAAGAAAGAAAGAAAGAAAGAAAGAGAAGATCCGAAGAAGAGAGAGCAAGAGAGAAGAGAGAGAGAGAGAGAGAGAGAGAGAGAGAGAGAGAGAGATGTGAATGTAGCAGGATATTGGTAGTGCATGCCTTTATGCCTTTAATCCCTGAACTCAGGAAGAAGAGGCAGGTGAATCTCTGAGTCGTTACCAACACGGTTTACAAAGGAAGTTACAGGCTACACAAAGAAACCCTATTTCAACAACAACAAAGAACAGTAGCAAAAAACACAAACAAAAGAAAGGAAAATAAAGGAAATGAAGGGAGAATAGAAAAGGAAAGGAAATGAAAGGAAAGTAAAGAAAAGATAAAGAAAAAAGAAAAGCAAACATGATCCTAAAAATACACAATAGGTTTGGGTTACCTCACTCAGGACGGTTTTTTTTTTTTTTTTTTTTTTTTTTTTTCCTTTTTTTTCCCCCTAGTTCCATTCTTTTGCCTGTAAATTTCATGATGTCTTTTTTTTTCTTCTTCTAAGCAAGACCTGCAAATGTACTACATTTTCTTTATCCATTGTTTCGCTGGGGGGCATCTAGGTTGTTTCCAGTTCAGGAACCCAGAAAGACAAACATGGCATGTACTCATTCATTATTGGATGTTAGCCGTGAAGGGAAGACTATTCAACTACAGTCCACGATCCCAGAGAAGCTAGGTAACAAGTGCCGCCCGAAGTACGACTCATGGATTCCCCTGGGAAGCAGAAATAGAAGAGATCTCTTGGGTAAGCTAGGTATTAGGGGGGATGGTCTGGTTGGGGACCTGGAGAGGGAGAATAATGAAAGAGATATCTTGATGGCATTTTGAGGGTTAGAGAGAAACGTGGTACCAGGGAGATTTCCGGCAATCCACAAGAATAACCCAGCTAAGACTTCCAGCAAGAGTGGAGAGGGTACCTGAACTGGTCTCCTATAAACATATTGGCGGCTGTCCTTATTGACATGGGAGAGCATTCATCCAGTAACTGATGGAAGCAGATGCAAACACTCAGACAAGCCCTGGGCTGAGCTAGGAAAGTCCTCTTGAAGAGAAAAAGGAGGGATTGTACAAGCCAGGGAGTCAAGGAAATGACAGGGGAACTTGCAGAGACAGCTCACCTGAGTTCTTAGGAACTCAGAGTGTAGACCCAACATCTAAGGAGCCATGCATGTGGCTATGTAGGCCCTCTGCACATGTGTAACAGTTGTGTGGTTTGGTCTGTTTGTGGGGCTTTTACCATTGGAAACAGGACAACTCTGTTTTTGGCACTTGTGCTGGGTTTTAAGAACTCATTACCCATGTTGGACTGCCTCTCCCAATCTTGATTTTGAGGGGGGAGTGGGCTAGGTGTTACCTCCCCTCGATGATCTCTATTACTTTCATGGGAGGCCTGACCCTTTTTGAATGGAGGTAGAGGAAGAGAGGATGGGGGTAGAAGGGAGATGTGGGGAGGCAACAGGAGGAGAAAAGGGAGGGGAAATTGTTGCTGGTACATAAAGAAAAATATTCAATAAAAAGAAATAAAAGCTACACGACTAGATTAAAAAGACACCATGACCGTGCTTGACAAGTGCTTTTAGGTTGGGTATTTTGACATGTTCATTATCTAGATATTTTTATGGGATACAGAATGAAGGAAATATAAGTTGCAAATTTGCAAGTTAACTAATCAATGTATAGAAGAATAAATCAGTTGCAAGGCCTTCTTTACCACTGTATTGTAATTGTAAGTGCCTCAGTTTTCAGTGATAATTCTTCTATAATATTAATCCCAATTGTCAATGGGTGAACAGATTTTCTCATTTATCATGTTCAAGTGAGCTTAGAACTTTTATTTTACATAGTGCAATTATACATTATTATATTTTAAAGCTAAGCTGATTTTTTTGTCAGTTTTCTTATCCTCTCTAATTTCTTTGAAATATTACTACTCAATTACTTATAATATCTTTGCCAATATGATTAATGAAATCAAAAATTTTACCCTGTCAGTCATATCATATCTTGTTCCAAATGATAATTTCGTATATGCATGCACTTTATTACACAATATATCGTAGATAACAGTGTATGAAGTGTATTTCCTATTCTTAGTAGCAGCCCTTTTATTCATCTTAAAGTTACAATGACTTAGAAGTTAAATAATTTTCTTTATCTGACTCTTTGCAAAAGTCAGCAGTGTTTCTTCAAAGAAGAGGAAAAATCTGAGTGCTCATTTCATAATTCTTCTTTAAGCGCTTAATTGATGTCACCAAGAAGAATTTTTAGCTCACCTCTGATGCATTATTCTCCCAGCAGACATGTAGAAGTATAAAAGTATACCATTCTCAACACGAAACAGGTTTGGAATCCTGAGACTCATAAGCCTGTATCTTAATTCAGCTAATGAAGTATACTACAAAGCACAGTACTAAGACAGTACTAAAGTACTGAAAGAATTTGGATACAGTTTTATTCAACTGCAAATAAAAAGCATTGTTAATTCAGGAAAAATAAAATGTTTTATATAATAATATACGTTAATGAGTGAAGTTTGACCACTTGCATTTTATAAGGAAGAATTTTATTGTTTATTTTAAACATTCAGATATTTTCTTTTTTGACCCACACTCTTTTTTTATTTTAAAATTAAAAATTTCCATCTTTTCCCCTCCTCCCACTTCCCTCTCCTCCCCCACTCCCTCCCTCTCCAGGCCAAAGAGCAGGTAGGATTCCCTACACTATGGGAAGTCCAAGGTCCTCCCAATTCCCCCCAGGTCCAGGAAGGTGAGCAACCAAACTGACAAGGCTCCCACAGAGCCCGTCCATGCAGTAGAATCAAAGCCCATCGCCATTGTCCTTGGCTTCTCAGTCAGCCTCCACTGTCAGCCACATTCAAAGAGTCTGGTTTGATCACATGCTCCATCAGTCCCATTCCAGCTGGCCTTGGTGATCTCCCATTAGATCTGTCCCACGGTCTCAGTGGGTGAATACACCCCTCACGGTCCTGACTTCCTTGCTCATGTTCCCCCTCCTGCTCCTCATTAGGACCTTGGGAACTTTCAGATATTTTCATACCATTGTAATTATAACCATTGTAACTTTGACGAGATAAATTTAGATAAATACCAGGGCTATTTAACAGGGAAAAAATTAATGAGATAGATAAACATGCTGCATGTTGTGAGACATTTAGAGATGATCAGTAGTCAAACTATGGCATACAATTTCCTGCATAAAATCCCTTTCCACATATTTCCAGAATAGAATAGAAAAATATGTATCTAAACTATAAGAATGTTACTCTCCATAAGGTTAGTTTAGAGATTATAAAATGTACATCCATGTGGTAGCTAAAGTGATTGTTCAGAGCTTAAAAGCTTCCATTTCTCTTGCAGAAGAGTGTGGTGTGAGTCCGAAAACACATGTCGAGCACCACAGAAAAAGCTATAGTTCCAGATCTAGGAGATCTACTGGCTCTGACATTTGCAGGTCTACATGTACAAACCTGGAGACATGTACATACTTTATATGTGTGTGTGCATGTATGTAAGTATGCATATGTATATAATATACATATACTAAAATATGCACTTATTTGAAAATGCTGTATTTTGATTTAATTTTTCCAATCTCATAATATAAATAAAGTAACAAAAGTCTGTGAAAGTGAACTTTCATATACATTATCGCAATTAAAATTAAGGAGAGAATTTGTTATTTGTTAGGGTTGTAGAAATCCAAGCAACTTGTTTTAGCAAATTGTTGTATGTTCAACCTGCCTTTTTTGATCATGTAACTATATAATTAAGATAATATTCAAGTGATGAAACCAAAAAATAACATCTACCTCCAAATATCAAAGCCCTATAGAAGGTGATAGAAGGAAAATTCAAAACTAAATGGATTGACTACATCCTAGAAAACAAAAAGAATAAGAAATCTCAGAAAAGCAAAGCCAAAAGAAGGAAAGCACACAGACACAGGCACAGGAACAGACAGGCAGACACACACACATAAAAACATACCAAGAAAAAGTATATATATATATATACATATATATATATATTTTATATATATATAAAAGTATATATATATATTTTTTCAAACTCTAGGATACAATGCACAAGGTTCTAAGAAGCAGCTCATACCGTTAATTTTTACATGGAAAAATATATATAAATTATCATTGGTCCTTGATATATTTCAACATTAACGGTCTCAATTTTTTCCAATAAAAAGTCATAGACTAAGAGTAAAAACATGATAAATCCTTATGCTTCAACCAAAATGCACACTTTAATGTCAAGGATAGACATCCTCTCTGGAAAAAAGTATAGAAAAAAAAGTGTATCTGAAGAAAATGGACCTAAGGAAAAATCAGGAGAAGACATTTAAATATCAGACAAAACAGACTTCAAACCAAAATTAATTAGAAGAAATAGGAAAAGACTGAAATACTCATCAAAGTAAAATACCATCAAAGGTACATGGCAATTTTAACATATATGTCCCCTTAAAAAGGGCACCCTAGTTTGCAAAAGAACCACTACTACAGTTTTAATAACATATTGACCCTCAAACACTAAAGTGGTAGAACTCAATACCCCAATAAACAGGTAATCCAGATTTAAAAATATTTAAAGAAATGTTAGAGCAAATTGTCATTATAAACAAAATAGATCTAACAGATATTTACAGAACATTTCATCCAAACACAAGAGGATATACCTTTTTCTCAACACCTCACCAAAATTTCTTCAAAACTGATTGCTTACTCAGATGCAAATAAAGTCTCACAGATAAAAATAATAATTGAAACTTTCGTCCTACTTCCTATCTGACAACCACAGATTAAAGCTTGGTAATATATGTATTATATATATATATATATATATATATATATATATATATATATATCTGAAAAACTGAAATCTGAATCTGAAAAACTTTCTACTGAATGAAAAATGGGTCAATACAGAAATAGGAAATTAAAGACATTCTAGAATTGTAGAAAATGAATATAAAACATATTCAAACTCTAGGGATACAATGCACAAGAAGCAGCTCATACCGTTAATTTTTACATGGAAAAATCTGGAAGCATCACATAGCAGCAATTTTGACAGCATACCTGAGAGTTCCAGAGCAAAAGAAGCAACATTCAAAAGGAATAGATAAGAAGAAATGATCAAACACAGGACTTGAATTAATAAGATAAACATAAATAAACAATAACAACAAAACATACAAAATTAATGACAAAGAATTCTTTGACAAAATCAAAAAGATTAGCAAAACTTTTTTCTAAATTAACTAATTGTGCAGAGACAATTCAAATTAAGAAAGTTGTTAATTAACATAACAATAGATACATGGGAAACTCACAGACTCATAAGCGTATACACTGAAAGCCTGGATTCCACAAACTGAAATGCCTGAAAGAAATGAATAATAATAAATATTACTTACCAAAATTAAATAAAGGCCAGCCAAGCAATTTTATTTTTTTTTTTTCTCATGGTTTATTTTTTTTTTATATTTAAAAATTTCCATCTCCTTCCCTCCTCCTCCCCCCTCCCTCCCCTCCTTCTCCCCTTTCTCTCCCCTCCTTCTCCCCCTTCCCTCCCCTCCCCTCCACCCATACCTCCCCTCCCTCCCTCTCAAGGCCAAGGAGCCATCAGGGTTCCCCACTCTATGCTAAGACCAAGGTCCTCCCAACTCCCCCCAGGTCCAGGAAGGTGATCGACCAAGCTGAGAAGGCTCCCACAGAGCCCGTCCATGAAGAAGAATCAGAGCCCAGAGCCATTTTCCTTTGCTTCTCAGTCAGCCCCCGCTGTTGGCCACACTCAGAGAGACGGGTTTGGTCGCATGATCCATCAGTCCCATTCCAACTGGAGTTGGTGATCTCCCATTAGTTCTGTCCCACCGTCTCCATGAGTGAACGCACCCCTCTCGTTCCTGACTTTCTCCCTCATGTTCTCGCTCCTTCTGCTCCTCATCGGGACCTTGGGAGCTCAGTCCCGGAGCAAGGTAGGCCTTTGTCCGAGAGCTGCTTGGCCTGCAAGGGGACCTGAAAATCTGCAGGAGGATCCATCGTTCTTTGGGGTGAGTGAGGAGTGAGTGCCCGAACCGCGGCAGCTGCCCGGAGAGGGACCACCGACTCTCCACAACCGCCCCTGCCACCAGCACACTTCCTGCTCTCCCTGCAGGGGTTATTCTCCCCGGATACTGCCTCTCTCTCCCTGTCCCTTCCCAGCTTGCACCCAGAATCCTCCCCCCCTCCCCCTTCCTCATCCTCCCGTCTTTGGGGCCACAAAATCCCACAGCTCAGCCTGTTTGGGCTCTGGGGACCTGGAATTGAGTGCACCCAGGCCGGTGGGAAGTCCCCTCCTTCATTTGACTGCCCGGAGCAAGGTAGGCCTTTGTCTGAGAGCTGCTTGGCCTGCAAGGGGACCTGAAAGTCTGCAGGAGGATCCATCGTTCTTTGGGGTGAGTGAGGAGTGAGTGCCCGAACCGCGGCAGCAGCCCGGTGAGGGACCACCGACTCTCCACAACCCCCCCTGCCACCAGCACACTTCCTGCTCTTCCTGCAGGGGTTATTCTCCCCGGATACCGCCTCTCTCTCCCTGTCCCTTCCCAGCTTGCACCCAGAATCCTCCCCCCCTCCCCCTTCCTCATCCTCCCGTCTTTGGGGCCACAAAATCCCACAGCTCAGCCTGTTTGGGCTCTGGGGACCTGGAATTGAGTGCACCCAGGCCGGTGGGAGGTCCCCTCCTTCATTTGACTGCCCGGAGCAAGGTAGGCCTTTGTCTGAGAGCTGCTTGGCCTGCAAGGGGACCTGAAAATCTGCAGGAGGATCCATCGTTCTTTGGGGTGAGTGAGGAGTGAGTGCCCGAACCGCGGCAGCTGCCCGGAGAGGGACCACCGACTCTCCACAACCCCCCCTGCCACCAGCACACTTCCTGCTCTTCCTGCAGGGGTTATTCTCCCCGGATACTGCCTCTCTCTCCCTGTCCCTTCCCAGCTTGCACCCAGAATCCTCCCCCCCTCCCCCTTCCTCATCCTCCCGTCTTTGGGGCCACAAAATCCCACAGCTCAGCCTGTTTGGGCTCTGGGGACCTGGAATTGAGTGCACCCAGGCCGGTGGGAGGTCCCCTCCTTCATTTGACTGCCCGGAGCAAGGTAGGCCTTTGTCTGAGAGCTGCTTGGCCTGCAAGGGGACCTGAAAGTCTGCAGGAGGATCCATCGTTCTTTGGGGTGAGTGAGGAGTGAGTGCCCGAACCTCGGCAGCTGCCCGGTGAGGGACCACCGACTCTCCACAACTCCCCCTGCCACCAGCACACTTCCTGCTCTTCCTGCAGGGGTTATTCTCCCCGGATACCGCCTCTCTCTCCCTGTCCCTTCCCAGCTTGCACCCAGAATCCTCCCCCCCTCCCCCTTCCTCATCCTCCCGTCTTTGGGGCCACAAAATCCCACAGCTCAGCCTGTTTGGGCTCTGGGGACCTGGAATTGAGTGCACCCAGGCCGGTGGGAGGTCCCCTCCTTCATTTGACTACCCGGAGCAAGGTAGGCCTTTGTCTGAGAGCTGCTTGGCCTGCAAGGGGACCTCACAGTCTGCAGAAGGATCCATCATTCTTTGGGGAAGAGATGGGCAGGCGCCAATGCAGGAGCTCCTCCAACAACATGAAAGGCAACATGACATCACCACAAGCCAGACATCCCGAAACAACAAGAATTGAACACCCTACCCCAGAAGATATAGAAGAAACCGACATTAAACAGTACTTTATAAAAATAATAGAGGACCTTAAACAGGAGGTAAAAAACTGCCATAAAGAAATGGAGATGACAAACAAAAAGGTAGACGAAATAAATAAATCTCTCAAAGATACCCAAGAAAAACAAGAAAAACAAGAAAAAGCAATCAAACAGGTAAGGGAAACAGTACAGCCAAGCAATTTTAAAAGACTTATAACTCCTATGGAATAGAAACAGTTAGTAAAAGCTGTCCAACTAAAAAAGCCCAGGGCCAGACAGTTAGAGTACAAAATTCTACCAGATTTGAATTGAAAAGTGTAGTTAATGGCAATCCTCCTCAAATTATTCTGCACAATAGAAACAGAAGGGGTCATACGAAATCCATTTGATGCCATCATAGGTACTGTGATATCCCAAACCACATAAAGATTCTAGAACAAAAGAAAATTGCAGACAAATTTTCTGTATAAACATAGATGCCTTTTGATTTTTTTTTTTTTTTTTTTTTTTGTCTTTTCCTTCAGATGCTCAATTGTACCACAAGGACATGAGCTCAGCTGTGTTCATAGCAACATTGTTTGTCATAGCCAGAACCTGGAAACAACCAGACTTCAAATTGTACTACAAAACTATAGTAATAAAAACAGCATGACGTTGACATTAAACTAACATGTTTAACAATGGACCCAAATTGATGATTTAGACATAAATCCACACATTTACGGAAAGGACACGGTCATTTCAACAAAGCCGCTGTTTACAGAGTGGAAGTTTTTTTTTTTTTTTCTTCCAAGCAAGTTTTATTAATTTAATTTGCTCCTTTCTTGTTTATCTACAGAAATAGTTATTTTTTTCTCCCTCCCTCCCTCCCTCCCTCCTTCCCTCCCTCCCTCCCTCCCTCTCTCTCTCTCTCTCTTTCTTTCTTTTAGTCCTTCCTTTTTTCCTTTTGTTGCCCCCTCTCTTGCCACTTTCACTGAAAAGATTTTCTTCTCATACAGTGTATCCTGATTACAATTTTCCCTCCCTTTACTCTTCACTACTCCTCACCGACCTGTCCAATCCAGATCAACTCCCTTTCTTGTGCTAATTCGAGTAGAAGGCCATGCCTTCACTGGCCCTGAGAAAGCTGGTCTTGCCTCTTCCTGGTTACTTCAATAAGAGAGATAGCCTCTGAATGCTAGATATGGCCTCTACCCCTTACCACAGAACAGGGTGAACTAACCCTGAGGGCATGCATGTAGGGAGCTGACTCCACTTACTCACCTAAGGTGGGTCGACCTAGGGGCTGCACCTGACCAGCTTGGCTACTATCCATGCCCTAGGCTAGGCTTTGGGTTGACCCACCAGTTCTGTGGAGAACTGGCTGGTGCTGGTGAAGGGACTAGTTCTGTGGAAACGATACCTGTAAGATTCCCCAAGACTAGTGGCAACCAAAGAATATTCCCAAGAGGGGTTCTGATTAGCATCCAGTGATGATGGTATACCAGAAACCAGAGGCCTTGAACCAGACTCATTGCAATGAACATTTGACAGTACAACTGATGGGGCAAAGAAGTATTCTAGAGAATACACTGAAACCTCATTTGCCTCCAAGACAAATGGAGAGGTGTTGGAGAGGCAGAAAAGAATGAGAAACAGAGATTTTTCTGATGTGGATTTTGTTTTGTTTTTGTTGCGGGTTTTTTTGTTTCTCTGTTTTTTTTTTTGTTTTTTGTTTTTTTTTTGTTTTTTTTTTTTTTTTTGCTTTTGTTCACTTGATAGCTTACTTTGAATTCATTCCTTATGTGAGGGAACATTGGAGGGTTGAGGGGAGAATGGGGAACAGGAGGCTAATGGAATTTGGGTGCATGATGTGGAACTTCCAAAGAATCAATAAAGAAGTTATTAAAAATATAATGAAGTAGAATAAAATAAAAGAGAAACCATCACATGGACGAGTGACGAAATAAGCCCAAAGAAAGAAAAGAGCCAAAGAAATCATGAGAATATAAGACCCATTTGTTCACATACTCAGGAGTCCTTAAAATTATGAACTGAATTCTATAATATGGACACAGAGGACCTGAAACTGACCTGTGGAGCTGGGGTACTTGCTGTTTCAATCTCTGTGAGTTTATATGAGCTTCCCTCAGTTGATTTAGAGTTTACTCACTTGGTGTGTGTGTGTGTGTGTGTGTTCCATTTCTCCTAGATCTTAGAGGCTTTCTGCCTCTTTTTCCAGGGGATTCCTAGAGTACTAAGGATAGAGATTTGATGGAAACATTTCATTTAGAGCTATGTATTTCAAGGTTTTCCTTTCTGTGTGTGTGTAATGTCTGGCTGCATGTCTCTGTATTTTTTTCCCCATTGGCTTCATGGGGCTGCCAAAAGAGAAAGATAACCAACAACTAAGAAGCAAACCCCTAATCTACAATGTTGTCATTCCTACAAAATGTGTGAAGGAATGTTTTGTTTACTTAAGCCCTTTTCAGGAAATGGAACCCATGCCTGACTGTGCTTGTGTAATCAAAAACCAGTTCTAGATAGCCCAGACACCTAGGCTAAAACCAAATATTATTGATATTAAAAACATGTTTAATTAGGGATAAAATGACAACTAATGGTATTCTTCTATACTCATAGATCAATGTCTTATTCAGCCAACTTGAAAAAATAATTTTTAACAAGTATGCATCCAATATTTTGCTATAATCATATATAAGTGCTTTGTCCCACTATCATCAGAGAAGCCTCCTCTGGAAGCAAATGGGAACAAATATGGAGAACCACAGTTACTCATTATGTGAGATATTGGAACACTCAGCCCTAAACAGGGAATTTTCATTAAATTCATTCCCTCAGAATTTATGGTTCCCTGCAGAAGAAGAGGAATGTAAGAGCCAAAGTGGATGCAGGACACCAATAAGGCAAAACCCTCTAGGTAAAGATGATCAAATCTCATATGAACTCACAGAGATTGAAGCAGCATGCACATGGCCTGCAGGAGTCTGCTCATATGTTTTCCTCTTTAGTGATTTGTAAAGATTTCTATGTGTGTTAGTAAGTGGCTCTCTGATCACTGTGCCTTCTCTTAGGTTCTTTTCCTTCTGGTGGTTTGTATTGCCCAAATTCTTTGCAATAGTTTCTGTTATATTTTATTTTGTTTTTTCCTGTTGTTACCTCTTTAGAAGCCTATTGTCCTCTAATGGAAGGTAGAAATGGAGTGAATCTGAATGGGAAGAGTGGTGGAGAGGAACTAGGAGGAGTTGAGTAGGGAGGTTAAACCAATATTGTATGAAAAAAGAATATACTTTCAACAAAAGTTTTTAAAAGTAATAAATAATAATGATAACAATAGTAATAATAATCATAAGGAATAAAAGCTGGAACTACAGGAATTATAAATGACAATACTGGGTCTCTTAATTAGAGCCTATCAGAAAAAAGAAAATAAAAGGTCAGGTTTGTCATTGACATCAAGTAATCACTGAGAAGCTCGTAGTACTGTTCTCTACCCTGCACTTAATTCTGAATAAAATGGATAATAACAATATGAAACCTCATCTCTTCAACTAGAGAATAGAGGTTCTCATCAATCCAAGTACTTTCTAAAGGATTCATATTTTTTATCTATACAATCAATGGAAAAGAAGTAAGTGAACCTATAGATGAGTCAAATGGCAACATTGGCCTATGACACTTATTTAATACAATAAAATCTGCATATTTCTATATAAAAGTATAGTTACCAATACTAAGCGTTTCTCAGATAGTTACAAAACTTTCTATATTTTCTAGATTGTTAAGGGGTATAGAATAACACTTAGTCTCAATTTATTTCACTTAAATATAGACATAAAAAAATCAAACCTAATTTAACATCATGGAGAGGATTTAAAGACCAATGGAATCTATTATTTTGATAGACAATACAAGTCAGCTAATACCAAATTTAACATTCTGTGCACCTTAAGGCCTGCAGCAAACAACTAACTTAGATGAAGTAGAGTCCTTTATACCTAACTCTCACATAGTTAATATATGACTCTCCATAAATCAACATAATCTGGATTCCCAAGACATCACATATAAAACTAAACCTATGCTTTAAATTTATTGTCTCTCTGCACAGGAAAACAAGTAGATGCCTTTGAATATTTTTATTTATTCAATTTCATTTCATTCTCAAGAAAAGAGAGAGAATCATGGATTCAGATACACATCTCAGCACTGATTATAAAAACCATGAGAATGCAAGCAAGTGAGAAGAATGAGACAGATGATTTCATAACAGGTTGTGGGAGAATTGACAGCCCCTCCGAGACTCCATAGAAAGTCTTGTCTCTGTGTGAGAAGAGAGGTTCCATTAGGATGAGAATTGTTAGTTGATGGCTTTTCTAATCAGAGAGTATGGTAATTACCACCACCTTGTACATTCATCAGTGGAGAAGCAACCATGAGATGACCAAATCTTTGGGACAAAATTTGATATAGCTCTGACACAAAGGAAAAATATTACCAGATAGTCACATCATAGGCAGGAAATAATTAAAGATTTTGTAAGTTAAGACTTAGGTTAGGACTTGCTATATCTGCAACAAACTATTGTAGAGTCCACCAATTTACTAGGAGATTCAAATAGAACGAATATGTCCACAGAGAAATTGTATTTATCAACATAGTATATTATAGTGCTACTTTCTTTCATCTTTCATTTTCTTGCCAATTTATGTTTATCACAATGAAAGTGTACTTGGGCATCTCCAAATCAAATGAGTACTTGATCTAATATTTTGGTACATTTTTATTTCTGTGATTTGAATTTCTTTAGAATTTTTGATAGTTACTTAAACATAGTGGTTGGAAACAGTTAATTCAGTTTATATAAAATATTCCATTTACTATCAGGAGATATTTTATGCCCTGGGAGAACTTACCTTATCTTTACTTTCACCCCTTTCATAGCAAATAGAGGAAGGTACTGTTGTCATATCTTGGAAATAGGAAAATTGAGCTATGAGTAGTTAATGACTTGCCAAGGTCACTTTAACTTGAAAACACTGCTGAATCCATATTTCATATATATGTATGTATATATATATATATATAATAGAGGTTTAAAATTTTAATATATGAGTATGTATTGGGGTCTTTTAAAATGGTACTATCTTTAAAAGAACAAACATAAAACAAAGTGATATGAAATGAGGTAGTGCATGAAACATAAGTATTCAACGATGATAAATTTTTGAATGCAATGCATTATTGATAATATGCAATGCTTGTAATAGATGCATTTATAATGTAGAAAAATCTTATTAGGAACTAGAATGTCTTGTTTCTTCATAACAGTGAGTCCTATTGTAAAGGCATCAATTATACTGCCAAGAAAAACTCTAAGAGGGTAATATCTAACCTTATTATTGAAAAGAATGTTTATTTATGATAACATTCAAGAGCAATTTAAATGACCATTACCAGAATAAAATTATGTTTCCATGAAAATCATACTATTTCAGAAATAATATGGCTAGTGTAATTGTTACACTCAATGAGGTAATACAAATATATATTTTCATTTGGTCTTCATGTAGACATTTTGGGTATCTAAGATAGCTTAGTTTTTCACTTCATTTTACCACATAAACATAAAAAACTGAATAGGAATGTTATTAAAGATTTGATCTCCCAGTAATGGAATGATCCTGGAGATATGATTTACAGGTTTTTTTGTTTTGTGTAAAGAAGTGATGTGGGATTCCCCTTTGTATGCTGTGATTATCACTGGTGAATAAAGAAACTGCCTTGGCCTGTTGATAGGGCAGATCTTAGGTAGGCAGAGAAACCTAAACTGACTGCTGGGCAGAAGAAGGTGGAGTCACAGAGAAGCCATGGAGCCGCTGCAAGAGACAGACAGGCCAAAACTCTGCCAGCAAGCCACTGCTGTGTGGCAATACACAGATTAATGGAGATGGGTTAAATTAAGATGTAAGAGTTAGTAAATAAGAAGCTAGAGCTAATGGGCCAAGCAGTGATTTAATTAATATAGTTGTGTGATTATATTAGGAGTCTGGGCACCTACCTGGAAACCAACAACTGGCCTCCTTACTAAAAGAAAGTGTGAATGGAGCTATGGAGTCAGATAAAATACCACTGTATTGAGCTTGGATGTTGAACATTTTATTGGTGGCTTTGTTAATGAGCAGTTAACCATAGCTCTTTAAAAAAATTAGAATCTGAATGAAAGTTTTAAAGATAATTTAGAAAGGTATACAGATGTCATTTAAATTCCTCTTTTAACACAAGAAATAATTTTATAAATTTAAAAGTGGCAATATTTTAAACTATGGATTCTAAATAATTAAAAAGTAATGCTTTAAGAAAATATTCACTCTTAAAAACTTGTTCTTCAACCCAATAATCCCATGAAAACCATCCAATAACATTATTTTCAAACATATCTAAACTAGATAATCTATTTTGAATTCAGTAAGATGGCATTTTTAAATTTACCCAAATTTAACATGCTGGACTTCCAGTAAGTGAAAATAAAAGTCACTGGTCCACATTAAAAATAAATAAATGAATGAATAATCTACAAATATTTATTCATTTATGACTCATTGAGTGATTTTATTTTTGAAATAAGTAAATAAGTTTTCTTATTAGAGAATTAGCATTTAGTGTTATATTAACTAATTCAATTTTGAAGATAAATTTACTTTTCCCATTATAGTCTTCAAGCAGTGTTCAAAAGAATTATGTGCTAATTACATTTAATAACAGCACAGTTATAATAATTATTAATAATTAATATCAGCAATGCCAGCTTATCACTTCACTCTAATTGATGGTTTATCTCTGTTAAATTTCTTTTGTTTTGCTCTCAAAAATGAGTGGTACTATATAATATCAATGCTGTAGACAACATAATAGAGGGAATCAAACACAATCACACACACAGAGAGAGAGACAGAGACAGAGAGAGAAAAAGAGACCATCAACCAAATTAAGCATCTCAAAACTAAATGTCAGAGTTTATTTCATGATAAAATAATAGTCTAAAGTTAAAATTTGGTTACCTTTTGAAAGACTTACATTAAATGATACAGATGTATTTCTCAATATTGAAGAATGATAAATACACCATAAGCAAATAACTATTTGGAGCAATGAAAGACCAATTCTAGGGGAAAGGCAAACAATAAAGTAAAATATGAATCTCAAAAATGAATAGTTCCTCGTCATTCCTTGTAATTATTAAGGGAGGCAGATGAAGTAGTTTCCATGAATTTAATGTTCTCAGGAAAGCAGAGTGGAAAAACAGGCATTTTTTCCCAATAAACATTAACAATACCAAGAAACTTAGTCTAAAGTCCTTGTTTTAAGTTTAAAATACATATAAAGTTATCTTCTGGGTTTTCACTGATAATACAATTTTATTAGTTGTAAATGCATTTTACCTACCAAGGGATTGTGAAATTATGTCATGCATATTAGTTTTCTGTTTTAATTTTTTTATATCTCCTGGTGTTGCTATGGAGAACTAGAATTGTACTGTTTACAGTGAAGCTTGCTTTAATGGTCAGAAGATTCAATAATTATAGATTGGAGATTCCTGAACTGACTGAAATGATGTAGTCAGGATTAGAATATCATGGGCTGCTGATTTCATAGACTTCTAATTTAGAGATTTGATTTTTCTACTTTGTGCATGTTCTCATTTTTATGGGAATCTCAGCTTTCTGTGCCAGAACATGTGGGAAGTCTCAGAGTTGCTATTGAAGCAATTGCATTCACATTGCATTACCTGCAGGTGACCCTTAGGAGTTTCTCAGCACGTTTTCCCTAATACTCGGAGAAGCATATTTGTATTACAGATCACACCACACAAAATGTAAGATAATACACTGCAATATTTTATTAAAAATATTTAATTTCCCACTGGCATACAAGTTACTGTAAGTCTTTTGTGGTTTGAGTATTCCCCTTGCTCATTTAAAGAAGAATACAAATAAGGTATTTTAAAGTTTTCAACGAAAGAAGACTGGAAAATTAGTCTTAGCAAATATTAAAATAACCACCACCCTACCCTGGATTACTGAATACCATGACTTTTTCTTAATACAATAAAATCTGTGTTGCCTTATGATTTCATAAAATGATATATTATGCAGCCAAATGAGAAAATGAAAAGAATCTTTTTGTCATTAAGAATATTGAGAACAATTACCATAAAGGATCCTGGAAGCATTCAATATTTATTAAATTTAGCTATGTTTTAGAGTACTAAGCAAGAAGACTATTTTTATTGACTTTTCTTATATAATCTATTTTGATCATATTCTTTCCCTTCCTCCAACTCTTTATATATTTTCCTGTCTCTCTATCCATCTAACTTCAATGTCCTTATTTCTCAGGGGAAAAAAATGAAAGCAAACAAACAGAGAAGTAACCCAGACACAGAAAGACAAACACCGTTTGTACTCACACAAAAGCAGATATAGACATAAAACAAAAGGTAACCAGCCTAAAGTACACAATCCCAGAAAAGACAGGAAACAAAACCATAAGAAAGACATGCATGGATCCCCCAGGAAGGGGAATTATACAAGGTCTCCTTAGTAAATTGGCAGAATGGGGGCAGGGTGGGAAGGTGGTAGGGAATGGGGAGGAGAGAAGAGGACCTGAGAGGAGACATGAGGGATCAGGAAGATGGAATTGGGTAAAAAACAGAGAGCTAGGGCAAGGAAAGAGATATCTTGATAGAGGGAGCCATGGAGGGGTTAGGGAGACACCAGGTACTAGGAAAACTCGCAGTAAACCACAACGGTGATACCTACTAAGAATCCAAGCAATAGTGGATAGGGTACCTAAACTGCTCTTCCCCCATAATAAGATTGATGAGTAACTTAATTGTTGCCATAGAACCTTCTTCCAGTAACTAATGGAAGCAGATGCAGAGATCCAAAGCTAAGTACTGGACTTAATTCCTTGATTCCAGTCATAGAGAGGAGCGTTATAAGCAAAGGGGCTAAGACCATGATGGAGAAACCCACAAAAACAGTTGACTCGAGCTAGCGTAAGCTCACTGTCCCTGGAATGACAGCTGGGAAACCAGGATAAGACCGAATTGGCTCTCTGAAGGTGGGTGACATTTGTGTGGCATAGGCAGTTTGTGGGGTCACTAGTAGTGGAACCAGTATTTAACCCTAGCGCATAATCTGGCTCTTTGCAGACCATTCCCTATGGAGTGATACTTTTCTCAGCCTAGATACAAAGGGAGGAACTTGGTCCTGCCTTAAGTGATGTGACAGACTTTTTGACTTGCCATGAGAGGCCTAACCATTTGAAGGAAGGGCAGTTTGAGATAAAGAAAAGTGGGATGAGTGGGAGAAGGGGAAGAAGGGAGAGGTAACTGGAATTAGGATGTTAAATAAGATTCTTTTTAAAAATAAAATAGAAGGAGAAAAAGAGAAATATGAAAATAAAACAAGAAAAAACATACACATGCCAAAAAAACAAAAATCAAGTCCATTTTTTGTTGGCCAACTTCTCCTGAACTCAAAATCTGCCATGAAGATGCTTGTTTAATATAAATACTGTCACACTCGTTTGGATAAAAAATGCTTTTCCCTTTCCTAAAGATTGCTAGTTAAAAAGATTTTTTTTTTATTTTTGGTCAGGTTAGGAATTTGTGTCAAATTCACATTCTCCATTGTGTGATTTCATCTGCTTTTTAATTTGTGCAGGTCCTGTGAGTACTATCACACTCACTGGGAGTTCATACCTGTATCAGCCATGTTCTGTCTAAAAGAAACTGCTTTCTTTTAGGCCCCCACCCTCTCCAGGTGTTAAAAATCTTCTACCTCCTCTTACACATAGAACCCCGAGCCTTGAAAGGAGGGGTTTGATGAAGACATCTCTTTGAGGGTTGAATGTTTCAATGTCTGTCATTTTGCACATTATGTAGATATAGATCCCTCTGTAAACCAACATCTACTGTAAGAAGAATCTTCTCCGATGATGGTTAAATGATGCACTAACAGACAGTAATAGCATTACATCATTCAAAATCGTTTTATTGCTACATTCCTTTAACAGAAGAATAGGAAATGGTCTTCTCCTGGGCCCTGGACCTGTCTACTCTCAGTAACTGGAACTGGCAATCTCAGCTAAGGGTCCCATCTAATGGAATGGCCTTTATATCCAACCTAAATATGCTTGATTGCTCTGATAATATTTTTGTCATTATTGCACATTATGGCATGGTGAGTGAGAAGCTACCAAGTTAAGATAGTGGACTGAGTCTGAATCTTAAGCTGGGGACAGGTCTGCCTCCATAATTGATGGTAGAGGCAGAATTAGTAGTATCATATCCATGGCCAAATAAGTGCAAATGGGGTAGATGATAGAGTAAGCACTGGGCAGCGACAAGTCTAAAAATACTCTGATAAGACCAAAAAGAAGAAGGGGAAAAGGATGGAGGTAACTTATCTGGGTTCTATTCAAGTGTTGTGGCTGTGGACCCCAGGTAGAGAGAGACTCCTGTCACTGGGGAGTAATAAAGAATGGAACTAAATTAAGAGGAATGCTTCAAACAGACCAAAGGAGGAACTAGGGATTTTTTGTGCCTATATCAGGAGGCTAGATCTCATGGGGATGGAGGTAGGATGGGAGAAAGAAATGACTATTATTTTATCTGTTAAACAATTAATGATTCAATGGGTGATTGGCATGTGTATTTTTGGTTTTCAACTATGTATTTTAGGAAAAGGGGACATGGAGTTTAAAATAAGATTAGGGTACATGAACAAATGAAAAATAGAACGTCTTGTTCTAATTGATTCAGGAAGAACAAGCATAATTACTAGATGAGTTAGAATCTGATTTAGATAAACAGGGACATTTGCTTTCCTTGAAGTGGAGGTGAAAAGCATACCATACAAGTTCAAGAAAGTATGTTTTAGAAAACTGGGAAGTATAGGGCATTCTATGACTCTGAGACTAGGGTTGTTCTGGAGAATTACAAGCTCCTTATGTATGGTTGATTTTCTGATGCATCCATTATGGCTTTTCAGTTCCTGCATTCCCTTCTCATTAAAGAATTTATAAAGAGGTTTTTTTTTTTTTTAATAAGTGTGGGTGACTAAAAGGTAGATATGCGTATGGAAGGAAGGCATAATAGAACACAGCATGGTTGCTTTGAAGATCGGAAAGAGAACACAAACCAATGAAAACAAGTAATTTTGGAACACTGGGAAGACAAGAAATCCATTTTTTCATCAAGTCCTCTGAGCAGAAATAGCTCACCAACTCCTTAATACTAATTTAAGTAGACCTGTGTCAGACTTGTAATCTGATAGTATATAAATTCAAGTTATAAAAGTTATTTTAAAAATTATGGTATAAAATACTCATGTATTGTAAATTTTCCCTCTTATGTACTCTCATGAAAAGATGTGAACCTCATTTGTTTCGTAGATCATTTATATCATGTGATCCCAACAATCATTGAGAATATACTCAACTAACTCCCTTTAATAAGTAGAGCAAAAAGACATTTAATAAAATGTTTGAGCTTTGATTGTCATAGCCAGAACCGAGAAACAACCTAGATGCCCCTCAACCAAAGAATGGATAAGGAAAATCTGGTACATTTACACAATGGAGTACTACACAGGAGAAAAAAAAATAATGACAGCTTGAATTTTGCAGGAAAATGGATGGAGATAGAAAACATTATTTTGAGTGAGGTAACCCAGAAACAGAAAGACAATTATTAAAAGACAATTATCACATGTACTCACTCATACACAGTTTTTAAACATAAAGCAAAGAAAACCAGCCTACAAACCACAATCTCAGAGAACTTAGACAACAATGCGGACACTAAGAGAGACTTACATAGATCTAATGTACATGGGAAGTAGGAAAAGATAAGATCTCCTGAGTAAATTGGGAGCATGGGTACCTTGGGGGAGGGTTGAATGGGGGAGGAGAGAGGCAGAGAGGGGAGCAGAGAAAAAATGTAGAGCTCAATAAAAATCAAAAAAGAAAAAACTTAGAAAAGAACTTAGCCAACAAAATAGCCACATAGAAGAATTAGTACTCTCTCTGATCTTTCTAGTCATATAATTGTGTGATTTGGGCTCTGTATTGAGAGATAGAAGTAAGCCGTGGTCTCCCTGTGTATTTAAATGTGATTATTTCTGGAACACTAAGAGACTTTATGTACATCCACATGACAACCTCTAAAAATAATTTTTTTTTTTACCAACACTCTAGGCTTTATTTATTTATTTTGGTAGGATAGTATTGAACATGGGGCCTTGTTTGTCCTTCTGTGTACTGTTGTAATTCGCTCAAAGAGCTGTGGTTTTTTAATTTGTAAAGATGGTGTTCTTACAGCACATTCACCAGCTGTCTGCCCAATCTGCACATCTAGGAAGTGTTTTATACTAGGAAGGAGAAAACTAGGGAAATGCCTGGCTGGCAGGTGACTGAAGAGTTTAATAGGAAGCATAAGATCCATGTGATTCCAATGCTGCATTAAGATCCGAGTGCTTTAAATGATTAGATAAGACTTGTTGACTTGAAGGACATGGACAGGGAAGCTATTAGTCATTCTTTTTGTTTTTAAATTTATTTATTTATTTATTTATTTTTCCTCATTTTTTTTATTAAAGATTTCTATCTCCTTCCCTCCTCTTCCCCTTTCCCTCCCCTCCCTTCCACCCATACCCCCACTCCACCCCTCTCCAAGACAAAGAGCCATCAGGGTTCCCTTCACTATGTTAAGTCCAAGGTCCTCCCAGCTCCCCCTAAGTCCAGGAAGGTGAGCAACCAAACTGACAAGGCTCACAGTGAGCCTGTCCATGCTGTAGAGTTCACGTTCATTGCCGTTGTCTTTGGTTTCTCAGTCCTCCTCCACCATCAGCCACATTCAGAGAGTCCGGTTTGGTTCACTGTTCCATCAGTCCCATTCCAACTGGACTTGGTGGTCTCCCGTTAGATCTGTCCCACCGTCTCAATGGGTAAACGCACTCCTCACGGTCCTGACTTCCTTGCTCATGATCTCCCTCCTTTTGCTCCTCAACGGGACCTTGGTAGCTCAGTCCGGTGCTCCTATGTGGGGCTCTGTCATTTTCTCCATCCAATGCCAGGTGAAGGTTCTATGGTGATATGCAAGATATTCATGAGTATGGCAATAGGATCTGTACATTTCTGGCACCCTCTCCTCAGCTGCCCAAGGACCTAGCTGGGGGCGTCTTCCTGGACACCTGGGAACCCCTCTAGAGTCAAGTCTCTGCCAACCCTAGAATGGCTCCCTTAAGTAAGATATATAATTCCTTGTTTCCATATCCACCCTTCCTATATCCCAACCATCCTATTCCCCCAAGCTCTTCCCATCCTCCACTTCACATAGTGGATAATTTTTCTAATGTGTTCTTGGATTCTGTTTGCCAGTATTTTATTGAGAATTTTTGCATCGATGTTCATGAGTGAGATTGGCTTGTAATTTTCTTTCTTGGTTAAGTCTTTGTGTGGTTTAGGTATCAGGGTAATTGTAGCTTCATAAAAGGAATTTGGCAACGACTGTTCTGTTTCTATATTATGAAATACCTTAAGGAGTATAGGTATTAGGTCTTCTTGGAAGTTCTGGTAGAATTCTGCATTGAACCCATCAGGTCCTGGGCTCTTTTTGGTAGGGAGGTTTCTGATAACAGTTTCCAATTCTTCGCGACTAACAGGACTATTTAGAGCATTTACCTGGTCCTGGTTTAACTTTGGTATATGGTACTTATCTAAAAAATGTCCATTTCTTTTACATTTTCCAATTTTGTGGCATATAGGCTTTTGTAGTAAGATCTAATGATTCTTTGAATTTCCTCTGTGTCTGTGGTTATGTCCCCTTTTTCATTTCTGATCTTATTAATTTGTGTGTTCTCTCTCTGCCGTTTGATTAGTTTGGCTAGGGGTTTGTCAATCTTGTTGATTTTCTCCAAGAACCAGCTTCTTGTTTCATTGATTCTTTGGAGAATTCTAAAGCTTATTTCTTATGTGTACGTATCTTAAAATGGGGAGAGGTGAAAATAAAATAGTGAGCTACTCTGATAGATTAAAAACCATATTCTAGAAGAAGCTATTCAATTTGATTGGTTATTCAGAAGAAGGAAAAGCAATTCTAAAAGGTGCTATTTCTCAATAGAAATATGTAAAAATATAAAATATATATGAATATATAAAATATATATAAATATATAAAAATATATAAAAATGCAGCTGATGAAGCCTTTGTTTATTAGTTGGTGGTCAGGATCTAAGGAGTAGGAAATTCTAGATCTTTTCAAACAAAGCTTTTACCTTTTCAACTAGTAAGTCAGTTAGGTTCCTCCAACAAAACCACCATTTCTCACAATGGTATTCCCTCTCCTCTGGACATGGCAGTGGCCTCCAAAGAATCTTTGAGCTCTCACAGAGAACATCTATAGCTCTTACAGTGATTCCTTTAAAGTACAAAGTTAATGAAATTCTTAGCATATTGAGGAAAGTTATTCCTTATAACTCCATTGTGCATTTGTAAGCACATTGTAAGATCATTCCTTCCCAACACTGTATAAATAGTCCATATCAGACATCAGAGGTCTCATAAAGCCAACACTTTCCCTGGCTCCATTAAATAGTACACACCCCACTGACTTGCTTTCCTTGTTTTCACACATTAAGAGTCTATCTCTCACTGTAAAGTGCTACCCTTGATTGTCTTACTACTTCATTTCATTCAGTTCAAACACAAAGTAAAGTATTTTGGAGACATTGTTCTCTCTATTTTTTTCTTCCAATGTGTTTATTCCACTATGTAAACCATAACAATATTTTATCTAGCACATATTGACAAATAGTTGTTGAAATAATGATTGAAAGTTAATTTCAGAGGTTTGAGGCAACAAATCATTTTCATGTTTCCAGAAAACCCAGTTACTTTCTTATCACCATTGCTTTTGCAGTCCATTTTAAAGAATGAAACATATATCTTTATTTAATTCAATTAAGTTATACAGTTTATATAAATGGAAGTCTTTAACAAAAATCATGCATATACAAAAATTATGATGCTTCCAGAAATCTGAATGTTCCAACAATCCCAGTTAAGCGTAGAAACATTTTTTTTCCTATTCCCTGTTTAAGAAGTCTGAAAACAATTCTTATTTAAGCTTTGATAGGACTTAAATTTAAACTCCAGCTATGAAATTGCTTGAGAATTAAGACAAGCCCCAGGGATTGGTTTTACATTCCAATCTTATCAAAAACTTTATGTGTTTGATGAGCAATTTCTCATGTGCATTCCAATGAACAATAATGTCAGGGTGATCAAAGCAAGAATTCCAATCCCCAAAACATCCCTGGAGATGACATCAATATAAAAGCAATTTAATCTGGATAGGTTTTGAATTTTCACTATTCCTTGCTGCGCGTGTGTGTGTGTGCATGTTTCTTTATTGATGGTAAATAGCAGAAATCATTTGATACTAGGCAGATTAATGTACTGTGCCACATTGTATTTATTTTGGTGCCATTTTAAATTAGAAAATGAGATATATTTGTATCTATTTTTCTATTATAAATCTAGCCATAAGAAATCTGACATCTACTTTAATTTTTTCTCACTTTATTTTCAGTATCTGACTATAATGATTCTCGATAGTTGAGTATTAAAAATAAGTTCTTAATTGTGTTAATTCACTGATTACTTAAAATCACCGAGTCAGCAAGCCTTGCTATGGAGAGCACACACAAAAACTTGTAAATGAAAAAGTCAGTCAGGCAGAGCCCCACATTGGAGCACCAGACTGAGCTCCCAAGGTCCTGATGAGGAGCAAAAGGAGGGAGATCATGAGCATGGAAGTCAGGACCGTGAGGGGTGCTTTCACCCATTGAGACGGTGGGACAGAACTAACGGGAGACCACCAAGTCCAGTTGGAATGGGACTGATGGAACAGGCAACCAAACCGGACTCTCTGAATGTGGCTGACGGTGGAGGAGGACTGAGAAGCCAAGGACAATGGCGATGGGCTTGGACTCTAGAGCATGGACGGGCTCTGTGGGAGCCTTGTCAGTTTGGTTGCTCATCTTCCTGGACCTGGGGGGAGTTGGGAGGACCTTGGACTTAACATAGTGTAGGGAACCCTGATGGCTCTTTGGCCTGGAGAGGGAGGGAGTGGGGGTATGGGTGGAAGGGAGGGGAGGGAAGGGGAGGAGGAGGTGAGGAGATGGAAATCTTTAATAAAAAAAATGAGAAAAAGAAGAATGCTTTTGTTCTAAATTTAAAAATAAAATAAAAAGAAAAAAGAAAAAGTCAGTCAGGTCTTGTCTCTTTTGGTGGGTATTCTACTCCTTAGTGTCTGCTGCCCTCTCTGGCTGGTAGCATAGTTGGTATAGCCCTGGAAGTGACGATCCTGATGTCCCGCTCTTTTTCTTCTGTTTGTATTGCCCTACTCTGCTTTGTCTGCCATTATTTTATCTTGCTTTATGATTTGACTCTTGAGTCTATTTGTTTTCTACCTAGAGACAGAAAGCATGTGGATACTAATAGGAAGGAAAATGAGCAGGATCTTGGAGGAGTGGGGGAAGGAAAAACTGTAATCAGAACATATTGTAGGAAAAAAAAATCTATTTTCAGTGAAAGTAAAATACAAAGGACAAAAAAAAAATGACAGAACCAGCCAAGGTCAGAAACAATATTTTAAGTTATTGGAAAGAGACTGAATACTATAGTCCTACCTGGTAGTGGTAACCTTTAATAGATACTGCCCATAGATTAATCTTGTGATTGAATGTGAGTTTGTATTATACTAAATGTGACCTTTTAAAGTTTTATTATTTATAAAATTTGAAGACTATTCCTGAATATTTTTCTGAATGTATGTTTTGAATTTTTTCTTTCTAAGTCTATAAACACCCACAGAATGAATAATCTAATGCAAAGCAATAATGGCAAATTGTTGTTGTTGTTGTTGGCTTTTGTTTTTTGATCTGGCAAAAAAAAATAATTGAAAAATTAATGATAGCAAAAAAATGGTTTCAGGAATGCACACATAATTATTTTAGCTTGCATGTAATGCTTTATTTAGATAAATTCTGATATAGTTTAAATAAATTAAATATGTACATTGGATAACCTATGACAGATAGACATTGAGGGAATACTGCCTTCTAGAGAAGACAAAGTCATATAACGAAGCTCAAAGCTTGTAGGCATCATGGGCTTTCCCCCATCTAGTTTGGCTTGTTCATTGATATCATTCTTATTCAGATCACATGTGAGTAGACATGTTGATCAAGCTTTGTGGTTGTAACTTCAGATATTACTGGAAGACACAAGCTCATAGATAACTGCCTGATAATATGGTTCTTACAATATTTTCTGGCACTGCATCTACAATCGTCCCCGAGTTTCAGATGTGGCATTGTTTGTAGGTGTGTCCACTGCGACTGGGATTTACAACTCTGATTTTTTTTATAGTACTGGGTTCCATATTTGCAAAGTGACATTTACATTGCAAAGATCGGGGCTGAAGACTACACTTTTCTGTGTATATAATGACAAGCCTTTTATAGATTGTTAGTAGGGATGATACTGGTTAAGTAAATTACTTGATATAGATTCTTCTCTGATTACCAGGGCTTCACTAGCACCGAGTACTTAGGTTTTCATTGACAGGCCCGAAAACTAGGAACAGGAGAGACTTCCTTTCCTATGGAAAAGTATTACAGCTATTATCCAGTATCAATGGATTAGCAGTGAAAACAAACATAGATACGAGTAACATTGTATCAACAGAAGAGATAATATTTAAGAATATATGTGTATATACATATATGCATATGACAACAACTACAAAAAAAGAAATTTCATGAGTTGGAAGGGGTGTGAAAAGAAGTACAATAGAGGATTTTTGAAGAAAAAGAAACAAGGGGGCTATGTTTTAATCTAGCAGCAGATGAAGAAGAGCTAAATAATCTACATAGTTTTTGATAACATTTGGTATGGACATGCAGGGACCGTCATGATAGTCAGGAACCAGAAATGAAAGTCATGATATTTAAGCAGAGAAAGTGAGAGAGACTCTTAGTGTACCCAAACCTAAAAAAAAAAAAAAAAAGACATAGATGGTTTACAAATGGGATTATTTAGATGCAGGATATAATTCTATTAAAGCTATAAATAACAGTTCCACCAAATTCTTTCTGACAAGGCAGAAATCAATTGTGAGAAAATGAGTATCTTTGGGTTCCAGAATTTCATTATCTGATAAACTTTAAATTTTCACAATTAGGACTAACTTCATATCTATATACTGCCAGTGTAGTGCTTGGAGGGGGAGGATTGCTTCTGCCTATCACCACTCTTATTGAGAAGA
Organism: Arvicola amphibius; assembly: GCF_903992535.2. Taxonomy (NCBI): domain Eukaryota; kingdom Metazoa; phylum Chordata; class Mammalia; order Rodentia; family Cricetidae; genus Arvicola; species Arvicola amphibius. Next base: position 31,857,957 of record NC_052057.2, on the reverse strand, counting down.
ACAAAGTGAAATTTGGTTTATTAACTACCATTACTATACTTGGATATTATTTACCAATAAATGCAGTGGTGTTATCTAAATACTGAAGGCATCTTCTTTTACTTTTTCTCAATCTGTATAGCAGAGCATGGAATTTCTGAATTTTCACTCTGGCTCATTTGAATTCCTAATTCCTGGAAAATCACACTTGTTTGGGCTCACAATCATACTTTAGGCTCAAACTGTGTGCCTCAACTTGACCTTTTCACTGAAGTGAAAATGTTTAAACTACATTTTTTTTTGCTTAGGCTAATATTAATATATTATCTCAGCACTTGGTCAATGTTGACTCACTAAATAATCACACAAAAACTGTATCAATTAAATCATTGCTTGGCCAATCACTTAAGTGTATTGCTAGCGAGTTCTTACATTTAGAATTAACACATTTTTATTATTTTATATTTTACCACGAAGCTTATGGCCTACTGGTAAGGTTCCAGCTGGCACCTTGCATCTTTCTCCTCTGGTGGCTGTATGGCCTCTCTCTGACTCAGGCTACTCTCTCTCTCTCTCTCTCTCTCTCTCTCTCTCTCTGTTTCTCTCTCTCTCTCTCTCTATATATATATATACACACATACACACACATATATACGTATATACACACACATATACGTATATACACACATATATACGTATATATACACATACATACGTATATATGTGTATATATATATATATCTTTTAGCCTGGCTATATTCTGTTAAGCCATTGGCCAAAAACAGCTTCTTTATTCATTAACCAATAAAAGCAACACATACACAGAAGGACTTCCCACACCATGTCAATATATCATTAACCTGTAGAGAGAAAGAAGGAACACTGAGTAGATCAACTGATTGGCAGATAGGACAATGTACATCAGCATTACAAATTACCCTAGGGGAAAAAATCAGTTGGTAATGTCAAGTTGATACTATTCATAGGGGAAAAGCTAAAGAGACTTTGTATGCCTTAAGTTTCAAATGTGTTTCAAAAAATTGTGTAATTTAGATATAATACGTGAAAATAAATCTCCTGTATGTAAATATTTGTTATGGGAAATTATCATTGCTGTAGTATTGATTTTTCATTTCTGTGCTACAACACTACTATAAATCTATAAATTTAGTGGCATATTTAACGTCAAGTTAAATTTTTTTAACTTCTATAGGTCGGAAGATTTAGGAGATCTTCACTCGGGTAAAGTCAAAGCATTAGCTGGATTACATTTCTTGTGATTTCAGGAAGAACTGTGTTCCCTGAGCTTCTTGAAATTCTAGTGGCCATGTACAACCCTTGACTCCTAGTCATTTTTGAGTGCCATGGAGTCAGCACAATTCATCCTCTGCTCATTTTCCTTTCAACTACAGATAGAAAAGACTCTCAGGAGAAGTTCTGTTTTATGGTGCCTGGAATCTAACTGGGCAATCCAGATAATCCAGGATTAACTGCGCCTCTCAGAATTTGTAATTAAAATATCCATGAGTTGTCTTTTCTTGATATGTGAAATAGTATATTGAGGAACAGTGAGAATTAGCACCTGGACAAAGCTTTGGGTGCCATTGTTCATCTAACACAAGAATCACTATACTTTAAGAAACTATTCATCACCTAATTACTTTGCAACAATGAGTGATTTTTTTTCTACTCCCTTGATTTAGTGACCAACTGAAAGGGAAAACTAGAACAATGAGAAAAATAAGGTAGTATAAAGCACCACAATTATTTAAAGAGAAAATAGGTTTCCAGACGTGAATCTGTGACTATATGTGCCTAACAAAATTTCTAATTAGATGGAAGTAATCTTTTTGTATTCTTAGTTTAGGGAGATACATCCAATTATCACAAGCTGGCTAATTTGACTGATGTATCTGAGTTACTTCCAGCTCATTGCTTGGTATTATTCTCCTGCTGCTTTTGTGTTTATATAATATTTGAGCTCATATTTGTGTTTGGCCATGCTGTTTACCACATAAGTATGATAATATTGTTCTGTAGTCTTTTGGATCTTTGTGATATTATGGTGTAAATATAGTCATCCCACAACTGTGTTGCTGTATTTATTAATTTTTAAATAACGTAAGATGTATCACCTACTTTATATGCTCCGTTATGACTAAAGGGTGACAGAAAATGCTTAGCTATATTGTGGGAAACCCTGTGGGCACTATGCTCCACTTGGCTGGTGTGAATCCATGCTGTACTGTAAATTAGTTGCATGATCTTTGATAGCTAATTTAAATTCTTAATAGTCTAATTTCCTTCTGAGTAGAATGTGAATAGTAACAATAATGAGATATTTATTAATATCTCTACGACCAAAAATGAATAGATAGATAAATAAACAGACAGATGATAGACAGACAGATATATGGATAGATAGATAGATAGATAGATAGATAGATAGATAGATAGATAGAGAGATAGATAGAGAGATGGACATAGATTATAGATAGAACAATAATAGATAGAAAGGCAGAGAGAGAGAAGGACACACAGAGAGAAGGACAGAGAGAGAAAGAGAAAGAGAGAGAGAGAGAGAGAGAGAGAGAGAGAATAAATAAAGAAAAAGTAATGTCCCCAGTGTTTTCGGTAAGTGGCAGATTTTAGGTTTAAAACATGTTTTTCTGTTTCAATATTATATTCTTGACATTACTTTTCCTAAATATGAAGATTTAGTTGACTAATACACATAAAAAATCACTGTACCTGCTTCATAGTATCAACTTAGTTGTGTATATTATCTTTCTTAGCATTAATGTTTAATTTAATAATTTTCTTTTCTGTAACTTAGTATAGTTGATGTAAGAAACACTGGAATATCAAATTTGACACATACTGTGATTAAATTTTCACACTTTTATAAAATGCACATCAGGTTTCAGTATGAATAAAGAAATATAGTATCACATAAACAAATTAGAGTATGATTAACATAGTAACTCAACTGGCCAAGAAAGAGATAATAAGAGACTAAAGAAAACTCAGCCATAAGGGGATATGAATATCATACATTCATTCTGAAGGCTCAGAGATTATTGTAAAGAAGGGCAGAAAGAAAATAGAAAATCAATACAGAAAACAAGGTAAACATATGAAGTAACAGTGCATGTAAAACCTGAGAAATCTCAAACCAGAGCCTCAAACCAGAGCAAATCACAAAAAGGAGAGACAAGTTGTACAAAGAAACACAGAAATCTACTGTGGAATACTGGTAATTGATAGCTGATGTGATGAGAGAGAGAGAGAGAGAGAGAGAGAGAGAGAGAGAGAGAGAGAGAGAGAGCGCTGGCTGGTCCCTGGTAAGTGGACAAACCTTCAATAGAAGATCATCTATTTGGACAGCAGAAAATTTATTTTGAGAGTATTTTTAAATAAGACAATTTCTGCCAGGCAGTGGTGGCGCACGCCTTTAATCCCAGCACTAGGGAGGCAGAGGCACGCGGATCTCTGTGAGTTCGAGGCCAGCCTGGTCTACAAGAGCTAGTTCCAGGACAGGCTCTAAAAAAGCTGCAGAGAAACCCTGTCTCTAAAAACCAAAAAAAAAAAAAAAAAAAAAAAGACAATTTCTGTGGGTAAAGAAAAGGTGTGTATTGGGGAATAGTTCAGAGTGTTAATATGATCCAAATACACTGCAGTAAATTCTCAAAGAACTAGTTTGTAATGCATTTCAAAAAAAGATGTCACAAAGGAAAAATATTGGAGAAGTTGGGAGGGAACACACTGATCAGTGCATATACACAAAGTAGTGCAAAAATATCAAATTATAGAAGTAAAAGTGTAACATATACAGATGTTTATTACTTAAACTCTGTACAATGAACAAAATAGGGAAAAAAAACTATCACCAGAAATAGGTAGCTTATTAAAGGATTAATTAGAAGAAACTTGCTTGAGAATTGAAAATAAGTACCTACTTCTCTATTATCAGAATATGAGCCAGGGATTTTTCTAAAATAATATAAACAAAACCTTCAGGAGCCAATCAAAGCAGCTAATAATCCAACTTGTGTTGGATTATTTATTTATTTATTTATTTATTTATTGGATTTATTGAGGAATAGTTACTTTACAAAGAGTTTTGTTTGAAAAGTTTAATTTAATACAAGAAAGTTGTCTGAGGTAAGTACTTAAATAGGCTGTGTATTCCTAAATTTGGTCAGCCACACTCTAATATATAAATGTCTCAAGAAATCAGAGCCTCAGATGACTTAGAGAAAAACATACACATAAAATTGCAGAACAAAAGTCTAAAAATAATTATGATTAATCTAATTCAATCAACATTATTAGCTGTAATTAAAAGATCATGTAACACTCAAGGAAAGAAAACAAGGGACATACCAGAAGAACTTGCAAATATATTCGTAGTAAGTATGTAGTATAAAAGGTCTGCCAGTGCTATAAAAAAGAAGAGAATCCCTCATAAAGTTCTAAATTCAAAATCTCAGTGACCTAGATATACTCTTTTAGTATGCTAATTTATGAAAATCAACTACTGCCATATTTTATAGTTCACTCTTTCCCTACATAACTGGGCAACAAACCAAAATAATTTTTGAGAATTGCCTCGGAGAAGTTCATAAAAGTTATCTGGTTAACACTTCCTTGTAATTTCATAACTTGCCATATGACTCCAAACTAAGAATGGGAGGGACATGACGAGTGTGATGTGTCTGTTCTGAAAAACTTTTAAACCTTGTTGGAGTGACCCTACTGTTATTATCTGGTGCCTGACTAAATGACAGTGAGTTTCATTATATTTCCTCTGTTTCTGGGTTTAGAAAAGAAGTAATTTGTCTTTGATGCAAAACAGAAAGCAAAGAGCTCATTTGAGCATTATAGAGAGAATGAAAAAGAAGAGGCTGACCTGGTGAAAATTACATATTCATGGAATATATTACACTAAATTGCTGTGTTTCTAAATGCAATCCTCTAATCTCGAAATAGAAAATCTACTTCGGCTATAGTAAGATTTCTCTGAATATGGACTGTAACATTGTATGTTTTTACTTTGTTATTGGTATTTGTTGTTCATTTTTAGGAAATCAGCCATCTGGGAAGAGAATAATGTATATGTAAATGAAAACAAACATATCGGAAGTATTTTATTCAGAAGTTTATTTAAATAAATAAACTATTAGATTTATTGTCTTTAAAGGTTGAAATGACTAGGAATAGTTTTGTTATATTATGGAATCTTTAATAAGGAGTTTAATTTACAATTAAGAGTCTTATTCATTATAGAGAAATTATAATTCTAGTTTGGAATACACCATTAAAATGAAAGTCAAGGTCATTTAAAATGTATGCACCGGGTAATATATAAGACTGCATAATATTTCACTGTTCAACCTCAAGTAGGAAACATACAATTCTCTCATATCCTTAAGTGTACTTATACATAGTCACACTGATACGAAATGTTCATAAATATATATTTGTTTATAGTACACTTAAACAGGACCACAATTACATATGCAAATAACGTAATGACTCAATACATTGAAATCATTGTGTGATGTCATTGTTAATGTAGAAATTTAAATAATTATCTTCTTTGGGTTTGAGAATTTGGACTTCAGACACTGACAAAGAAAATATGGAGTATAAGTTAATTCTATAGATATGTACAAAACTATCCTGCTATTAAGCAAAAAAAATTTCATGCCAACACAAAAAAATAAACTAATAATAATATATGCCATTAAGAATATAGCCAAGTTAAATGTTGTGACGACAGGTGAGGTCAGAATAGACATCTGCCCCATACTGTGTGCTTCATCTTGAACTGCTCTCTATCTTTCCAAGTTAGTGTTCTTACACACCTAAATTACTGGCACCAAAAATAAATTGCTTTAGGAAAGCAGCATCTTTATGTTTTGCCATAGGCATAACATTTTGAATAAAATTATGAACTTTCTAATGTTGGAATGCATATGCCCATGAACTCGGATTGACAATAGTTTTAGTTGTAGAAAACTATTTGTTGAATTATAGGAGATCCTTATGTGTCTTAGTTAGGATTTCTTTTCCATTTGTTTGTTTGTTTTATTTTTTTGGTATTTTGAGACAGGTTTTCTCTGTAGCTTTGGGATCTGTCCTGGAACTAGCTCTTGTAGACCGTGATGGCCTCAGACTCACAGAGATTCTCTCCTGCCTCTACCTCATGAATGCTAGGAATAAAGGCATGCAACACCACTGCCCGGCTTACTTAGGGTTTCTATTGCTGTAAAGAGATACCATTACCATGGCAACTCTTATAAGGAAAAACATTTAATTAGGGCTGGCTTACTGGTTTGAGTCATTATATACATGTCTGGAAGCATGATGGAACACAGGCATACATGGTGCTGGAGAAGAAGCCAAAAGATCAGACTGGTCCTGGCTTGAGCTTCTGAAATCTCAAAGCACACTCCCATTGACAAACTTCAAACAAGTCCATACTTTCTCCAACAAGGTCACCACTTCTCCAGCAAGGCCTCCCCAACACCATCAAGACTAGAGCCTCTAGTAGTGCCACTTTAATGAGTCTCTGGGGCCTATTTTCATTCAAACCACCACATTATAGAAAGAAAGTCTTGTATAGATGAAATTTTAGAATTCTCCATTTATGAATTGCAATTAAACAATCATCTGCTTAGAGCAAGGACAACAAGGTCAAACAAAACACATGCTTCTTACAGGGATGAGACATGAACAAAGTACAGATACATTAAAAAATATCTGATGTCACATTTGAATCATGTATTTGCATAGATTTCTACAAACACCCATGTATATTCAGGCTTAGGAAAGAAATCTGATAATATATGTGTGTAAAAGTTAAACACAGATTGAAATCTAATGCAGTCATTTATTTTAGTTTGATAATAAAAATCTTCACAAAGAACTAGATTTTGTGTTCAAAATACAAAGTTGCAAAACTAATTATTGTTAATTTTCTTGTCTTAGCTATTATACTATCAGCATATATTTGCTAGGATCTAATTTTAGTTAAAATTTTGTGCCAAATATTATGTTTTAAGTTTTTGAGTTGATCCATATACTAATTTCTAGATCTCCTTTTTATAAAAGGATAAATTGACTGAATTACAAAGCATTTTCAGTTTACTCAGAAAACTCTACAGTGTTCCGAAAGGCTTAGTGTTAATTAATTCTATAATGTGAATTTTAGCTAACAATTATTTGTACTAATGAAGGAAGCAGCTATGAATAGCCCGGAAGCAATTTGTGTTCATCCACAAAGAACATTTGAATTTTTATGAGAACAAGAAAGTGTTGAGCTGATGGAAAGTCATTCAATATCGAATAACAACACAAACAAGAAAATGATTTGAAGTTCTAAGGGAGCTGTGATATGTCTTCACCCTTCCCCCAAGAATAACTAATCCTTGAAACAATCTCTCAGAAAAACACATTACCATTTTTGTGTTAAAATCTTTGTCGATGTAAAAGAGTTCTTAAAGATCTTTTTTTTTTGTCTTACATGTATGCAAAGAAAAAAAGTCATATATTCATAACTGGGAAGAGCAGATGTTTATAAAAGAAATAGTAGTTAGAAGCCTGCTGAGAATTCCAGTGGTGGAATAAAGCAATGAATTTCTCTAAGAATCATTTTAATTAAGCAGAATGATTATAGCAAAAGCAATATCAAGTGAATTTGAAACCCTGTAATGGTCACTGTGAAGCAAAGTTTGAACAAATTTACAAAAACTGCCTAGCTGGTATTTAAAATTGAGGATACATACACCATGACAGAAAACACTGAAAAAGTCAAACAAGCATTCATTTTAAAAATGAATTTACCTGTAGACTATAATGTCTCAAAATTCTTCTGAACTCATGCCAAAACAACAGGTTTGGGTACAGAAAAATAAAGGAACTACGAAGCCAATTTTACAAGAATAAAAATTAAAATTATGAACTTACAGAATTTAAACAAATATACCTGGCAAATTAATCAAGTCATTAATTGTTCAAACAGCTAAACAATAATTTATTTATAAAAATGAATTATTGGTTACAAATTTGTTAAGATTAAACATGATATTTATAAATATTCATATGGCAATGCTATAACTAAACACTAATTACTGATGTGAACTATGAAACTGTTAGTACGTCAGCTTTAAAGGTTCACCTGAGAGCTTTTCAAAATTTTGAGCTGTCAATCTCAATTCCATTTTTTAGTTTCATTTGCTGTATTTTTATTAAGTTGCTGGTCTGAAGAAGATTAAACTCACTAAGATAATATTACATAATTTCCCCTTAATTGCTAAATCAGAGACCTGACACTCTGTATTGCTTATTACTCTTCTTGGGGTAATACTACTAGGGGAAGCATATAGTAATTTTGCAGGTACTGAATTTGCGTAAATTGCCAAAGCACTTCAAAACATTATTTAACTAATATAAATCATTCATAGACACCAAGGATCTTATGATATTTGATTGTAGGATGTTTCCTCTTACTGATGCTTTGAAGTGTCAGGAGACCAGTGGAAACACACTTCTCACAGTGAGCCTCTATGGAAGTTAAGGTAAAACTCAAGAGGTGTCTAGGGCCCAGTGTGGTAGCACGGCTGAAGTGTACAAGATGCATAGGGCAGATAAGACCACTTGACAGGACAGTTAGAAAGGAGCCTAAACTCAAGAAAGATGCTTTTCAGAGTAGCTGCTACAGTCCGCAATATATTATATTCTTAAAAACTACTACCAATGAGGCAGCAAATATTTTACGTTTTCAGTTTTCCATAATTATATGCCATGTATTTCAGAATGATATGCTTTCTTCTTATTCTGTGCTCAAAATTCATTTTCTATGTGTTGTATAATTTTCCATATTAATTTTCATATCCCAGTTTCCATCACTTCCTCTTTTTTATCTGCTTTCACCCTTCAAACAGTCCCTATACTGCTTTCAAGTAACAAATTTTTGATCACCTTCTCTGGTGATGTCCTCCTCTCTTTCTTTATGCCCCTTCCTGTTTTTCTATATTTTATTTTTTTTACATTTATTTCATATATATACAAAAATGTATAGGGTTTTACACATGAAAAAATTAGGTGATGATACCATTCTGATTGTGAAGGCTAATATTATCAGCTTAGCAGATTCTAAAATTGCAGGGGAAAGGTTCTCTGCATGACTTCAAGGGATTTTCTACACTGGGTTAAAAGAAGTGGTAATGTAGTCACAAATGTGGCCACCTCTGTTCTGGTATCCTGGACTTCATTTAATGGAGGAAGGATGCTAAGCCCCAGCATTCCTCTTTCCCTGCTTCCTGACTGCAGGTGTAATTTGGCAAACTTATTCAAGCAACTGTAGATAGGATGGACTGTAATCGCAAACTCTGAATCACAATATTCTTCCTTTCAGAAGTTGATTCTGTCAGGTATTTTCTCAGAGTAATAAGAAATATAACTAATGTGTTGATTGTGTCTAATTTTGCTTAACTTTATAGTCCTCTTAACTTCTACTTTTCAGAAAATTTCAGAATTCTTTTTTTTTCTCAACAACTAAGTAAGCATAGATGTGCAATGATTTCTGTGGTTTGCTGATCTGAGCAAGAGTCTTCTGCTGGGTTCATAATGAACCAGGACCTGAAACGTTCTGATGGGGCTTCATTTAAATCTTGTAATGATAAGTTGAAAACACTAATTTCATAAGCTAACTGTGGCTTAGAGATGATATAACACATACAATAACTGTATTACCTGTTCTCAAAAATAGAGATTTTAGAACTTACTACTATATCACACATGCTATATTTAAGCCCCTCACTGTTGAACAAATATGTTTCTAGACAGGACAAAAATATTAGTCAAAAGTCAGCAATAGGATTATGAAAAATAAGATTATTTTCTTGAAGGAGGGATAGATTAGTGTTACTCTTTGAATTTTAACAGAGTCACAAAAGGATATCCATCCTGTTGTCTAGTTATTTAGTAGATTATCCAACCACAAAGAAAATTTCTTACACTGCAATAAGACAAGAGACATATACACTGAAGTAATACCTCTAGCTTGAGCTGATTGCTAATTATGGTGTCTTCTTCAGATTAATGTGACTGACATTGTTTCTATGCCATCTTCTGGAAAATTTGTTCTTTACAATCAATGTAAAAATAGAGATCCAAAGTTTTTTTTCCATATTTTTATAGGTTTAAATAGATTATGTGCTTAGATTCTATACAGGTATTTGACTGTGAGAACAGTAGAAAAAAGACATATTACACCACCCAGTCTAATGACTCTCTCATTCTGACATCACTGAACTGACAAATTTACTGCTGTGTTGACATGAATACTAAGATATGCATGTTTGGAGAGAGAAACGTGTTTCAAGTGACCAGAAAAATTAACATATGTTTTAGTAAACGGCACGTTAGAAATGAACACCTGGGAGTCACATTTCCAAATCACAAATTGTACCACTGACATTTCTGCCACTAAGAACAACAACAACAAAAAATCTCTTCGAGTTCTGAGGATCACATGTTCTACACCCACGTACCAATTTACTGATGAACAAAACATCTGGTGGGCTTGATTTGCATCTAGACTATGAGGTGTTGTTAAGCATGCCTCAGCAGTGGTGCTGAACGTATTGCAGAAGCCATATGGATTTAGTCTCTCTCCTTCTTCAACACCAGAGTGCCAACAGGATCCAGTATTTTTGGGAACAGTCGTACTACACATAACAAATAACTTAACACCATGAAAATTATACCCACTGGACCTTTGAGCTCTAGTAACAGAGATAGACATGCTCATCAAAAGAATTATTTAACTGTAAATACAGAGCTACTCATAATGCCTTAACTCAAATGATTTCAACCTTTTGGTATTGCTCACAATTATTTCAGATAATCAGATAGAGTGACCTTGTCTTGCACACTCACTAGAATTTAGCATCTAATAGAGTTTCAAAAGAGATAATAAATTCTAATGAACTGTTTGATTTATCATTTTATATAAATTATTTGAGGAAATAATATTTATGGATTATAAGTGAAAGATTTAGTCTTTTCATTTCCTGTATGTTCATAATGTATTCCGAATTAAGAAATATCCCTCTATAATTCTACATTCAAATTTGCCCTAGAATTGCCAGAAATCATAAAATTTTCTTTCTCCATGATGATATTTTAAATATTAGGTACAGCCGGGCGGTGGTGGCGCACGCCTTTAATCCCAGCACTCAGGAGGCAGAGGCAGGCGGATCTCTGTGAGTTCGAGGCCAGCCTGGTCTACAAGAGCTAGTTCTAGGACAGGCTCTAAAAAAGCTGCAGAGAAACCCTGTCTCGAAAAACAAACAAAAAAAATATTAGGTACAATAATTTGTACTTTGTGATCTAATTCCATTAATTGTGAATTGTATTCCCCTTTTAAAATATTATTGAATATTGTTCACTTAGAGTTTTAGTGAAATCTTGTAATTTTTTTCCTTAGGTGACCTTTGGTGTCAGGAGCAGTTGTCTTGAGCTATTGTAGATCATAATGCAATTACAGCTTATAATAATGGATATTCAGATGTCAACCCACAAGACAAAGTATTTCCTGACAAGGTACCCTGTGAGCAAGGCTTGCAGACCACTAACACTGAAAACTGCTGCTTTCAACTGTAATTTCACTTGTGCAGTACCAGCTATGATATCTCCCCATTAACATGCATTTTCACGCAATGTATATATATAATCTCATGATTACCTCTCAATGTTATGGGAACATATATATGTGAAAGGTCAGGAAGATAACCTTTCACTTATTTATATAATTTTGATGTATTGAATATATACTGATATGGCTTCATAAATAGATGTATTGTATTTGTCCCACATGGACTGTAGACACTTAAAAGACTGCTTTGTTCTTTTGCTTAATCTATCTGAACAATATTGGCTCACTTTCAACTCAAAGCAAATACAAACTTGATTAAAGTCTTTTCGTAAATAGATCATAAGTTAAAAACGTTACAGCTATGCACAAAGTCAGAGTCATAGATGTCTAACCAAATTGCTACCAAAGAAGGGAGAAGGGAAGGACTGGGAGAGCTTGTGGGAGTGGGATGGTTGAGATAGAGGAAGGGCAGATATGGGAGCAGGGAAGAAGATATCTTAATTAAGGGAGCCTTTTTAGGATTGGCAAGAAACTTGGCTCTAGAGGGGATCCCAGATGTCCACGGGGATGTCCCCAGCTAGGTCTTTGGGCAGTAGAGAAGAGGTGCCTGAACCGGCCTTGTTCCATAGTCACACTGATGAATATCTCTCATATCACCATAGAACCTTCTTCTGGAGATGGATGGAGATAGAGACCCACATCGGAGCACTGAACTGAGTTCCCTCTTCTCCCAACCACACAATTCCAAACTGTCTTTTTCTCTTCCTATAGAGAACAAACTGGTCCAAAAAAAAAAAAAAAAAAAAAAAAACCATGGAAGATCAGTAAGACAATGCCCCCAAAAAAGCAATATGAAGAAAAAAATACTTCTGTAAAAAAATTTCATAAGGTTGTTTGTGTTGTTCATCTACCACTGGCCATAGAAACCCTCACTACTTACATTGAAATCTATGAAATCTTTCCTCCTCAGGATCATTGGTCCAATTAGAAGAGGATGCAGGAAGATTGTAAGAGCCAGAGTGGATGGATGATACCAAGGAAACAGTGACTTACAGATACAATAAGACTAATGTACATAGGAACTCACCAACATTGTGGCAGCATCCACAGGACCTCCACGGTTCAAGCCAGATGTATTACAGCACTGAGAGTGGGAAGTGAACCTAATCTCCCATCCCTAACCAACTGAAACTTGCAAAGTAAAAAATCAGTTTTCCCTGGCAGAGACTTACTAGGCATATAAACCACACTTTATTTATTTATTTTTTATTTTTTTATATTTAAAAATTTCCATCTCCTCCCCTCCTTCTCCTTCTTCCCTCCCCTCCTCCCCCTTCCGTCCCCTCCTCCTCCCCCTTCCCTCCCCTCCTCCTCCCCTTCCCTCCCCTCCCCTCCACCCATACCTCCCTCCCTCCATCTCCAGGCCAAGGAGCCATCAGGGTTCCCTACTCTATGTTGAGACCAAGGTCCTCCCAACTCCCCCCAGGTCCAGGAAGGTGATCGACCAAGCTGAGAAGGCTCCCACAGAGCCCATCCATGCAGAAGAATCAGAGCCCGGCGCCATTGTCCTTTGCTTCTCAGTCAGCCCCCACTGTTGGCCACATTCAGAGAGACGGGTTTGGTCGCATGATCCATCAGTCCCATTCCAACTGGAGTTGGTGATCTCCCATTAGTTCTGTCCCACTGTGTCCATGAGTGAACGCACCCCTCACGTTCCTGACTTTCTTTCTCATGTTCTCTCTCCTTCTGTTCCTCATCAGGACCTTGGGAGCTCAGTCCAGTGCTCCAATGTGGGGCTCAGTCATTTTCTTCATCTATCGCCTGGTGTCAGATTGGCTAAAATCCAAAACACCAATAATAACCTTTGCTGGAGAGGTTGTGGGGTAAGGGGTACACTCATCCATTGCTGGTGGGAATGCACACTTGTGCAACCACTTTGGAAAGCAGTGTGGCGGTTTCTCAGGAAATTCGGGATCAACCTACCCCAGGACCCAGCAATTCCACTATTGGGAATCTACCCAAGAGATGCCCAATCATACTACAAAAGCATTTGCTCATCTATGTTCATAGCAGCATTATTTGTAATAGCCAGATCCTGGAAACAACCTAGATGCCCTTCAGTGGAAGAATGGATGAAGAAACTGTGAAATATATACATGCTAGAATACTACTCAGCGGTAAAAAACAATGACATCTTGAATTTTGCATGCAAATGGATGGAAATAGAAAACACTATTCTGAGTGAGGTAACCCAGACCCAAAAAGATGAACATGGGATGTACTCACTCATAATCGGTTTCTAGCCATAATTAAAGGACATCGAGCCTATAATTTGGGATCCTTGAGAAGATAATAAGAAGAACCTCCACCTGGCGATAGATGAAGAAAATGACAGAGCCCCACATTGAAGCACCAGACTGAGCTCCCAAGGTCCTGATGAGGAGCAGAAGGAGAGAGAACATGAGAAAGAAAATCAGGACCGTGAGGCAACCTCCACCAGGCGATAAACCACACTTTAAACAAGTTGTTGTTCGTTCACTAATTAAGATATTGGAATTGCTTTCATAGTTTTCTGTTTATTATTAATAAAACATTATTAATATTAACATTTGTATAAAAATTTCTTTATAAGTTATTTAATATCATAAATTAAATACTTCAGTAATCAATAATATCAATTGAATTACTTCCCCAAATACTTATGGTATTTTAATTCATTCATTCAAATACAGAGAAAGAAATTTAAAAAACTAAAAAAAAAATAACATCTAAACAAAACAGAAAACAACAAAAAACTGTCACCAACTTATGTCTTTGATGAGAAAGTCCATGGGAACCAGAGAAAGCAATCAAAACAATGATCAAATCCCAGACATTCCTCCAGTGTCATACCTAATCTTCTTCCTGTCAGTGCATAGTCTGAGTCTCCAGCAGCTAATTTATTTGTTCCTTTCCTCAATCATTTGATTTATTCCAATTAGAACTTTGCCTTAGAGTACAAATAAAATCCAAGCTTTATTATACTGAGACAGTCCATAGGGTTCAACATCAGGATGCCCTCAGGAAAATATTCGAATTCAAAATTCAACAACAGTTTCTCCTATTGGGAGCAGTGAGACCTCAGATCCTGAATTTCTTGTAATCCCCTGATCTGAGTGCCTACAGCTGCTCTGAGCACGAGACCTTCAGGAGTTCCTGATGGCAGGAGAGTGGTTTCTGGTGGGTTTGGCTGGGGCGTGGCTATCTCTATATAATCTGCCCCTGAACACAATAAAGGGGGCATTCTTGGGGAATTCAAGGATGACCCGTGTCGCTGTCTCTCTCTGTGTGTCTGTGTTTTCTAACCTCCCGCCCCTTGCCCAAAGCTCGGTAACTGGGTAATAGCGCAGAGAGCACAGACACCGGGGCGCGGTGCGCAGCATTCTACCAAGACATTTTGAAACACCCAAAGTGTGTCACTATAGTTGCGGCGCCCACATTTCGTCTCTCTGGTAAGAATGGGAATGTCTTTGTTTTCAGAGAAGCAATAGCCTAGTCCTTCTTTGCAGTTGTATAATATGACTATCATCTCTCCAGTAAGATGTATTATCTAAATAAACATATCTTTATTTTACTTTGGAAAAATACATAGGTACAAAATACATATATTTTATATTAAGCACTGGTGCCATATATAATCAAAAAATACATGCATCTTTCTTTTAAATCACATGAGATTTTAAAGCCAGTATCAAACATTAAAAATTTTATATGTTCACTTTACCCTACATCCTCTTCAACATAAGCTGTCATCAGAGTTTTTGATCTTGGCCATTCTGAAAAAGGTAAAATGGAATCTTAGCGTTGTTTGTATTTACATTTCTCTGATGGCTAAGGAGCATTTCCTTTCACTAAAATGTCTTTCAGACATTTCAGATTCATCTGTTGAAGTTCTCTGTTTAGGTCTGAACCACATTTTCTATTGGATTATTTGTTCTTTTAATGACCAGTTTCTTGAGTCCTTTGTATATTTTGGAGATCAGACCTCGGTCAGATGTGGGGTTGTTGAAGAACTTTTCCCATTCTGTAGGATGTTGTTATGTCTCGTTGACTGTGTCCTTTGCTTTACAGAAGCTTTTCAGTTTCAGGAGGTCTCATTTATTAATTGTTGCTCTCAGTGTTTGTGCTACTGGTGTTATATTTAGGAAGTGGTCCCCTGTGCCAAAGTGTTCTAGTGTGCTTCCCACTTTCTCGTCTATGAGGTTCAGTGTGGTTGGTTTATGTTGATGTCTTTGATCTGTTTGTACCTTTGCCAGCTGGTCCAGCTGCTTTGGAAGTCAATATGATGATTTCTCAGAAAATTAGGAAAAAACCTATCTCAAAACCCAGCAATACCAGTTTTGCACATACACCCAAACTATATTGATTTAGTTAGCTAAAATATCCAAAGTCGTTCCAATTTCCCTAGACAATTGAGAATTATAAAACAGAGATTCCTTATTTAGATCTTAATTGCACATTCTGAGATTAATACTACATTTCATTGATAACCATCTCTATAAAAATCTATATCTGTTATCAATCAACTCTGTATCTATCTGCCTATATATTAAAGTTAAGCTACAGAATTATCAAAGTAAAATAGCAGAGCATTTCATCTACAGATATAGAACTGACAAAAGATGAAAAGCAAACGACTGTGGGTATCTACCTATATATTAACAAGCAAGCTGGAGAGAGCTGTAAGATATAGATCCCAGATATTAATCCTGGCTACAGGACACATGTAAAAGATAGGCTGTATTTCTGTAAGGCTATAGAAGTGTTAAGATGTAGAAGTGATACACAAGATCACAAGAATATGGAGAGAAAGGGCAAGACCAGGTGAACTGCATAGATTTATAAATGAAGAAAGAATTTTAGGACTGTGTTAGTGGAGGCCTTTTGCACAGAACTTAGCTAAAGCCTGGAGGACCTATGAGACTTTCCAATATATTATCCTTTGATGTACACTGAGGTAATTTTTATTGCAGGCTGGTGAGACTGTCACTATTTTGATGCTTTATGTCTTCTTTATTATGTCCAGGTGAGAATACTGCACTTCCTTCTTCTAAAGTGTTAAGTACTCAAGTATAAGAGCTAGCTAGGAATACTCCTAAACTTTTCACCAAACACTGTTGTAATTAATATGGTTTCTGTGTGATTATTCATGTCTGGGTGTCTGGGAAACCAAAGTACAGTCTCCCCTTACAAAACAGTGCTCAGCATTCTGCAATGTAAATTCACATAAAGCCTACAAAAGTTTATAAAAAGTGCTTCCAGACCTAAAAAAACAAGAGTACACTGCAGCTTCTTGGTAGCCACATATTTTTCAGATAGGCTCTGTTTACTGGGGGTGCACGGAGGCGAAGCTATTTTTAGAGAAGGCTTCCTGACTCAGTGTTATCAGCAACAACTGCACAGCTTCTTTAAGAAACAGCATCCTGGTTCATGTTTATGGAACACATGGCTCTGGATCTATGGAGAGGTCAAGTTATGGGGCAAATGAATGAGGTTTATGAGTAGTGTGCTGCAAGTCACTTGGTGAAGGCCTGAGCCAAATGATTCAGAGAATTGGGTCGTAAATATGGCTCCCAGAGCTGGTGGTAAATGGACCTTTGCCATGTTGGAAAGCAGAGTAGGGTGGAATCAACAGCCAAAGCAGCCACTCTGATCCTCGCCATGCCTTCTTAACAGCTCACAAGAGTGATCAAAATAAGATTAAAGACATGCAGTAAAAGCAGATTCATATAAAAATAAATGTCTAGATTGGTCATAATGTGTTTAAAATACATATAGTTTTGAGAGAGAGAGGGAAAAAGAATGTAGGCATTTACAAAAATAAATAAATCGCTTTTAAAAGTAAAGCAAAGTAATATAAAAAAGTTATGTAAAGAAGGAAAATACACAGAGAGTATGAATTTGTACACTATTATGTTTTCTTTAAATTTTTGACAGTTAATTAGCTAAATGCTGAGAAACATTTGATTTTGGAGGCTGATAAACTAAAGCAACATATAGATTTAAAGATATCTTGACTTCAAAATATGAGTCACAGGATATATTACTTTGGAAAAGAGGTTTTGTTTTCACAGAGAATGGGAACCTGTGGATTCCTTCCATATTAATGTGGTTTGATGAAACAAGAACCTCGCAATAGGTCTCTATGAACCCGATAAATCCTTTGCCCAACAAATATCAGGAAACCGTTTGGAGAAATCAATCGCCAAATTCCAAAAACAATTGTTTATAAACATTTGTTTTCATTTAAAAGAGGTTGATTATAAATGGTTAAATGGTCACAGTTAATCTTTTTCTTTAAAAAAGGAGGGGGAGATAAAATGAATAAAAATGTATAAAAATGAATACTTTGCATTGGTTGTATATTGATCTTTTGATACAATTTTGATACAGTGCATATGTACTTCTGCTCTTGTTTAAGTTATTGTACTTGTGCAGCTCACTTAAAAAGTAATGTATAAAAATTAATTACAGATTAATAGATAATCATCTATAATAGTTGAACTGTAGCCATGTGAGTTAGGTTTTCTGGATGTAAAGAGATATATTTCAGATGGAGAGTTATTATCCCAGTCTTTCAAAGACCTACAGAAGATGGCATTTAGAATGTTTTATAACATATTTTTCTCAACTATGAGACATGTCTGGTTCTGGTGGCCCCCATTACTTTAGAGGGGTTGATAGGCATTGAAAACTCTTGTTATGGACTTTGCCTTCAGTGTGACAAGACTAGCCATTTGGGTAAGAACCTCTGCTGCTTGATGGTATGCTGTATATATTGGACATGCAGGACACACAGAAACATGACTGCTGAATCTGCCAAAAGAAAGTGAGATAGTCCTTCCGGGTCCCTGCTTCATGACAGAGCCAGGCAAACACTATGCAGGACACAGTAGAAAGTAACTGACTAACTAACAATACAGATGAAATGGTCTTTCAACTTTCCTGCTGCATGGAAAAGTCTGCCAGATACTATAGGGCTGTAGGCTGAAGACAGATGCCCCAATATGACAGAAGAACTTTGGGTGGCTGTCCAAATCAGTGAGATGTCTCTGTCAATTCTAGATTTTGAAAGTTGCTTACAATGTACCTCTTGTTTACTTTGGTGATATTATATCTTTCTGGGATCTTTGATGGAGTTGAAGATAGATGGTAAAAGTTATAGCTTTCCTTATTTATGATAAAAGATATATTAGATACGAAACTTCCAGATACAAATAGACTAAATATTGTAAGTGAAATCCTTGCTTGATAATTGTTTTGTTATATGTAATTTTGCTATGATAAAGTTAATAACCTTACCTCTTTATCTAGATTAAAAGGAGAGATGGTGTGGTTTGCCCCTCTATATGCTGTGAATATATTTTATTATCATTGGTTTAAAAAAAAAGCTGCTCTGGCCTATGGCAGGCCAGAATAGAGCTAGGTAGCAAATCTAAATTGATGCAGGGAGAACGAAGGCAGAATTAGGGAGATGCCATGCAACTCCCAGCCAATGGACAAAGAGGCTAAAACTTTACCAGTAGGCCACAGTCTTGTGGTGATACACAGATTATTAGAAATGTTTTATTTTATGATGTATGAGCTATCTAAGAATATGCCTAATCTTTTGGCCAAACAGTGTTGTAATTAATATAATTTCTGTGTGATTTATTTGGGTCTGGATTGCTGGGAATGGAAATACCATCTTTGCTTACACTCGTTTGTTTATCATATCTATATGGTATTTTAAAATACCTTTATGCCCATAAATTCACAATCACTTTCATAATCCTATTAGACATATGTTCTCACTAGTAGAAATATTATTGGTCTCTTTGTTTCATAGGTGGCTGTAAAGATGTTTGTATGTACTGATATAATGACATGCAGAGTTGTTCTACCTCCAAAAAGTGAATTAGATTAGAAACATATGGCACAGTGCACAAAACAGGCAGCATTCGCCACATAATAACAGGAGACGCTTCAGATTGAGAGCAGTCACTCTGATTACTGTCAAATCATAGTCTTCCTGACAGTTCAAAAATAATAACTACACTGAAGGTCAGATGTAATTCAGAACCCATTGGTTTGATTAAAAATCAGAGAATAGAGCAAATGAAAATGAATTAGGAGAAAATTAGGATGAATATGTAAAAATAGTTATGCTTTATCAGAAGAAAATAATTCTCCCTTGATAGGTTTCATATAAACTCTGATTTCTCCGTCTAATCTACAGTTATCCTTTTATATGGAGTTTTAAATCCTAAAGAAAGGACAATTATCATACTTTGCTTTACCTTTCATGTGGAATTTCAACTTCTAAGGGAGAGCACTGTGCTTGGACAAGCCCTGTTAGTGTGTTACCAGAACGAAAGCCAGGACTGAAGCCAATTAACAATAAGGGACTTTAGCTTGCTAATTTCTTCCTTGCCCTACACATGACACTTCCATTTAAAGGAAGAAGAATATTTTCAATTATTTCAGACAAAATGAATCCTCTAAGGAAAAGAATGTAGAGAACCTTTACTCAGAAGAAAACATGCCTAATATTTAAAAAAGTTACTAGAAGATTTGTCAACATCATGGCAGAAACATAGATGAAGATGTTTATGTCTTTTATAATGTAAAAACTGGCTGAACAACTATAAATTCACAAATAATTCACAAGGTATGAGGTTCAAGAGCAATAGTTTGTCAGATTTGTATTTTTAATATTCCAGAAATCAGAATTTTACATATGCAAATACTACATATAAAATGCATGCATATTTATACACACATACAACAGTCCCATGTATGTGTATATATATGATGTTTTTAACCTTTAACATGTGTGTACAGGTGTAATTGTGACCATCTAAAACTATTCTATATTCACTTAATCAACAGCTAAGAATAATCCTATCCATTTCCTCCTTTATACACACACACACACACACACACACACACACACACACACACATGCACTTATTCATGTGTGTGGATATACAGAGTTATTCACGTATCTTTACCTTTCTATGTCATCGAAGTCTTTTAAAATTTATTTTAACTTAGTATTACATAACAAATGGAAATAATAATTAAACTTATTTTGTGGTTCAGTAGCTAATTTGCTTTATAGAAGAGATATTTGGAATGATTTAAATGAGAAAGAAAATACAGCTTAATTCAATGGACATTTAAATCCTGGACTAAATTATACAGCACTTTCAGGATCACATGCTATATCTTATAAGTAGAATAACATTTATCCTTGTGAAGAAACGTATAGAAGAAATTAGATTTTGCCATTTAGACTCTCCTCATGCATAAAATGCCTTTAGGGGAAAATAGAAATGACTTTTCTCTCTCCATTTCCTTACTCAGAAAAACAGTTCAACTGACATAAGTGAAGTTTATAAAAAGAAAACATTTTGTTTGTAGACAACTCTGAAATATTCAAACCTTGGAGGTGGACTTTTAAGAGAGAAAAACAACAGGCTTAATAGGAGAGCAGTTATGGGCTCATCTGTGTTGTTATGGTAAATTACTATGCCTTAGTACTGTGCTCTTCTTTTCTACACAGAATCAAGAGCATTTTATCATAACAAAGGACTATTCTTTCCCAACTCAATAGGAAATAGGCGGTAGTGGAATGCCATTAGAACGAACAGTGATAAAGAATTCAGCTTAGCTATATCTTGTAAATGAATAAAAGTGACTAACTTTTTTTAAAAAAAAATGGACTCACCTCCAAAATGATAAAATCATACCACGAACAAGTATCTGCTCTTTAAGTGTCACATGACTTTGGTAGATTAAAATTAATAGGTAAAACATATGTTAGCATGTTGTGGCGAGCTACATGGCTATCTCTGGAATGAAGCTCTGGCTTTAGAAAAGACACACGAATTATTTTTCAGCATCCAGCTGTGGGGCTGCCGGTCCCCCTTTATGACTGGTAGTTGAACTTGCCACAACCACCCATCCTTTCCGTATCAGGCTCATCAGTAACCTGGGCATCAGACTTTACATCATAGAGTCAGACAAGATCAGTATCAGTGAGGAGGCAAGATGCACTCTATCCATCAGCATGGATGTCATGTTAGCTGTGACCCGGCTCTCTAAGGCTCATCTTGTTCAGAAGATGGATTGCATGGCTGTTAGCAGCACCTGAAAGGAAGTTAGAGCAAGGTGAGTGCACAAAGAGTAGAGAAGTCAGACAAAAACCAGGAAGCCTTTGTAGATACTGGACAGACTACTGAAAGTTTTCTGATGTAATTATGCCTTTTCTTTCTACAGTTGAATGATAGGTTAGTGCTGAGAGAAACCTGGTAAGAAATGACTGCCTGTGCAACTGATTATATTGTAGTTTATATAATATTATTATTACTACATAATCTGAGGAAATAAAATGAAACAAAACTATTTTTAATAGTATTTAAGTATTATTTAGTTACTACTGTTATGTTTAGGGAGAATGATAGGACACAATGATTTTGACAAATAGAGAAAATGAGTCAAATTGCCCTACAGGCAAGAGCTTTATCATAAAATTTAGGCAGATGCTTTCACTTTTCATCTTTGAATTCAGATTTACAAAAGCAATATGTAAATTCTACTTGTTCTACCAGAATCTAACCAACAGTTGCTCTTGGTGTTTTTCCAATAGGCCATGCATGCCTATAATGATAGAATGCCTATAAATTGTTTTTTCATAAGTAATTAATGAAATACTAAGAAGATATATATTTTAATAGACTCAGAATTGCTGTGAATGTATCTCCATGTACACACCCTGTTTTCAGTTATGTTATCTCCATTTTCCATTCATTAGTATATATGTATATATATATATATATATATATATATATATATATGTAACTATAGATATGAAAACTTTGAAAGTTATATCTCTCCCAAATAAATGATAACTTGCCTGATTTTATAATTTATATACTATTCTTATGTAAATAGGGCTCTTAATTTTAAATGTCAAAAATATTATTTAACCTCCCATATTTCATAAGGTGATTATCAGAGGCAATATGTTCTCTTCTTTCATGCTTATTGAAATGATCTTCTTCTAAAATTCAATGTTGTTGCAATTCAAAAGCACGTACAAACACTGGAACTTCTCTGAGCTATTTTATTTTCCTGTGGAAATGCCCTTTTTATCTTTTAGTAAGCAATGCATAGGAATGTCACCTATACATTGCACTCATCCTAATAGTTTTATAATAAAAGTTAGTAATTTATCCAATTTAATAAAGTCTTTTAATTTGTGTTTGTTTCTTTGTTTTAGAACTGGGCCAGTAATGCTTAGTCCTCTGTGTCATCCATAATCTTATATAGCAGGCTCCTCTGTGCCACTCAGATCCCCAAGGTGTTTGTTGTGTTGGGAGGTCATTTTGAAGCTTTGCATTAATTTCTTTTATCCTCCAGTTCATATTGTGAGGCTATCGTCTAACTCACACCGATCCTTTTTTTTTTTTTTTCCTCTCAAAGTTTTAGAAATCTCCTTGTACTTGTCTCTTCATTTTCGGTGATTGTACTTGTCTAGTTACCATATTCTGTGTGTTCTATAAGTTAGAAATGGAGGAGAATAAAGCACACCAATTATCCAAATCAAACAGTTTCCATTTGTTGTTGTTTTGCTTCCAATCTTAGCAGTTGACACTTTTCTGATATTTGATATCTTAGGGCTGTGTTCCACTCATGTAGATCTTGTTCTGCCCATCCTGGTTGGGTTCCCTGCACAGATGGAAACTGAATGTTTGAGACACTGAACCAAATGACTTCATTATTTATTTTATTTGAAACCATCTAGAAAGCAAAATAGCATATAATGAAATGAAAAGAACCAAAGAGCCTGTAAGATCTTATGAGGCCCCTTTAAAACAACTTTGCACAGTATGACATATTCCACAATTAATTCTTATACACAGTCATTGAAAATATGTAATATTTTTAAAATAAAAATTAACTTGATTATTTTTTCAGAATGTGTAGTAAGTGTGGCAATTGATTATCTATAATAGGTGTACTCAATTAAACGGCATTATTTTTGCAAAGAAAACAACTTTTAAAAAAAAATCTGCACTTAGTCTTTTGGAATCCTTCTAATGATACAATATATAGCATAAACTAAAACTTCAATGATTAAACCCACTGATTTCACCTATTCTCATAATTTTATTATAATTTGCTTTAAATTCCTGTGTTTGATATCAGCTACCATATATTAGCATCAGATGACTTCTTTTCTTTAATTGGGCAATAATATTTATTATTACATAATGCTAAAATGTTTTACATTGATTTTTCTTGTCTTACAATGTTAATGTTTTATCTCACTAATAAAATGTGCTAATAATAGTCATAAAACCCTGATTTAAAGCTGAGTGTCCACCCAAACACACAAACATAACACACACAGAGTCATATTTTCATGTCTATTAGGATTCTTTTGAGTTTCATTTTTATTTTTTAAAGTAGTGAATAATACTAGTTTATATCTCAAGCTATCCATTTTACATTTAAAAAATATTGTATGAATTATTTTTATTTTATTTTATTTTATATGTATAAGTGGTTCTTTGTGTATGTATATGTACCAACTATGTGCCTGGAGTCTGTGCTAGTCAGATTTGTTATTAGATCCCCAGATACTGGAATTACTAATGCCTGTGATCTACCATAATGAACTGACTCCAAGGCCTCTGCTAGTCTAGCTGATTCTCTGAAGCTGAGCCAGCTTTCCAGCCCAGTTTTTTGTTTGTTTTTGAATCTAGTCTTCACTATGTAGCTCCAGCTGTCTTAGAAATCATTATGTATACCAGGCCAGCCATGAACTCACAGAACTCACAGAGATCCACCTGCCTCAGCCTCCTGAGTACTATGATTAAAGGCTTGTATTGCTCTCTCTAACTTGTACCAATTAGTTTAAACTGATATCATTAACTTTGTCTTTGAATATCCATAGGACCCACTGAATTACTTTTTCCCCATTATTGTATATATCCAAATTTCTTCTTACTACAGATATTAATCATTTATAAATTTTGGTGAGTGCTGTACTTATTGATATTTTGCTAATATAAATGTTTTTGCTTCTTATTTCATGATTTCTTTAATATATCTTTATTCTTGGTTAATTTAAGTTTATACTTATTTCAATAATTTCCTTAAAGTCAAACTTCAAGTACACATACACTTCACCATTTTTATTATCTATGAAATTTATTTAATGATCTAAATTTTAATTAGTACAAACTCACCTGCATAAATTCAGTGTGTATATACAAAACTTTTTATCTTTTATTTAGTGTATATACATTTCCTACCCACCCTGTGTGTGTATGTGTGTATATGTGTGTTCATAAATGTGCCTATGAAAGACAGATGTTAGGGTTTTATTTTCTTCTTCAAATACTCTACAGTTTATTTCTTAAAACGGACACAGTTGAGTCTGTAACTGACAAATAGGCTAGACTGGTTATGATTCGAGAGTTATAGGAGTAGATAAAATACTTAAATGTTTTATGTGGTTGTTGGGGATCTGAACCCAGATGCTCATGATGTCGTAACAAGCAGTGAACTATCCCTTCAGACTTACTGCATTTCTTTCATTAATTTAACCATCATGATATGCTTTGTATATGATTTTAAAATGATTGATTCTATTTTAAATCTTGTAGTTAGTTAATAATTTTCTTAAATATTTTATACAATTAAAATTAAAATTGGATAGGAAAAATTGTGAGAGAATATCATCCCCATATAGTCAATTCCATTTCTTATTAATAATATCATTTAATCATTTTTCATGATTAATGATCATTATTCTTTTATATTTTTCAGAATTAATGACTCTATAATGCTATGCAATTTTTTACCAAAGTTGATAATTTAAATATCTTAGTTTTTATCAAATGTCATTTTGGTATTCCTGCATCATATTGGGATACCATATTGTGTTTCATTCTCATAATAATTTATATCATGATTGTTTATAATAGCCTAGATAGTTCTAAGGAAGAGTGGCTATGTGTTTCATAAAATGCTTTCACTTATATTTATCAGAAAATTTCTTTGTAATAAGTAAGTTTTATTATGATTGATGATTTCCTAATTAATATACTAAACTAATAAATTCTTAGGAGAACACCACAGAATTAAAGTAGCATTGCATTTCAAAACAGAAAGAACATGCTATGATGGGTTCGCTATCGTTGCTGATGTTGCACTGATCACCTGACTGACACACTTGTGTTTTTCATTTTTTCACTCCGGTGGTTTTTTTTGCATTTCATCAGAAGAATACCCACATCAACAAACCTTTACTATCCTAGACATTGAAAAAATATATTATTTGTATTTCACTCAAGTGGGAAGAAAATATGTTTATATGCTGGACATTTGAGAATAGTGTGCCTATAGAAATTATTAGAGTGTATATGTAGAAAAGTTGTATCAGACACTCTGGACTTAACTTACCCTAATACTTGCAACTCAGCCATCAAAGGGTTAGTGTTCCTGTGGGTTCACTTTTTCCTCAGCATTTGTTAGTCTTTAGGGTTTTTTTTTTTATTTGTTTGTTTTATGTACCCTCAGTACTTTATAAGTGTAAAGTTGTATTTTATTGTCATATGTATAGGTAACGTGCTTATTCCAGAGTTTGGAACATTTATGTACATGTATCACTTGTGGACCTGTGGATGTCATAGGACAACCTCAGGTGCCAGCTCTGGCTTTTGCCTTCTTTGAGGCAATAAATAGTTCTTGTAGACCACTGCACACTCCAAGCTGCCTGGTTTGTGAAATAAAGCTGCTTTGTTCCCTGACTCCAATCTTGTTATAAGAGTGCTGGGATCGCCGGGCGGTGGTGGCGCACGCCTTTAATCCCAGCACTCGGGAGGCAGAGGCAGGCGGATCTCTGTGAGTTCGAGGCCAGCCTGGTCTACAAGAGCTAGTTCCAGGACAGGCTCTAAAAAAGCTGCAGAGAAACCCTGTCTCGAAAAACCAAAAAAAAAAAAAAAAAAAAAAAAAAAAAAAAAAAAAAAAAAAAAAAAAAAAGAGTGCTGGGATCACAATTAAGACTATCATGTTTGATCCAGAATTTTTATTTACACACTTGCCCAAGGGTTTTATTCATTTTGCCATATCTCCAGCCCTCACTTTTTGTTGTCCATTTCCTAATGGGAAACAAGTTTTTTTTTTCATCATTTTTAAATCATTATTTGTATCTTTTCCGATCTTTTGCTCATGATTTTATTTTTTTAAAAAAATAACCTTAGGCCACTGATATGATGACAGCTACATGTTAAGTGTTCTTTTTATATTTTGGCAAAGGATTCACAGTGTACGTATTGGACCATTTAGAAAACCTTTGACTCCTTTAGTGGTTTTGTAGTTCTTTTTCTGACTTTGAGGAATGAATATGTAGGTATTTTCAGTAAACACATAACCAATTTTTATTTTGACCAGTAAAAATGCAGACATGACGTAAACACATTACCTGCTTTATAGGACTGAATAACATTCTCAAGCATATTAACTTAATGTTATTCTCGACTTACATATCAGTGATCTTAATTTAAGCTAAAGGATTCAGACATTGATTTATTTTGTAATTTACTTATTGATTTTATAAATTAGTCTGAATTATCTGTTCATTATTCAGCTTTAAAAGTAATAACCTTAGATTTAATATAGCACATACATTTAAATCTCTTCTTTGCATTGCTAAAATATATTTTCTTTGATTTTTCTCTAGGTTTTGCCTTATTTTCACTTGTTCATTGATTGTGGTATTATATACTTCCCATGTTATGGTTTATAAATAATTTATTTTTTTAGATCAAGTCATGTTCTCTCAATGAGAAATTGTTTTGTTTCTAAGGTTCATCTGGTCATGCTTTTACTATAACTTTTAGTCTGGCTTTATTGTTAATATTTCTGGTTTATTTGAATTTTCTTTAACTTTAGTTCATTAAACAAATTCTTAAATTCTTTTCCTGAATACCCAACTGCTTCAGACTCTGACTTCTTCATTTCCTCCTTTTCCGTGTCTCCTACATTCAGTATTATGCAATGTAAGACTCCGCTACACTGAATAAATGGCTACTTACCCACATACTACCAAATCTTTACTCTATGGTACAATTGACTTATATTCTAACACTCAATTCTGGCAGGTAGTGTTAACACACTGAAGCAAGAAGAAGTGTTGCGCCATATTTTCTTGAGTGAATGATTCTAAAACAAGGGTAGTAGAGAGCCACAGGGCACATTTCCCCCATCTTTACTCCAAGATGAGCATTCCTCATATTTCATATTTTTTGATATTTAGGGTATCATAGCTTGGTTGTATCGAGAGTCATGGGAACAAGGTACCATCGTGTATATCATGTTATAATGATGTCCTACTTAACGATTTCTATAGACTTTGTTGTTTCCTTTGTTTATACTAATTTATTACTAAATTTAAATGATAAAATGAAAGTTATTTCAGATAAACACTGTTTGTGCTTTCCTCAAAATGTGGAAGAAAGCTATAATAATGAAATTGTAGTTGCCTGAAACTTCATGGGCAAAGGATAATGCAGGAGTTGTATGTAATTCTTGTTTGTAGTTACATCCATTACTAGATATTGTGGGATATAAGAGTAGGAGAAGAAGAGATAAAACTAATTCTTGAAAATACCCCTTTATGGCCATAAAATTCTGTAATGAACTAGAACGAAACTGTCTTATAATAGTTTCAACTAAAATGTGTCTGATGCTCAGTATTTTAACAGAGGATTTTATCTGCACACTTTATCATACTTTAAAGTTTTCAATGAGATTTTATTTTAAATAATTTTAATGATGACAGTTCTAAGAATGTGTTTCTGAAATTAACCTAAAAAGGATCAAAATGAGACAGTAGTATTTTTAACTCAGCACTCTAGCATATACTTTTTATATTTTTTCATATATATTTATACGTAGAAAAATATTAACATCAAGATCTTAAATGTGAAAGTTATAGATTAAAGCATAAACAGATATATGAGATTTCTAATTCATTTTTACAAAAACACTCTAATACTGGACTAGTGCAAAGCACCCCTCCAAAATTTTAGTCCTTACTCAAACTATAATATAAGAAATTTAAATTGTATATCAGATATCAAAACTATTTAATTTAACAAGGATAATTTTTCAGCAAATTTTTTTGGTGAGCATGTCAGGGAACTCTTTAGATAAGTTTAGCATATCAATATTCCTTGATACATTTAATCATACTCTACATATTTCAACTAAATAAACAAAACAATCTTCAGATAAAAATATCATAAATTACTAAGCACATCACAAACATCTATCCAATAAGTGTATTATATGAGAAAACACTTATTAATATACTTTGCTCATAAGAAAATAAGATTATTTAAATCACAACTAAATTATTCCAAAGATCAGCTTACACATTATAGTCTATAACTTTTTTAACCTATACATTTTATAGAGAACTTTGTTAAACAATGTGAAGAAACTTTTCAAAAGGTCCTAAAATAAAATGTCAAAATGTTTTACAAAAGTGAGCAGAACCGTGAAGATAACATCATATCTATCTATTTATTTATTTATTCCCAAATACGTGGTTATCTGCAATTCTTTGACAGGAAAACTCATACACCTCAAGGAACAACAGCAAAGAACCAATTTGTTTTTGTTTTTACTTTGTTTTGACAAACATGCTCACAAGACAAGAAGAAAGAAAGCAAAAGTGTCATCACTGCACATCTGGTAGAGTTAGGGCACTGGCAGTAATTGTCATCACTGCACATCTGGTAGAGTTAGGGCACTGGCAGTAATTGTCATCACTGCACATCTGGTAGAGTTAGGGCACTGGCAGTAATTGTCTTGGTCAATATTGCTTTAGTAAGAAATACAGGAAGGCTATTATCCAACATTGCTTGAGAAGGAAGGAAATGTAACTGGTGCAGAGAGGACAGAAAGGCAACAACTTAGGGAGGTCCTGCTATTATATCACCGCTGCATTTTTAAAACAGAAGCACATTTAATATAACTTTATATGGAATTCTATAGTCCACTAAAATCAAAACACACACATGTATTTTCTCTATGAAAGTTTTCAAACATTTCAAGTGGACTAATTATATTAAATACTATACAAACCCAAAGGTGAACATTTAACAGTTTATAATATTTATTCAAGACGTTTTCAAAAATTTGATTTTAAAGAGAGTACTGGGAGAGATGACTGAATTGGCAGCACTTTGGAAGTGAGATAGAAACCTGGCACAATGGAAACTTCCTATAATTTATGAGGGTGGCACTAACAAAGATTCCCAGGTAATGTGACATTCTGTGCCTGAACCAGCCATCTTTTATAACCAGGCAAGCGTACTAGTGGATGGACTTGGACACCAAGCCAGTCACAAAACTTTCTCCTACAGGTTGCCCTGTCAGCAAGATATGTTTGGGTAAAGCTGACACAGAACTTCTCATGGTAGCCAGTCAATGACTGTTTCAAGAGAGGAAAGACATACCTGGCACTGCTTAGAGGGTCAAGGACCAGAGGCTAAATGTCCCAGAGACCTAGGGTGGCATGACTGGCAATAAAAAAAGTAAATAAAATGAGGAAATGATTCCTAGTGATACTCTACTGTACCTATAGATTAGAACATTAAATAATTATCACCAGAGGCTATAGGTATAGTTTTCCTGTCCCACCAATCTGCTTCCAAATAAACACATTGGGTCTTAATAATTATAAATGCTTGGCCAATAGCACAGGTTTATTACCTGTATTTATGAGAGCTAACTCACACATTTTAATTAACCTATATTTCCTATTTATGCTTTGACACATAACTCACTACCTTTGCTGAATACACCATGACCATCTTCCTTCTCTTTGTGTCTTCTGGAGACACCAGACTTCACCCTTCTCTTCCTAGTTTTCAGTTTGATTGTCTTGTCTATACTTCCCCCTTCCTGGCTACAGACCAAACAGCTTTTCATCAACAATGAGAGCAACACATTTTTCATGTGTACAGGATTATTCCACAGCAAGAGGCTTCATGAAGCAACTGATAGGAGCTGATATACAGACCCACATATAAATATTTGATGGAGCTGAGAAGGTCCCAAAGAAGAGGGAAAAGAAAAATTGTAGGAGCTAGAGGTGTCAGGAACACCACAAAAACATAGCCCACAGAATCAATGAACCAGGGCTCACAGATATTGAGGTGACAAAGAGGGAGACTGTATGGGTCAGATTTCAGTACTCTGCACATACGCTATGGTAGTGTAGCTTAGTGTCCTTTTGAGATTCCTAACAATTGGAGCAAGAGTTTTATCTGTCTATTTTGCTTGCTTTTGGGACACCTTTCTTCCCAATGGATAGCCTCATCAAGCCTTGATATGAGGGTATGTTTGTAACTTGCTATGCCATGTTTGTTTTCTATCCCTGGAAAGCCTAATCTTTTTTGAAGAGAAATGGAGGAAAAGTGCATACAGGGGAAAGGGAAGAAATAGGGAAAGAGGGAGGAAGAGAAACTGTGTTAGGGATGCAATGTATGAGAGAATAAATAAAAAAGAAAATAATGAGAGTTTTCTATTTTGTAAGAAAGAGATTCAATGAGTCACAAATAAATACCATTTCAGTTTCAAAAGTAATTTTACTATATAAAGGATAAGTGTACTTTGAAAGCTTCCTTCTGTTTTTGCTTCCTTCTTTTTTCTTCAGTAATTACTAGATTAATTGAACTTCTAGTTGTCAGGGATTGGACATCTACTTGTTATTAGTGGAATATGTGCAACCAACTCACAGATGCCAATACTTCCTTGTTCAAGAAGAAGCAGAGATCATGAAGAGAATGTAAGGGCATCCATCAATTAGAGACATAGAAAATGAATCAATCAGAGACATAGTCCATGAGAACCAGAGTAAATTTCACTGTGAAAACTGATGAGTTTATTTCCTCTATTGTATCTTCAGCACTTGAGATTCTCTATTCCATCTCTTGTATTCTGTTGTTCATGCTTGTGCTTATGGTTCCTGATCATTTTCTCATAATTTCTGTTTCTATAATTCCCTCGGCTTGTGCTTTCTTTATTGTCTCTATTTTAGTTTCGAAGTCTTGAATAGTTCCTATCATATGTCTGATTGCTTTTTCTTGGTTTTCTTTAAGGAATTTGCTGATGTCTTCCAATTTTTTTGTTATTTTTTTCCTCCATTTCATTGAGGGAATTTCTCATTTCTTCTTTAGGAGTTTTAAACATTCTTTTGAAGTTATTTTAGGTCATTTTCTTCTGCTTTATCTATATTTGGTTGTCCAAGTCTTATTGTTGTAGGGTCTTTAAGTTTTACAGGTGTTGTGATTGGGGCTATCTGAAATTCTGTTGATTAATCTTGTAGGTGCCAATGAAACCAAAGCTCAAATGGTTGTTCTTTGAGGTACAGTCAGTGCCACAGTTCTAGTTACCCCGTTGATTACTCCATGTTCCTGGAGGTAGCTCAGGACTCCTGGGCTTTGCTCTGCTCCCTTGGAGTTTGCTGTCTCAGGCCTACTTTAACCTAGGTTACTATCTTTGACCTGTTTCTGTAAATGCTCTTCTGGATCCCCTCCTGCAGAAATTCCTGGCTAGAAGTTGGTCTTTCAAATGTCTCTGGCTCCTGTTTCCTGCCTCAGAGTTCTCAGGCTCATGTGTGCCCAGAGCCACAGAGGACCTGGCTCATGCTTACTACCTCAGACGTCCCAGACTCATGCCTGGCCCTGCAGACATCTCTGGTTCCTGCCTACTCTCTCAGAAGTCCCAGATTCACACCCAGACTGGCAGAGGACTTGGGTCAGGCCTAGTTCCTTGGAGGTCCTAGACTTATGCCCAGACCCACAGGGATCTGACTTTGCCATTTTTTTCAAGAATTGAGAAAGAACTTAGGGTGCCTAGCCCAAAAGTCTTGAGAAAACAATGGAGAGGCTAAAGGGATCTCACAGAGACTACTACTTTAGTAGGAGAAATTTAGTCATGCTATGCTATGTGATTTATCAGTAATATCTTAAAAATAATCTTATCACCTAAGTAAATGGAAGTGATCTAATGCTTAAATACAACAGATAATGACAGGACAAAAAATAAGAAAAGATGGGTAAAAAGAAAACTCACACACAAATTGAAAAGTTAAACACCTATTTTTAATTGATCCTTCTATGATTATTTTCTGCAAGCATATTTAGCTAATAATATTTCTAGCCAAAATAATAACCCAGAATATTAAAAGAAGTATTTGCATCAAGGACCAATATCATTATGTTGGTGCTTCAAATATATTAGCACCAACCAATACAAAACACCCTGAGAGATAGCAGGTGAGGTATCTGAATATGAAAATCTAAGTGTCACATTTTAATGTAAAATTTTGGGAAGACAAACAAATTGTTCAGACTTATCCCAAGATAATACAAAGAAGTAACCAGAGACATGTCTTCATGGATTCTCAACTAAACAATACTGTTTATCACATATATGGTTAATACACTTACATATGATGTAATAGGTGGGACACACGAGTAAAAAATGTGATGCCTCTCTTTATGGTACCACAGAAAATATACCATGTTGTAAAAACTGAAAGAGTCGTGATTGAAGGCACAATTTCCTGAAAATATCCTTTAAAATATGCTTTGTTCTGATAACTCATCACAGTCTCCTGTAAACAGAATTCAATTGTCATGTGATATCTATAAGTAACGAAAGTGATAATTGTGCTCCTCTGAGATACCTAGAAATTAACCTCAAAATATAAAACGTAGGTCAGTAAGTCATTGAAATTTTAAATTTTTCTTCAGTATTTATTAAAAGGATATTAAATTTGGTTCTTTGATTTATAGAAATTAAATGCCTTCATTAATACTTAAAGGTATAACATGAAGCATTATGTTGTTCTGTACTAATAAAGGATAACAGATAATTGTTGTTATTGCAATGAATATGCTTTTATTCTGTCTTGAGTCTTTTGTGTGATAATTGAACTGTGTACCAGTGATTTGTCAGCTGGATAGTTAGAACCACAAAGAAATGATGAAATTTTCGTATTAATTGTTTGAGTTATAGGTGTTTCTCTCTGCCTCTGTTTTAAGTTTATTTATATTGCTGATAGTTACAAAATTTTTTATGTGAATATTAGTAAAATTATGTTAGATCTATATGCAGATTTTATACTTTAATAGAGTCCACCTGCTACTATGTATTATGGTATAGCAACATTTACCCATAGCTCTGAAAATAATTGTGTAAAACAGAAATTTTAAAATGCTCGTAAAAAGTAATTGAGTTCTTTTACTACCACCCTATGCTCATTGCATTGTTCTTTGGATGGATATATATTTCCATCTCATTACTCTTTCCTGTCATTGAATGAATAGAAAATTCTAAAATTAAGAATGCAATAGCTTTTTAATCTGGATGGAAGCTCACTTTTATCAAATATATGATTGTCAAAATAAATTAACATCCTTCATCTATAAAAGTAAAAGGTCAAAAGTCACCTAAAACCTAATGGACAATGTACATCCATCCTGTGGTCCATTTATATACAGATGCCAGATATTTATATATTTCCTTGATCTTAATAGGGTTCAGTAGTTTAAATTATAAATACACCTCTACTTTCATATAATTTTTGTAAATGTACTTAATTATATTCATAACTTTTACAATTTTGATTTATTTAAAATATGTGAAAAGTTAAAGACTGCTGCTTGAAACGATAATGTATAGAAGCCAACATACTAATATGATCCCAGGTTCACTAATTTGGCTCCTATCATTTATTTTTCAAGTTCACTGTGGTGGTTTAAAAGACAATGGACCCAATAGGTTCAGAGATAGTGGCACTGTTAGGAGGTGTGGTATTGGTAGAGTAGTTGAGGTTTTGTTGGAGGAAACATGTCTGGGAAGATAGGCTTTGTGGTCTCAGACACTCTAACCAGACTAAATGTGTCTCAGCCACTCCGTGCTACCTGTGGATGCAAATGTGGAGCTCTTTGGCTCCTGCTCTAGTACCACATCTCTGTGCATGCCATCATTCTTCCAACCATGATAATAGTGGACTAAACCTCTGGAACTGTTTTCCTTTTCATTTCAAGTAAATGTTTTCCTTTATAAGAGTTGATGTGGTCATGTTGTCTGTTCACAGCTAAATAAATGCAGCTGCTACATTTATCAATCAGTTAAATGTCCAGTTACCAAATACTAAAAATCTTAATGCTGTTCTATGACTTCTTGTCATTTAGAGCTGAAAATTCCCATGATTACTTCTAAGTTGGTGTTGAGAGTTTCCAAATTACAAAACTAAACTCCAGATTACAAAACAAAACTCATTGTACAGTACTTTAAATCTAGATTTAAACAATAGTTCCACTAAGGTGAAACAAGCATTTGACACACTCTGTATACTGTTCAATTATGTTTTTGTTTATTTATCTGTTTTTTTTGTTTCTATGTATCTATATTTGTGAAAAAAAGTAACAGAGATGAAGAATAGACAGAATCAGAGTAAATATGTTGTCAGTGAGGAATGTGTAGTCCTCAGAGGGAAACTGGTAGTAGACCCTTTTCTACACCAAAGATGAACTCAGTTTGTTAACTCAGGTTGGTAGTTGTGTAGATTATTTGTATCTATCCTATACATCCTAGAAGTAATTCTAAGGTTAAAGAATCACAAGTAAATAATCATACTGTAAAATGCTTTCTTTAGAGACCCTTACACTGGTGAGAGCATTTATAATATTAAAGGAAACATTTGTCTTTATATCTCTATAGTTATGGACTTACCTTCCTCTATATACTGCCATTTCCCAATTCTTAGGGAAAGTGATATCAACTTATTGTTGCTATTGTTGTACAGCTTTTGATCTTTTCAAGAGCATCAAAACTATGCTTTCATAATTAAGTTAAATGACAGATTTTTGTATAGAAAACGCATATATGTATGCTAGAGTGGATATGTTTTTAAGTTACATTCATTCTGTACTTTTATCTAAAGGCTTTATACTTTTCTCCATCTTCATCAATCTTTGACAACACGATAAAATTTGAATGAGCAGAAAAGTATAAATTGTATCTGGCATAACTTTTATTTTCTTTTTAAGTTTTCTCCATAAAAGAGCTATCTTGCACTTTATAGGTGCACAGTTATAATAGTTCGTTTTATTACATGATGAAGACCCTTTTATGCAAATCATGAAAACTAATGAAATATAATGACAGACATATTTTAGAGCAGGAATCATGATTTTAAGTATAGTAATTTCATATCAATTTCTTAAGAATAATTTCACTAAATTATTTAACCACATGTTAAAGCAAAGTTTGTGGAGATAAACTGAACTCATGTTGTTAGGCCTGACATCAGGAACCAAAAACACTAATCTCTTTTATAATTCATTTATTTTGTCATCTTTTGAGCAATAGATTTGTTATTTGTTTTTCAATTTAGTTTTCTTGTAATTTTTCACTATGTCATTATTTTGACTTTCTATTTTATTTAAAATACTTAGATTTATCTAAACAAATTGAGTTAAAGTTTCAAATGAAAACATAATGAGCTGAATAATGGAATGGGGTTTTAATTCTCCAATGGACTTCTATTAAAAATATTTTCCTGTTTCTAAATCATATATTTTTTTCTTAGCACATCTTGGGCAAAATGTATGCAAGTATAAGATTCTGAGAAACATTTAAGTCAGGAAGAAACATGTAAATAAATAAAATGTTCTTAATTGTTTTTAATGCATGTTTTTTTATGATTCAAATAGTTGTTGTGTTCTCAACAAATTGTTTCATGGATGGCTCCCAAACTAAAACAGGTTTAATGGTTAAACTTGATAACTCTTTTGGACTTAAATGATCAGAAAGAAGTATGTGGTACAAACCTTGGAAACACTCTAGTGCATTTGTGCAATTGTGTCGAGGTGATGTGATGACTTCAGTGTGGATGTCGATTTTTCAAACAGCAGTTCCACTTAAGCTATTGCTTAAAATTAAACTATTAGCTTTCCTGACGTCATCGACTGTCCTTCTTTAAGATCACAACTGAGTGAGCTTTCACTGAAATTACGTGAGACTTAACAATACAGAGCAAAGATCTCTGTACTCACAGTGCTTCTTCACTTTCAAACCACATTGCTCATAAATGGTTTACATTAACCACAGTTTGAAACTATACAGAATGCTATCTCCTGAAGGATAAAAGTCACTTTTAATTTCACATTGGACAACGTAATAACCAAGACTACCTACAGATTCCCATTTGATAACTTTAAAAAGCACGGATATGGACTGTCCCACTGAGCATTCTGAACACACCACTCAGAGAGTGCACATCAACCTCATGGGAAAATAATTCTAGCAGGACATGAGTTGGGAAAATATCTTACAAATCTTAGACATTATTAAATCAAATGGATTGCTATGGTGACTGGCACATTTAGTATGATTTTAACACTGTAACATGAAAGAAAGAAAAGCAATCATTAAAATGGAACTGAGACAAGGTTTAAACCCAGGGAAATGCAAATATATTTAATGAAAACCTTGAAAATTTATTTTCCATGTCAAATGATTAATTTCTAAAACCTAAAGTGTTTAATCTTATGTCATTCTTCCTAAAGTCCTCTTTGAACATATATTCTATTAATGTATTCTGTTTCTTTTTTAGTAAAGTTAATTATTTGCTCATAAAATTATTGCCTTTACTTGCTGAACTTATTATAATGTAGTTTATGATTTTCATTCTATTATAAATAATAGATTTATATTTGTAATTAACTTTTCTATTTTTTATAGCTAATGTGGGGACATAATTGATTTCGATACTAGTTTTTATCTGAGGCAGAATTGCTGAACTCAATTATGAGTTCTAGTTATTATTCCATAAATTCTCTACATTTTCCTGTAGAGTCATCTAATTTACAGAGAGTAATATTTTATTTCATTTTTTCTTATCTTTATACTTTTAGTTACTCTCCAGATATTTATTCTAAATATTGACCAGATAATTGGCAACCGTAATACTTTTGTTTGTCAGAAATATTTAATATACTTGTAATTTTATTGACTGTACTTTGTTTAACATAAGGATTTGTGATATTTCTGACAAAATAATCATGATGTTAAGAAAAATAGTTTTTATATATTACTTGCATAACAATATTGCCTAGGTATTCTGCAAAATGAAGTATGTCTATTAAATATTTATTTCATTAAGTAGCATTTTGTGTTTAAAATTTGACATAGAACATGGCTTACAAAGTCTGAAAAGCTTGTTAGTGCTATTTATTTTTGTAACCTAAGAAGAATAAAGCAAGATATTGGTAATATACTTATGTGCATAGTTGCCTTCTTAATTATGGTCAAATATGCCTGCTATCCCATTAATAATTCATTTAAATTCTATAATAGCTCATGGGTTTAATAATTTTTATTGCTATATGTTATTTTAAAATTTATTTTTCTTTATTATTATTGTGTGGAGTATATAAGTGTGTGTATATATGACTCATGTGAGTGTAAATATGTGCTTGCTATAGTGAACCTGTGGAGGTCAGAAGACAGCTTTTATGAGTAGACTCTCTTCTTCCTACGTGGAATCTGGAGGTTGAACTCAGCACAGCAGGTTTATGTATCAAGTTCATTAGCTCCTGAGCCATCTTGCTTCTCCTGTTAATGCCACGTTTAAGAGAAAAGTCTCATGTGAATTATTTTATAGTTTAAAAATTCTTGAAACAGTATGGAATTTCATAACCTGGAACATGAGAGGACTTAATGGCATGCTATATGGTGAAGAGGCCTAACAACCATCATATTTAAAGTGAACAACAGAATTATACTTGAAAGAAAATAGATAAAATAGCTCTATAAATTATTTTCAAAAGACATACAAGCAGCAAAGTCATTAATCAAGATTGCTCAAAATTGTTATTCATAAAAGAGATGAAAACCAAAACCATACTTGGATGTCTATGGGACAAAAGTCTTGATGTCCTAGAGTGTCTCCAGTCATCCTCACACACAACATTAGTACATTTCGGCCAAACTGGGAATTACTGTATAATACAGTATTTTTAATTATAAATACATAAATTATCTAAAAGTAAGTATTGAGGTATATGAAATGTTTTAGTGCAAATAGATTCATAAAATTCAAAAAGATTTTAAAATGTTTGTACAAAGATAGAAAAGAAGAGGCACTAGCCATCTATATTCACATACTTATTAGGCATTTCTGTTATTCAATCAAAAAAGGAAACAGTTCTCATGAGGATTGCAGTATAAGTGCTCAGCAAATAGATTGAGTAAAGTAAGCCAGATATGAAAACATATTATATCATAAAACAATTAAAAGAGAACTAGAACCTCTGAGAGTGAGTGACAGTTGTGTGCCTTGGTCTGTTTGACAGGCCCCTGGCAGTAGAATCAAGATCTATCCCTGGTGAATGAGCTGGCTTTTGGGACCCCATTCCCTGTGAGATACCTTAATCAGCCTAATGCAATGGGGACGGACTTGGTCCTGCCTCAGCTTGATATGGTAGGTTTAGTTGACTCCTATTGGGAGGCCTTACCCTCTCTGAGGAGTTAATTAGATAAGGTTAAGAGAGAGGAAGGAAGGGAGTGGGAACTGTCATTGGTTTGTAAAATGAAGAAAAATTAAAAAAATAAAAGAAACAACCAGTAAGCCATGGGAAATGTATGAAGACCTACAGATTATTATAGGGGATATAGAAATTGTACTGCTTGATGCAGGCACGGTTAATGTGTGAGGTGACCACAAATGTTTGAAATAATTAGAATGGCTAGAAAAACAGAGAATAATATCAAACAGTGGACTAGTATAATCCCTAACAAGAATCTACAATCATTTCCTCTTACACCCACAGGTAAATTTAGTCTTTACCCCTCATTAAGGAAATTTCTCTTTGCAGCAGAGGCCACCACAGAAAACCACAGCACCGTAAAGTACAGAGTTATGGAGTCCAATTCTAATGGATTTATGTACAAACACTAAGATCTACACACAAGAAACACAGCTAAAGCGTTTGAAACATCGTGGAAGAAGAAGCAGAAAGATTGTAAAACAGAAGAAAGGGGAGTTTGCTGTGAGATTTTGTTTGTTTTTAACACCAGAAGCTATATATCCATAAAGTGCCTGAAACTGAACAGCTCAAATTTAAGATGATCAAGAATGACAACAGTAGACATTACTAACTGGACAGGAAAACACCAAGCTGACTTATATGCAACAGAGTAAAGCAGAAATTTGGCTGCCCAGGGCCAGTCTGGAGTGAAAGCATACATACGGGTACCATTATATGGACTCAGCAGATTATATGTGGGAATAAATACAAATATATGCAAACATATATGTACTTTGAAATACATATTAACATCAATGACTATTGATGTAAACTGAGGCCATGAATTAGAACAGGGGACCATGTGTGAGACAAATTATGGCAAGGCAACAGAAAGAAGTTAAGTTACAAATAAATTACAGTTTCATAAGTTTTTTAAAAAGCATTTTTTAAAGAAATAAGCATGAAACTTGTAAATAAATCAAATTTTATTTAATATACTTATTATTATTATTATTATTATTATTATTATTATTAAATAAGGCAATTTGCTTTCCCTATGCCTACTTACTTTTATTTTTGCTGGTAAGTCTATTCATTTGACGGCATTAGAACTTAATTCTTTAGGATTCTAATATATACTGAGACTAGCTGAGACATCCAGCCTCATGGGCTGAAAAATTACTGGATTCTCGGATATTCAGAAAGTAGACAGTCATTGTAGGACTAGCCGGACACATTGTGTAAGCCATTCTAATAAATACCCTTCAAATATTTTCATTGAATAACTTCTGTTAATATACAGAACCCTGGCTAATAACAAAACTAACACTTGAGTTTGTCCTTTGTCATTTAGACATGTGTTGGGACAGCTGTGCACAAACACACATATACACACATCAAAGTATTTGCAAATAAATTGACTAATTTCTTATAATAGTCATGTGTAAAGTATAAAATTATATGAAATGAATAAAAAAGATTAAATATTGCTTGTTACTTATTAAAGTATTTTTCTGGGAAGACAGGAATAAAATATTTTAAATATTTCTAATAAAACTATTTTGATGTAAAAATAATAAATAATATATATTTGTAAAAACTTTAAAATTATGGCTTTGTTATATAAAAATTAAATAGGAAATAATAGTGATTGAGTTAATTATTAATTTCAAGTTTGGACACTGGACTTGAATTTTACTAAGCAGAAACTATTTGAAAGTTAACTCAAGTTTGGATATGAGTAAATAAACATATGATGAAGATTATGTTTCAATATTCATAAACTTATTTACCTCTGATTATATACATAGAACTTTTGTATTAATCTTAATAACATAAATAAAATCATCTTGATAAATGTGAACTAATATCAATAAAAATATTTAGCACAGAAATCCCATTTATGTTTACATTGAATATACTAATTTCCTGCTTGACAAGAATGTCTGAGTACCTATACCCAAACTTGGAATGGAAATCATAGGAAAAATATGATTATTGATAGACACACTCAGAAGCCTGTACTTTCAGTCACTTTTAGAATAAAAAATTTCTTGACATGTGTTAAAGAATGAGAACTATATACAGAGAGTTCAATCTCCATTCGGAGTATAATGAGATCAGAATTCTCATATTTCTTGGATGACTGGATTATTGATCTTATAGAAACCGGTTCACTGGCCTTCAGAGGTTTACTTCCTTTATCATTGTCTCAAATACTCAATAAAAAAATCCCTATGAAAATCACACAAAAATTACTTTTGTCTTTATTTCTCTGTATTTGTGTCTGTGTGAATATTTGCCTGCGATTTTGAGTCTGTGTGTCCATTTGTCTGTGTGTATGTCTGTGTATATGTGTGTGCTATTATGTGTGCTTGTGTGCGCGAGTGTATGAGTGTCTGTATCTGCAAGATATTGATATCATGTTGTCGTCTCTTTGGCAGTTTTGGGAAATCAATTCTCTCCTTTCAATCTGCTTGACTCTGGAATGGAACTCAGGTCATTTGGCCCAGCAACACGTACACTGAGCAATGTTTTAAAAAAGAATATATATTATATCATACACCAAAATAATTCTTGCAAATAAAGAGAATCAAAGGAAGGGGTGTTTATAATACCAGAGAATGAACAGGGGATTAACTTACTTTGACACTGAATTTAAAGGTGGTTAGGGTATCTGAACTAAGGAAGGAGTAGCATGTAAAGAATGATGTTAGTATGAAATGCGTACTGTCTATGATCAAGTGTTTTCTTAATAATACCATAATATTGTCCAATAATTCAGAGTAGAGCATAAATTACATCAACAATTTTATTTTCATTATATACAAAATTACAGTTATGTGATCTGCTATAGATATGCAGATAGACTATTCGCTATATTAGTAATGAATTAAAGCTAGAAAGTGAGTCTAAAACATTATCTCAATTATTGAAATAAATTATATATCAAGACTTATTTTTCATCATTTCTGCCCTCTATTTTATTCTCATAATACCTATAAAGGCTTTCTATTTCAAATCTTTACCCACTTTCTTCAGTGGTCACAGCCTGCTGCAAGCTTCTTTCTTTATTTGCAATTTTGCTTCCCTGCAGTATATTGGGGTCACTTGTATTTTACAGATCAATTTATTTACCCAGAACAGATATGATAGTTTATATAAGTGACCTCAAAAAGTCTACCAAGGAACTTCTACAAATCATAAACACTTTCAGTAATGTAGCAGGACACAAGAGTAACTCAAAAAAAATCAGTAGCCCTCCTGTGCACAGATGATAAAAGGTCTGGGGAAGAAATTAGAGAATCAACACCCTTCACAACAGCCACAGATAGCATAAAATATCTCAGAGTAACTCTAGCCAAACAAGTGGAAGACTTGTATGACAAGAACATTAAATCTTTAAAAAACGAAATTGAAGAAGACACCAGAAAGTGAAAAGATCTCCCATGCTCTGAATTAACACAGTAAAAATGTCAGTCTTACTATAATCAATCTAAAGTTTCAATGCAATGCCCATCAAAATCCCAGGGAAATTCTTCTCAGATCTCAAAAAAACAGTACTCAACTTAACGTGAAAAAGCAAAAAACCCAAGATAGCCAAAACAATCCTGAAAAATAAAAGAACTTCTGGAAGCATCACAATCCCTGAATTTAAAATCTACTATAGAGCTACAGTATAGAAAGCACCCTGGTACTGGCATAAGAAGAGACAGGAGAACTAATGGAACCGAATAGAAGACCCAGATATTAATCCACACGCCTTCGAACACCTGATTTTTGACAAAAAAGCAAAAAATATCAAGTGGAAAAAGTAAGCATATTTAACAAATGGAGCTTGCATAACTGAATATTAACATTTAAAAGAATGAAAATAGGTCCATATCTATCACCATGCACAAAACTCAAGTCCAAATGGATCAAAGACCTCAACATAAAACCAGCCAAACTGAACCTTTTAGAAGAGAAAGTGCGTAGTACACTTGAATGCATTGGCACAGGAGACCACCCCTAAATATATCCCCAGCAGCACAGACAATGAGAGAAACAGTTAACAAATGGGACCTCCTTAAAGTGAACAGCTTCTGTAAAGTAAATGACATTGTCAACAAGACAAATTCACAGTCTTAAGTTTCAACTTTAAACACACACAAACACACACATCCATACTTGCATGCACACACACACACACACACACACACACACACACACACACACAGTTTTTTTCTTTTCAAAAGTTTAAAGTAAATGCAACACGTAAATGAAAACATAAAAGAGCAAAATCAATGTTGAACTGGATGTTGACAAGACATTCTGATCATCCAGATTTCTACTTTATGTTCTATGGTGCCCTATTTTCTTTTAATTTGGGGACACTCAATTACAGAGATTCATGCAATTTATTCATTAAGACTTTATTTTCTCTAAGTAAAAATATAATTCTACATCTGTCTTTCAGCTTTGAATAAAAATCTCATTCCATACTCATCATCCTCACCATGGTGATTATAGCAACTATTTAAGTGCTTGCATTCATTAAGAAAGAGCCTTATAGTAGATTATCAGAGCATACTATCACACTAGGACAAAAAAAAATTTCAGAGTGCATATAAGACTCATGTATTTGTGTACTATGGATTAATATTAATAATATAAATGCCCAATTAGTAGAATGTTTGGTCACCATACAATAATCATTTATTATATATAATATAGTAAATATTATTTATAATAAACATATTATATATAATAATTATTTATTCAACAAGAAAAAATGAAGTGTGGTGGTAGAAGTCTGTGATCTTTGTACTTCCTAGGTGAGTGTAGGCTGAACAAGGTCATTCTCATATATGAAGGAAGTTTGAGGACAGTAAAGACTATATGAGACTATATTTAAAATAATATTCAAAAATACAATGTTGCATTTTTCTCAAATATATTGGAAGTGAACTTTTTAATGTTTATTTTAATACACATTTAAAGTCATTCAGCACATTACTTATTGGAAAGGCCACCTTAAAAATATTTTCAAATTCATACCTTATTTGAATTTTTAATTAATTAATTTTATTTTACATAAAATTTAGCACAAAAGTGCAATAACATTGCAGCTTATGTCAGTGACAGAGTGTATAGAAATGGAGTAACGAACTTTAAATGTTTGCATGGGTGCTTTACAGAGATTCCTTTCCAAGGAATATATTTTAAATGTTATATAACTCAAAGTACTGTTAGCATGGATTTTATGCTTCCCCAAACTGTATAAATGATTTCAATATATTGATATTGTTCTAAGGATGAGAAATATTGCTTAATCTATGATCAAATTTCTTGATTGTTAATGATTTTATATTATTCTTTATATAATAGTGTCCTATTTTATTCCTTTGAAAGTTCTTTAGTC
Source organism: Arvicola amphibius (assembly GCF_903992535.2). Taxonomy (NCBI): domain Eukaryota; kingdom Metazoa; phylum Chordata; class Mammalia; order Rodentia; family Cricetidae; genus Arvicola; species Arvicola amphibius. Next base: position 31,813,250 of record NC_052057.2, on the reverse strand, counting down.
CTATATATTAACATTCATTGTTATTATTAGTGATATTAAATATATTTTCAAAATCATGATTATTTTAAAACAATATTGTTTCAAGTTTGGAATGAAACACCATGATAAATTAATTAATTTTGATGTGGTGGTAGGTTATATACTAGTCTATTTTAAAAATTATTCATCCTTTAATTATTTGATTTATTTTCATATATTATATTTAATTTTACAAAGCACAATTTTATTAATAAGACATTTGCATAGATTTTTTCATTTACATAATTATAATTAGGTAAAACAATCAAAACTTACAGAATCCCACTTTATGAAATCTTAAATTAAATTTTCTATTAAATATGGGATTGCATATGTTTTATTCATATATGTCTAAATAATTGTATAAATATAATAGTTTACATAAATAAACTTTATTTCTATAAATTATTTTAATTTGAACATGAATAATTAAAAATTTTCAGGTGCTCAACTTAAAATTATGTATAGATCATTTTTATACAATTTAAGACTTCAAGTTTGAAAAGTTTTATTTGCAAATACTCATATATGAATATCACTGAAGTCTTTGAAGATAGATTTTAATATTGTAATCAATAATATATTATATTTATATATCAAAATGTTTTCTTTATAAAACATAATAATCTTTTAAAGGTATTCCTTTGTAATTATTATATCATTAAAGTAATGAGACTTCTGAGCAGATTAGAATTTGATGGAGTCAGAATTAATTACCTCAACATAAAGAGAAATAAAAACAACTATGAGATTCTTTTACCATCCCTTATCTCTGAATTATCATTATAAAATCCAATTACGGGAAAGTTTCCATAAATGAAATTATGTAGCAGCATCACAAGCTTTCTTATGAAATGGTATATTACTAATTGAAGATGAACTCGACCATGTATTCCAATTACTCTCTTTCATACTATGGAGGAAATGCTGTGCTACAAATTAAACATTAAAAATTCATTAAATCAAGCCTACAATCTATTAAAAACTGAAATTTACATGAGATTTCCTGTAACTGAACAGCAATCAGAAAAATTTTATAGTATATTTTGTTTTCATATATTAAAGGGTATTCTAATAACATGGGAAACTTCTTTGTTATCAATCCTAAATTTTAATATAAGAAAAAATGATATTTTTTCATGAGTCAATTTTCAAACAACATATAGCCTCATGGCAATACACAGATGAATAGAAATGAGTTAATTTAAGATATAAGAGCTAGTCAGAAATATGCCTAAACTATTGGCCAAGCAGTGTTGTAATTAATGTAGTTTCTGTCCTGTAATTCAAGTCTGTGTGGCTGGTAATGAAAGAGCAGTCTCTGGTTACAGATATTTCCAGTTCCCACAACTCTAGGATCCTATCTGTTGCAGATCTGAAACGATCCTGTACATGCTGTCTTAGTCTGGGACTTCGTGTGTACTTGGGTCATACTGATTTAAGGATCTTGGTTTCTTGGTGTTTCCATCTACTTTGGCTTTTAAAATCTCTGTCTCCACTATAGTAGAATCCCTAGAGGGATTTGATATAGGTATCCCATTTAGATAGATAGTATTTTTCAAGGTTTTAATCTCTACTTATTGTTGACTGCAGGAGCTAGCTTCTCTGATGATGGTTGAATGAGGTAATTATAACATTTATTTTCCTGTGGGTCCTGCATGTCGAGTTCATACAGCATACCATAAAGCAGTCCAAGCAAGAGAAATTTCTTGCTCAAATGGCTAGCCTTGTCTCATTGAAGGCAAATTTATAATGAGTTCTTTCAATGCCTGTCAACCTTTTCAAAGTAATTGGTCCTGCCAGAAGCAGACATGTCTCACTGTCGAAAAAAGTCTAAGTTCTTCGTTGTTGTTGTTGTTTTGTTTTTTCCTTTTTTTGTTTTTGATTTAAATTCTAAGTTCTTAAAACATTTTAAATGCCATATTCTGTAGGACCTAGAAGTACTGAAGATTACCTATGTAACTGAAATATATCCCTATATATCTAGAAAACCTAACTAACATGACTACAAGTTTGACTGTTAGAAATGACTACCTATTAATCTGTAATTTTTAATTATAAATGAGTTGTATAAATGTAATACCTTAAATAAGAGTAGAAATAGACATATAACAAAATTGGTATTAAATTTATAATTATAAACCGAAGTCCATACTAATGCAAAGTATTCATTCTATATCATATGGCCTTATTTTTCTCTTTTAGAAAGTGACTGTGACCATTAATCACTTATAACCAACTATTTTAAAATGACAATAAACATTTTAAACAATTATTTTGGAAATTTAGTTATAGTTTCTCCAAACTCCTTTCTGCTATTTGTTGCATAAAGTAATTTTAAGGTTTAGGAAGAACTTTTGTGTGTTTGGGGAGGGGTGTTCTTGTTCCATCAAACCACATTAGCCTGGAAGGAACCCACAGGTTTTCATTGTCTGTGGAAACAAAAGCAGATGCAAATTTTGAAGTCAAGATATTTTAAAGTATATATGTTGTTTAGCTTAACAGACCCCAGAAACAAATATCTCTCTGCAGTCAAAAGGTTTAAAGAAAACTCAATAGTACACACAATCCATATTCTCTGTGTATGTTCCACCTTTATGTGGCTTATTTTACATTATTCCTTTAATCTATAACTCTCTGTACTCTTTTATGTTAGTTCACAAATAAGCATATGTGTTTATTTATAGGGTTATCTCTATTTTATATACCATCATTTAACTTTCTTCAATGATTCCATCTATGTACAATTTTATTCTTCATTGAAATTATGTTTTCTCTCATTTGTGCAGTAAGAGAAGAGAGATTGTTGTAGCCAACTTTAAAAGTAATTAACACTTGCTTGAACCTTTAAGGAAGGTGAACAAGGAGGTTAATCATGAGAGAAAGTTGGGGAAACACGGAAGTAGAGGGTCAGAGAGAATCATCAGCATTTAAATGAATGTTTAGATAACTCTTTTAAGTAATATTAAGTTTAATTCTATCACTGCAACCTGTTTTTTCTACATATATGTGAAATCACTTTACACTTCTCTCATCCATTGTTACTGATCATTAAGCATAGATGTACATATATATCACAAACAAATATATATGATAATTTATGAAGAAAATATTTTTAAGTAGAGAAATGTTTTTAAGTTCTATCATTCAAATATGTGTACCTTCATATAAAGTATAATAGCTCTATTTTTTTATTTCTGGTCATTGAATTACCTGTTTTCACACATAGACACGGTTACTCTTAGTCTGACACTTCTTAACACAGTTTCCTAGTAGTTAGTACTAATATGGATTGTGTCTCTGACACCAGCACGGACAGAATTCTGCCAATGTCTAGTGGGGAATGTCACTGGCAAACCTCAGGAGATGTGAAAGAAAGAACACATGTACACAGAGGGAAGAGTATTTAAATAACGGATCATAAGATTACCTGATAAGTCACTGCCCACTTCAGCCAGTGAAACAGATGGGCTAATAGCAGATAACTCAGCTATCCATTCTCTCCTCCAAATCTAATCCTCCATTTTGTCTCTTGTGCTGGAGCAGATCACCTACCACTAACTCTTATGCCTCGCAGTCCACATCTCTGGTGGTAGCCTTGTAGCGTAGTCTCTGCTCAGAAGATGATTACCTATCTGAGGTTTCCTCAGGGCATGGAACCTGTGAAAATGGACTCTCACTTGGCAAGGACCAAGTTCACGGGATAGCGTAGGAATTGGCAAAATTCATGCAGTTTTAGTCTCTCTTCTCTCTTATTCTATTGGTCATTCTTTGGGTGGATTTTACTTTTACTTTGTCAGTCACATATGCAAAAGCTGTAATTTTCTCTAGATATTCTATTCTATTTAAATATTTTCCCTTAAGATTCAACAAGGCGCTAATGCAGTAATAGTTCATTTGTATTTTAATTAAAAAAAAAAAAAAAAAGCTTTCCTGAAGTTCAGATAGCAAAACAGCCACACTGATCATCCTTACTGACCAGGAAGTGGTGACGCACACCTTTAATCTCAGTAGCCCACTAGTTTGCCATAAAAACGGGATGGTAGTGGCGCACACCTAATTACAGCCCCAGAGAGGAATATAAGATGGAAGAAAAACGCTCTCAGACACAGTCTCATTCTGAGAATCCTGAAGGAAAAATCGACGTTTTTCGACTGAGGTAGAGGCTGGTTGTTTTGGTTTTCTTACCTTCTGGTTTAATCCCAATTTCTGTCTAGGGGTTTTCATTAAACATGGTACCGGCTAATGTTTCTCAAATCTCTTATGTGGAAGTACTAACTCCAACTTTCTATCCTGGGAACTTTTCTTACTCAATAGCGATAAGTACATATGAGAAAACAATACTTGGAACATTAACCAATGTCGCAGTTCTGAATAGGAGAGTAAGGCACGCATAAATAAAATAGGAAAAAGGCCTCAGTAGTAAACATAGTGCCAACTGTGGAGAATAAGTTCCCTGGACACCAAGAATATAGAATCAATGATAATATCTAGTTTATTCTGATGGTTACAACACAATGTGCAATACAGGACAGATAAATGCTTCTTTATCATACGCAGGAACTTATATTGGTGGCAGAAGTGTGGTGATGCTGAGAAGGAAATGAATGGTTTGTCAAAGTCTGGTTTATTTTATTTTTTTACACAGATTGAGACATGGGACTCTCTTGTAGAAGCGGGAACTGTATAAAATATATCTTGCAGACATGAAACCATTGTCTGGGTTTGAACATTGTCCTTTACTAAACATCATGCCCATGTCTATTACTTTTAACTTTGTAATTGCCAGTCACTACCAGCTGATGTAAGTACTGTGAAAGGAAGATGTGTCTGGCTTGATGTTGACGTGGGAGCCCCTCTGTGTGCTGTGATTACCAGTAATGAATGAAAAAAAAAAAAACTGCTTTGGACCTATAGCAAGGCAGAACTAAGGTAGACAGGGAAAGCTAGGTTGAATGCTGGGAGAAAGAAGGGCGGAGTCAGCGAGATGCCTTGGAGCCACCGACAGAGATAGACGTCCTGAAATTTTGCTGGTAGGGCACGACCTTGTGATGATATACAGGTTCATATAAATGGGTTAAATTAATATGTAAGAGTTAGCCAATAAGAAGCTAAAGCTAATGGGCCAAGCAGTGATTTAATTAATACAGTTTCTATGTGATTATTTCGCTTCTAAGCTAGCTGGGCAACTGGGGACCAATGAGCAGCCCCTCCAAACTACAGGATATTTGTATCTTTTGTTTCTATTGTGTGGAGCAATTTGCGGAGTATTTGTATTAGCTCATCTTTGAACTTCTGCTGGAATTCTTTGCTGATCTCATCTGTCCTTGGCCTTTTTTTCCCTTTGGGGATAAGGACTTTTAATATCTGCTTCTATTCCATTAGGCATTATAGGCATGTTTAAGTTTTTATCTAGTATTGATTTAATTTTGGTATGTTGTATCTATCAGAAAAAAATGCCCATTTATTTTGTTTTTTACAATTTTTTAGTTACAGGTTTCTGAGGTATGACCTACTTATTTTGGATTTTCTCAGTTTGTTCTTATGTCCCTATTTCCTGTCTGATTTTCTTGATTTAGATATTCTTTTATTTTATTTCTTTTCTTTTATTTCTTTTCTTGACAACCATTTACATGAGTTTTAGTTGTTTTGAGAACAAGATAATTCTTGAAGAATAAAGTTCAGACATTGACATTTATTGATCAAATATACTTCAGAAATGATAAGTGTAATAAACAGTAACAGTTAAACAGAAACCAAAATCTGTGTATACAGGATTCTGCAGTGAGTAACAGAACATAAAATTGTAATTACTGACCTGTTTATTGTTCAATACTATTATAGAACACAGACTAAAAAAGTCTGTTAAGTAAAAGACTTAGATGTCAAATCAACAAAGAAAAAATGAAGATACATTAACCATAGATGTGAGTCATAGACCCAAAATCTCCTAGATATATGGAGGCTACATTTTCTCGAAAATGTCCCTGAAATACTGCTTAGAATATGGGCAGTAAATATTCTTCTAATTCTTAGAAGGGTATATGGTCAATTCTATAAGCAATTTACATAGTGTTAATCTGTGGGGTAACCTAATCATTTTTTAGAATAATAGACTAGAATGTTGACATCAAAAGTGATAGGAGATAAGGAATGTAGTTACCAACAGAAATGAAACATGTTAGGCTGAACGATATCCAGAGGAGTGACTGTAATCACATGCAACCTGTCACCAAAGCCTAGAAGCTGTCAAGTAATGACACTTAACAAGACAGTTCAGCAAATCATCCCTTGCTTTTTAGTAACACTGTATTTTGTTGTACTAAATAAAATTATAGTTTTGTGGCCTGTGGAACCGTAATAAAAAAAAACTGTAAAAAATGTCTGTTTACATAGAGCCTAAACATTATTTCATTGAAAATTGAGGCTTCTTTTTTTTTTTTTTATTTAAGAAATAGTATTGTAAAATGACATGCCAAAGCCAAACGGAGGTGGCGCACACCTTTAATCCCAGCACTCGGGAGTCAGAGGCAGGCAGACCTCTGTGAGTTCGAGACCAGCCTGGTCTACAAGAGCAAGCTCCAGGACGGGCTCTAAAGCTGCAGAGAAACCCTGTCTCGAAAAACCAAAAAAAAAAATAGTATTGTAAAATGACATGCCAATTGGGATAAACTAAGAATTTCCAATTTCCTATGTTCTATAAAATGGAAAGATAGATGTTCTTAGATGATACCTAAAAAATACTTAATGAAATATGTTCTGTCAGATGCAAGTCATTGAGTTACAAATAATTTTTAAATCTACAACATATTTTAAAATTCATTTGCAGTCGTATATAGTAATACAGCTGCAGTAAAAAGACAATGCCTAGCTGACTTTTGAAAAATGATTTATGTGTATGACTATTTGTGTGTATGAGTGCTTGATGTGAACCCTATATGTTTAGTGTCTACCATGGTCAGAAGAGGGCTCTGATTCCCTGGAATTGATGGCTGTGAGCCACAGTGTGTGTTCTGGGAAATGAATTCTGCTCAGTAAGTGCTTTCAACTGCTGAGACATCATTCCTGACCTAAATTATGCTAAGTGTTCTTGTATCTATGTATTATTGAAATTTGTTAGAAAGATAACATCATAATGATAATTTTGAAACATGCACAATTCACTTTTATTTTGAGTTTGATTGTATATTTGCTACACATAGAACATATCAGGGTAGTTTTTCTATCTATATAATTATTAATAGTTAATGTATATTTGCTGTTTTTTAGTAAATTGAATGAAACGTTTATTTTCCAGATAATATAATATAGATGTTCAATATTGTCCTTTAAATTACACAACTTTCTTTAAACATATTTTTTTACAAACTTGCATAAATATCGCTAAACTCGAATACCTTGCTGTATGGAATTTTGTTAATAAGCAGTTGAATAGGTTTCTTTAAAATTGTTGAATATACTCATTTAACGTTGAGTTTTTCTACACCAACTACAAAAGTTTACTAATAAAAAATGAAAAATTTCAAAAGTTCCTTCTCCAGGGAGAAAAAAATGAAGATGAATATACCCAGAGAATAGTAAAGCCATCAATGTTGTTAGGTTAAGGGTGAGGTATAGCAGAGAGTCTTGATAGAGAAAGAGTCACAGAAGGGATATGAGCCTCAGACATTGTAATCTGTACATAGAGATCCTGTCAGCTCTTGAAATTAACTCTGGACCTCCATTGCACTCTCATTATCTGTTTTCAGTCTTAATTCTATTCCCAACATGCTGTAATTCCAACCTGAGAAGAGGTCAACCACGATCTATAGAATCGTCTCTTCAGAAGAACTGTACCAAAATTGCATTATGAAATATGTGGCACCTGTTATTTTGCCGGGGTAAGGGTAGAGTCCGTCAAAAAAATTACAAGATGAAAGCTAAAAATGACCTAGAATTTCCCACAGTTTTCAGTGACAGGTCAACAATTTTCATTTGTGCTGGCACAGTTCTTTGTGGAATGAGTCTAACCGTTGTTATAATTGTGGCATTGTTGCAGCAGTGACTTCAATTCTGAACCTTCATCTAGTTGCTTCCCCCCTGGTTCAATCTGATATTTCTTAAATTATGCCTTGGGGAGATCAAGGAAAAAGATTACAACTTAAATTAAATTACTTTTTGCTTTCTTATCTGCATAAGAAACCATTAGGTGCTTTTTAAAATGTTTGAAAGGGTACCAATAAGTAGGGTTCCAATGGACATTTATACAAGGGAGATGTAGTGATGTATGTTCATAAAAAGGGGAGAGTAGTGGAATCAAAAGAGCAGTCTTCACCATATGTTAGAATTAAAGAATAAAATGAATCACTGGATTTCTGATTTTTTAAATTCTTGAATGTGCACTCATACAGAATTTAAAAATGTAGGCTTAAAAGATTCCAACCTCTGAAAGAAAGATGGAGAACCCAATCTTTCTGCTGCAAATGTTTCCAAAAAATTGAAAGAAATTTTATGAAAAAGCTAAGAAGGTCTCTAAGGATATATTAGAAGATGGTCTTTTTCCTGCAGTGTGCCGTGGACGGAAGCCTGGGATTAAAATGTCACCCATACATCCATAGATTAAGAGGTCTTTGTTAGATTTCAGTGAATGCTGAATCCACATCAAACTAGGATTTTCTTTTGTTTTGTTTTGGTTTTGGTTTGGTTTTTGAGATGTGGTTTCTCTGTGAAGTTTTGATTATCCTGAAAATTGCTATATGCACCATACAGGCCTCAAAATCATAGAGACCTTGCTCTGTCTCTCAAGTGCTAAGACTAAAGGTATCCACCACCATGGCCCTGCCTTCAAACTAAAATTTTTAAGATAGTATGATGAGTTTAACTGGATAAATAGATTATAGTAAAAATAGAGTTAACTGGTAGTTTTGAAAAATACTGAGTAGATCTACATATCTCAACAAGTTATATAGTACATCATAATGAATACATTTTTTTGAGACAGGATTTCTCTGTGTATCTTTGGCTATCCTATAATTCCCTTTGTAGATGGTGTTGACCTTGAACTCACAGAGATCTGCCTGACTCTGCCTCCCTGAGCACTGATATTAAATGTGTGTGCTACCAACATCAGCATGACTACAGATATAATGTACATACTGAAAAGTTAAAAAGAGTATACAGAGAATCTTTTAAATACTTGAAAATAATAGATTTCAAAAGTCAATCTCAAAGCTATAGTAATCAAATTTATGCTTGTAAAAATAATTCTATTTTTACATAAACCTCCAATATATGCAAATACTGATGCAAATTTTCCCCATTCCAAGCCGGGCGGTGGTGGCACACGCCTTTAATCCCAGCACTTGGGAGGCAGAGGCAGGGGGATCTCTGTGAGTTCGAGGCCAGCCTGGTCTACAAGAGCTAGTTCCAGGACAGGCTCTAAAAAAGCTGCAGAGAAACCCTGTCTCGAAAAACCAAAAAAAAAAAAAAAAAAAAAAAAAAATTCCCCATTCCAGGCACTCTCAGCTAGGTTGGCTGGCTGGAGTGAGCAGACCTGTTTCATAGAGAATCATTCAGTAGCTAGGAAGTTTTGTTGATTCAAACATGCACCTGAGGATTCAGTCATATATGAGGCCAATACTTTTAAATTTGACTTTCTGTGCAGCATACATTTGCTGAAATCATAGTTTCCAGCCATAAGCATATGGATTCTAAGACAATGGAGCAAGCTTAGGACACATTCTCCTACTTTGTCTCACTTTTGAAGTCACATTAGACAACTCTGGTCATACTTTCTTAGTTATTTTTCTCACAAGGTCTGTCTAACCTCAAGGGAAGATGGTATATACTCTTGTTCCTAATGATAAAGTGTTATTGCTCAGGATAAGAATTTGAGATATAGGGCTAGAGAGATGGCTCCGTGGTTAAGATCACTGGCTGCTCTTCCAAAGGTTCTGAGTTCAATTCCCAGCAACCACATGGTGGCTCACAACCATCTGTAATGAGATCTGGTGCCCTTCTTTGGTGTGCGGGCATACATGGAGGCAGAATGTTGTATACATACTAAATAAATAAATCTTTTTAAAAAAAGAATTTGAGATATAAGTACTGTTTCTTTTTAAGAAAGATTCAATTTTCAGAGTGGTACTATGCCAGTTTTCAGAGCTACCAGATATGTAATGCCAACAGTTCTTCCACAAAGTGCTATTTCCCCAGTGGTTTATCCAAGTATGACAACAGATTTGGACTTAAAATCCATGCCGTTCTATTCAGATCAGGTTCATTGTAGTAGGCACGGAAGCAGGGAATAAATCTCTATGAGACTCATTCACTATCAACGAACTCAGAGAATCATTTTGCTCACAGTTAGAACTGAATGGGAATAAGGTAGTAGAAATATGAATGTGTGATATGCTTTTTAGGTTCTAGTTTGTTTCATAATCCCTAATTTTGTGAATGACATGGCAGCATCTTGAACAACTAACTAGTCAGACAACATTCACAGGCCTGCTCAACTTCTCTCAGTTAGCTTTCCTCACGCAGTGAAGGATTGGGCCCTTATTGTAATGCTACTCCCAGTCTCAGCACCTAAATTAACAGTAAGACAACCCCTGATGGACATGCCCATGGGCCAACTAAATAGAGAAAATTACTTGACTGTGACTTTCTACCCAGGTCATGTCAAATTTACAGTTAAAATTAATCAACACATCCTCTTTCTAGGGTGTACTGCTTTTTATACCCATTGTTTCCATCATCTTTGTTTCATTGTTGATTTTTATTGAGCTCTACATTTTCTCTGCTCCCTTCCCTGTCTCTACCCTCCCCCAACATCCCCATGGTCCCAATTTACTCAACAGATCTTGTCTTTTTCTACTTCCCATGTGGATTAGATCTATGTAAATCTCTCTTAGTGTCCTTTGTTATTGTCTAAGTTCTCTGGGATTGTGGTTTGTAGGTTGGTTTTCTTTGCTTTATGTTTAAAAACCACCTATGAGTGAGTACATGTGATAATTGTCTTTCTGTGTCTGGGTTACCTCACTCAAAATAATGCTTTCTAGCTCCATCCATTTTCCAGCAAAATTCAAGATGTTGTTATTTTCTGTTCTGTAGTACTCCATTGTGTAAATGTACCACATTTTCCTAATCCATTCTTCGGTTGAGGGGCATTTAGGTTGTTTTTAAGTTCTGGCTATGACAAACAATGCTGCTATGAACATAGTTGAGCACATGTCCTTGTTATCTATTGACCATCCTTTGAATATATACCCAAAAGTGGTATTACTGGTCTTGAAGAAGGTTATTTCCTAATATTCTAAGAAATCACCACACTGACATTCAAAACGGTTGTTTAGGTCTGTACTCCATTTTTGGGGGGATTATTTTTTTTCTTTTGATGACCAATTTCTTGAGTTCTTTGTATATTTTGGAGATCAGACCTCTGTCTGATGTTGGGTTAGTGAAGATCTTTTCCCATTTTGTAGGCTGTCATTTTGTCTTGTTGGCCTTTGCTTTACAGAAGCTTTTCAGTTTTAGGAGGTCCCATTTATTGTTTATCTCAGTGTCTGTGCTGCTGGGGTTATATTTAGGAATTAGTGCCAATGCATTCAAGTGTACTTCCCACTTTCTCTTCCATAACGTTCAGTGTAACTGGTTTTATGTTAAGGTCTTTGATCCATTTGGACTTGAGTTTTGTGCATGGTGATAGATATAGGTCTACTTCTGGAGACACTACAATCCCTTACTTCAAACTCTACTATAGAGCTACAATACTGAAAACAGCCTGTTATTGACATAAGAACAGACAGGAGGACCAATGGAACCAAATAGAGGACCCGGATAACAATCCACACACCTTAGAACAACTGGTTTTTTTTAACAAAGAAAGCCAAAAATATCAAATGGAAAAAAAAAGCATATTTAACAAGTGGTGCTGGCATAAATGTGTATCAACATGTAGGAGAATAAAAATAGACACATATCTATCACCATGCACTGTGTCCATCTTAGGTAGCCCTAGGTTAGAAACCTTAAAAACATTGTCATTGCAGGGGCATTTAAGATTTCATCTCCAGTATTAAGTATGCAGATTTTTCACTTATTTCAGTTGTTGTGACTACTGAAAAATTTTGTTAACTTTATCCTCATAAAATCCAGTTCTGTGTTCAATCTAGTTAGGCACATTATCAATAAACATTTATTAATTTCACATTTTAATGCAAATCAATACAAACTGGTTTATAGTAGAGATTTTTTAATCTAGAGTGTCATGACTTACATGACTTAAATGGATGAATCTTATTTCCACATAGGCATAATTTTGGCTAGGTTGAATATATAATGTGTTAATGATTGTGGATAGAATATTTATATTATGTTTAGACCCATATTGTTATGACCCATATTACTGATTTCATTTGGATTTTTGGGTTTTTTTTTTTTGTTGTTGTTGTTGTTGTTTGTTTTTGAGGCAGGGTTTCTCTGTAGCTTTGCAGCCTGTTCTGGAGATAGCTCCTATATACAAAGGCTGTTCTGCTTGCCTTTGCCTCCTGAGTGCTGTGAATAAAGGTGTGCACCACCGTTACCCAGCTTCATTTGGAAATTAATCATCATTTAAGAAGATATGATGTGTATCAAGTTGACAAGGGGTAGGTTTTGTGAAAGGTTTCTTGGCTGTCAAATTGAATAACATCTGAAAATTTTTTTAAAACTTCAAATTTAGATTGCTTTACCTTCATTTTCCTTTGTTTTCTAACAGTTTAGATTGAAAAGCTTGTTTTAAAAGTATTTCAGCAATATTATGTTTATAAGACAAGTAAAGTCAGTAAATTTTCCAGGACCCTCATCATTCTTCAGATTCACTTCTATTCACTCCTAAATCCACTATGGTGGAATGGCAAGTTCGTGAACAAAGTTAATATTTCTTGATGACTAAATAAGCATCACCTCTGAGTCTCTGTAAGGGAATGAGTATCATAATATTATCATTGTGCATTTTCTCAGAGACAATATTTTACTCTGGGTAAAGAATCTGATAGTATACTCCTAAGAGTGGTAGCTTATACATTATTTCTGACTTCATACAGAATTTCAACATTTCCATTTTGATAAATTCTTAAATCTTCCCATATTTGCTTATTTTTTAATTTTCTACATCTTGAGAATTTTTCAAATATAGTTTATAATAACTAAGTAATTTTGATTAACAGACAACTGCATTTAATGTTAATATACTATTTTACATATACTTGTAATACAGGTTTTGTACAGAGAATGTGATGGTAACCAAAAGTTACTACTTGTTTTTATATTTGGCCTGACAGTCTTCTTATTAAAAAGCTGACATTGTATTTGTAAATTGATCATCAATACACATACACTTTAACACATGTATAATCTGTGTGTCTATCATCTATCTATCTATCTATCTATCTATCTTTAAATATAATGTCATTATCTTTATGCAGCATGTATAAGTACACATCTATACATATATATGTATAAAGAAAAATAATTAGCTATTTAAGAACAAACAAATGGAAGAGAAGTGGATATTTAAATTTTAATAAACTGGCTTTTTGGAGCCCATTCCCTATGGAGAGATATCTTGTTCAGTCAAGATAAAGGGGAAAGGGCCTTGGTCCTGCCTCAAGTGATGTGACAAACTTGTTGACTCCCAATGGGAGGCCTCACCCCCTCTGAGGAGAGTATGGAGTTGGGGTAGGGTGAAGATGGGGAAGCAGGAGGGAGAAGGAACTGGGTTTGGTGTGTAAAATAATATTGTTTCAAGGTTCTGACTATTATGAATAATGCTGCTAAGAACATACTTTAGCAAATTCCCTGTGGTATGAGTATGCATCGTTTGGGTACTTGCCCAAGAGTCATATTGCTGGGTATTGAGGTAGATTAATTCTCAATTTTCTGAGAAAACTCCATACTGTTTTCCAAATGACTGTATATGTTTACACTTCCACCAGCAATGAAGGAGCGTCAATACTATGATGGGGAAACCACATAAACAGTTGACCCGAGCTAGTGGGACCCCACAAACTCTGGACTGACAGTTGGGGAACCTGCAAAGGATCAAACTAGGTCCTCTGAATGTGAGTGGCAGTTGTTTGGCTTGAGCAATTCTGTGGCCATTGGGAGTAGGATCAGGATTTAGCCCTAGGGCATGAACTGTCTTTTTGGTTCCCATTCTCTATGGAGACATACCTTGCTCACTCTCAATATTGGGGTGGGGATGGGTGGAGTCTCAATGTGATCTGACAGACTTTGCAGAATTTGTTGACTTCCTGGGGAGGCTATACCTTTTCTGAGAAGTGGATGGGTGGGGGAAGTGGGGATTAGGAGGGGTTAGCAGGAGGAGGGAAAGGAGGAGGATCTGTGACTGGTATGCAAAATAAAATTTAAAAAGTTTTATAAAAAAGAATTGTAGCCTGAATACCCGAGGAAAAAGTATATGTCCTGCATTTCTCAGTTTTCTTTCTTGTAAAGGTTTCAACAATCAGCCTATTTTCTATGTCATCTCTATTATTTTTATTTCAGAATGGCACAAATTGTTTTATGTGCCTCACTCTCCCCATTTATTGAAAAAAGTTCACAATGTATTTTTCAAGGAATATTCAATCTTTGTATTAACATGTGCATAACTTTGAAAAATGGATATTATTTACGTTAATGTATATGTGTATGTGTGTGTGCAAGCATATTTGGGAAGGTACTCATCGAAGCATGAATAGGAAGCTAGATCTCTTGAGTTGTATTTACCAGAAGTTGTGAGCAACTTGGCAATGTCCTTGACAAAAGCAGTATAAGTTCTTAACCACTGAACCATCTCTCTCTCTCCAGCCCCTAGTTGCATCACCTGACCCTTCCCCACTCACATTCTTCACACATTAATTCAAAACTCCTCCCTCCCCTCTTCTCCTCCCCTCCCCTCCGGCAGTGTAGTGGGCTTTAGAGCAAGCCTAAGATTATAGGAAATCTCAATTGAGAGAAAACTGTGCTTTTGGCAGAGAGCAACGCTATTATAATCCTCAGTTATTGCATCCCTTTTTGTTCTCACTAGATCATGTTTAGACAATTTGATGTGACAGTTTTGTACATTGTTTTTCCACTCAAAACTTAAGATATGCCAAGAAATTATAAAGTGACAAGAAGAGCTGACAACACACAGAGCCAAATTCTCCTGGTTTCGACTAAACAGCATTTGCAAGGAGATTGTAAACAATTGCCGCATATTTTTGGACATCCACCCCATGCTCCCTATTCATAATATTCTTTAAGCTGTGCATGAATTTAATTTACAGAAAACCATTTCCTCTAAGGTGTCCTTGTGGTAATGTGTTCCAAATGGCATTTAATCACAGATGCCAAGGATGAATCCATCCTGGGCTGTGTGTGCAGACAGTTAATCACCAACTAATGAGCTATCAGAGTTCTAACTACTTAAATAGCTCTGTAAATAAGAACTTAACTAGAAAAAATAATGGGAATTTTCTATCATTCAAGAAAATAAGTAAAAAATATGGAGATTAATGAAATTAAGGGAATATTTATTATGTTCACTTCAGAAACTATTAAACATCTGATTCAGTTAGAGAAGAAGATTCATTGTTTTTACACATACACTTTAAAAATATGCCCATACGCAGCTGAGGAGAGGGAGCCTGAAAAGGCCAGTTCCTATAGCCATACTGATGAATTTCTTGCATATCACCATAGAACCTCCACCTGGCGATAGATGAATAAAATGACTGAGCCCCACATTGGAGCACCGGACTGAGCTCCCAAGGTCCTGATGAGGAGCAGAAGGAGGGAGAACATGAGAAAGTCAGGACCGTGAGGGTTGCGTTCACCCATGGAGACGGTGGGACAGAACTAACGGGAGATCACCAACTCCAGTTGGAATGGGACTGATGGAACATGAGACCAAACCGGACTCTCAATGTGGCCGATGGTGGAGACTGACTGAGAAGCCAAGGACAAAGGCACTGGGCTTTGATTCTTCTGCATGGACTGGCTCTGTGGGAGCCTTCTCAGCTTGGTTGATCACCTTCCTGGACCTGGGGGGAGTTGGGAGGATCTTGGTCTTAACATAGAGTAGGGAACCCGATGGCTCTTTGGCCTGGAGAGGGAGGGATGGGGGTATGGGTGGAGGGGAGGGGAGGGAAGGGGGAGGAGGAAGGGAGGAGATGGAAATTTTTAAATATAAAAAAATAAACCCTCAAGTTCCCAATTTTGCCTGGCGATCGTGTCTACTTCCAATATCCAGGAGGATTACTATATCTTTTTTGGGAGTTCACCTTCTTATTATCTTCTCAAGGATCCCAAACTTATAGGCTCGATGTCCTTTAATCATGGCTAGAAACCGAATATGAGTGAGTACATCCCATGTTCATCTTTATGGGTCTGGGTTACCTCACTCAGAATAGTGTTTTCTATTTCCATCCATTTGCCTGCAAAATTCAAGATGTCATTGTTTTTTACCGCTGAGTAGTATTCTAGCATGTATATATTCCACAGTTTCTTCATCCATTCTTCCACTGAAGGGCATCTAGGCTGTCTCCAGGATCTGGCTATTACAAATAATGCTGCTATGAACATAGATGAGCAGGGCCAAGGGAAGATGGGGAGAGAAAAGTGTGAAGGGGAGAGCGGGGGAAGCTCGGAGGAATGGGGTGCTTGGGATATAGGAAGGGTGGATATGAGAGTAGGGAAGCATATATCTTAATTTAAGGAGCTACCTGAGTGTTGTCAAGAGACTTGACCCTAGAGGGGTTCCCAGGTTTCCAGGGAGACGCCCCCAGTTAGTTCCTTGGGCAGCTGAGGAGAGGGAGCCTGAAAAGGCCAGTTCCTATAGCCATACTGATGAATTTCTTGCATATCACCATAGAACCTCCACCTGACGATAGATGAAGAAAATGACAGAGCCCCACCTTGGAGCACCGGACTGAGCTCCCAAGGTCCTGATGAGGAGCAGAAGGAGAGAGAACATGAGAAAGAAAGTAAGGACCGTGAGGGAACCTCCAGCTGGCGACAGATGGGGAAGGTGACTGAGCCCCACATTGGAGCACTGGACTGAGCTCCCAAGGTCCCGATGAGGAGCAGAAGGAGCGAGAACATGAGGGAGAAAGTCAGGAACGAGAGGGGTGCGTTCACTCATGGAGACGGTGGGACAGAACTAATGGGAGATCACCAACTCCAGTTGGAATGGGACTGATGGATCATGCGACCAAACCCGTCTCTCTGAGTGTGGCCAACAGCGGGGGCTGACTGAGAAGCAAAGGACAATGGCTCTGGGCTCTGATTGTTCTTCATGGACGGGCTCTGTGGGAGCCTTCTCAGCTTGGTCGATCACCTTCCTGGACCTGGGGGGAGTTGGGAGGACCTTGGTCTTAGCATAGAGTGGGGAACCCTGATGGCTCCTTGGCCTTGAGAGGGACGGAGGGGAGGTATGGGTGGAGGGGAGGGGAGGGAAGGGGGAGAAGGAGGGGAGAGAAGGGGGAGAAGGAGGGGAGGGAGGGGGAGGAGGAGGGAAGGAGATGGAAATTTTTAAATATAAAAAAAAATAAACCATGAGAAAAAAAAAAATAAACCATACAAAAATATGCCCATACATGAAAGGTCTTCAGAATTCAAAGATATTTGTCTTCAGAAAGCACAAAACTACAGAGAAAAACATATAAGCAAAAGAACACATATACATTTCAGAAAAGAGAGACAGCAAACACAATTTACATTTACACAGTAATATATTGCATATAAGACAGTATGCATATTGAGATGCATATATGTGTATTTGCATTGCATATATACATTTTCATATGTATTCAGTTATCATGAGGTTTTATACCTCATATATATTTTATATTTATGTATTGACATTATAGCTATTTAACTCTGTCTAGGTTCAGTCTGTAGTGCTCAGAGACAAAATAGTAGAATCCCATACTGAATTTTCCTAATTTATACCAATCATCAGATGAGACTGTGCCTTTTGTCTATATGTAAGTATGTGTGTGTGTTATTACATTCTATATAAACACATGCACATGTGCATACATGCGAATGTTTTCTATTATAATGGGTTTGCCTTATGTAAAATGCATTTTTAATTTGAAATATTATAAGAAAAATATTGTTTATCAAGCTGATGATGTAGTTTTGTTGATAGCATGCTGACATAACACACATGGTGTCCTAGGATTAATATCAAGGAGAGAATAAAACCAAGTTGCTGTCACATGCCTTCTAATCCCAGGACATGCAGGTGAAGTTAGGAGGATTATAAATTTCATGTCATCCTGGACTACATATGTATTTCAAAGCCTTGTGAACATGATCCTTTATTTTAAAAATATACCTTTATTTATGGCTAGAATCCACTTATGAGTGAGTACATACCATATTCATCTTTTTTTGGGTCTGGGTTACCTCACTCAGGATAGTGTTTTCTATTTCCATCTGTTTGCAAGCAAAATTCAAGATGTCATTGTTTTTTTACCGCTGAGTAGTACTCTAGTGTGTATATATTCTACACTTTCTTTATCCATTCTTCCATTGAGGGGCATCTAGGTTGTTTCCAGGTTCTGGCTATTACAAATAATGCTGCTATGAATATACTTGAACAAATACTTTTGTAGTATGATAGGGCATCTCTTGGGTATATTCTCAAGAGTGGTATTGCTGGCCTATAATTCGTGATCCTAGAGACGCAAAATAAGAAGGTGAACCCGAAGAAATACATATAGTTATCCTCCTGGATAATGGAAGTAGACAAGATTGCCAGGCAAAAATTGGGAGCTCAGGGGTGGGGGTGTGGTGGGGGTAAGGGGAGATGGGGAGAGAAAAGTAAGAAGGGGAGGATAGGGAGAGCTTGGGGAAATGGGATGGTTGGGATGGAGGAAGGGTGGATAAAGGAGCAGGAAAGTATATATCTTAATTAAGGGAGTCATTTTAGGGTTGGCAAGACACTTGACTCTAGAGGGGTTCCCAGGTATCCAAGGTGATGTCCCCAGATAGTTCTTTGGACAGCTGAGGAAAGGAGGCCTGAAATGGCCCTATCCTATAGCCATACTGATGAATATCTTGCATATCACCATAGAACCTTCATCTGGCGATGGATGGAGATAGAGACAGAGACCCACATTGGAGCGCTGGATTGAGCTCCCAAGGTCCAAATGAGGAGCAGAATGATGGAGAACATGAGCAAGGAAGTCAGGACCGCAAGGGGTGCTCCCACCCACTGAGAAGGTGGGGCTGATCTAATGGGAGCTCACCAAGGCCAGCTGGACTGGGACTGATGGAGCATGTGATCAAACCAGACTCTCTAAAGGTGGCGGTCAATGAGGGCTGACTGAGAAGCCAAAGACAATGGCACTGGGTTTTGATCCTACTGCATGTACTGGCTTTGATGGAGCCTAGTCTGTTTGGATGTTCACCTTTCTAGACCTGGATGAAGGGGGGAGGACCTTGGACTTCCCACAGGGCAGGGAACCCTGACTGTTCTTTGGACTGGAGAGGGAGGGAGAGGGGTCTGGGGAGAGGGGGAGGGAAATTGGAGGAGGGGAAGAGGTGGAAATTTTTAATAAAATTTTCAAAGACAATATCATTACATTTATCAGTGATGGGATTACACATAGTGAAAACCATATAGACTGAAGCCTATTTATAATAAAAAGCTGAATATCTTATGTACAATATTGAACATCTATGCTGAAAGGGTTTAAGCCCCAAGGACACTTTTCTGCTATTACAGAGTTTGGGGAGATTTTCTGCATCCTAGAATCACACACCATTGTGAGATAGTGTAAATACTTAGACTTAGTAAAAGATCAATCTTAGTATTTAAAATTCAGATATTAGTGCAATTAATAATTGTCATCACCAAATAAAAATATTTATCCATTATAATTAGAAAATTTTTGTAAATCTATATTCATGTATGTGCGTGTGTGTGTGTGTGTGTATTTGTGTCAGTTGTGAGTGTATACATCCCTACCAGTATTGCCTGAGTATTTAGATAAATTGAAATTTCTAGCATATAATATTTAGTAAATATGTCAGAATATTTTATATTTCATTTTGTTAAGCAAATGAAAAATATTGTAACATGGTATTTGTTTGATTCTTTAATGCATAAAATTTACGTTTTATTTTATACTAGTTATCATTAATTTTGCATGTAATTTAAGAATAGCTAATTTAGATATTTGAATTATAGAAACTTAAAACTTATAAAATTATACAAACCTTTAATTATGAAATAAATTCTCAGAAAAATTTTATAAATTGAATGTCAGATTTATCACAAAATAAAATAAAATGGAAAGAAGTTCTTCATTTATGTAACTTTCGCTTTAAAATTAATCAACCAAAGTTAATCAACACAAGTAATCATTTTAAAGTTCAAATATTATGTAAATTGTCCAGGATATCAAGCTATTGTTGATGAGATTCTTTCCTCTTTCTAACAAATGAAAAAAAGTTAATAATCGAAGTAATTTTGATATAAGTAGAAATTTAGACAAATGGATGTTTCTTGTGTTTCTGATATAACTTTCAGGTTTAAAGTTTGCTTAATAAATAGTACTGTAGTTATTACATTTTTGAAATCATATGTTTTTGATTTTGTGTATAAAAGATTTGTGCCTGCGTTTGCACATTGCCATCACTTATATGCCTGGTGATCCTGGAGTCAGTACAGTGCTTTGCAGCCCTGACCTGGAGTTACAAATGGGAATGCCAACCACGTGAGTGCTGGAACTGAATTCAGGCCCTCTGAAAAAAGAAATCCTACCTGCTGAACCATTTCCCCAGCAGCAGAACACGCTGGCTTTGTTTGTTTATAAAATTTCTGCTTATGCCATTAAGTAAATTTAAGGAAATTAGTTAATATTATTTTAACCGTTTTCATAAACTTTTAAAACATTTTTAAAACTGTTTTAGTTGCAGTGCATGTAGAAAAATGACATAGGAGTGTATAATGGAATAATGGGGGACTCAAGATATGCATGCACAATTGTCACATTTCTAATATTTGCTATCATGCTCACCTTAATAGAAAACATAAACTATGCTTGCATACATGTATTATTTTCATAAATATCATTTTAATCAAAAATATTTAAAAATAGAAACAAAGTACTATATATAATTATATATAATATAATCCATTTTGTATTGTTTCTGCTTTCTTTAGTTGATTGGTTCCTAAAGGACAGGGTAGTGACACTGAATAATCATGTCTCCATTAGCACCTTGGAAAGTGCTAAAGAAACGTTCCCCTTCCTTAGGATGGATGCGGTGTTGCTAGGCTCACTACCTTAGTATTTAAAGTATAGCTAGGCATCTTCAAATTCTTCTATAAGCACATATAGAAGACAAGTCTTTGTTCTTATTAACTGTGGATAAAATGAACCTTTTTATCCATGTCAGAAAGAGATGAGGTGAAACTGTAGCTTTAAATTTGCTGTCTTGAAATCATCCTTCCTGTAGGAAACAATGATAAAATTCTCAGCAATAGCTGATACCAAATATTTCAAACTAATATAACCTGTAGGTTTTAAGATTTAAAATTGCAATGTTAAAATTATATGGAAATTTAAAAATTGTATTTAAGTGGCATCTTAAAATAACCATAGATTTTTCTAAATAAATAAAAAAACATGAAAACTTATCTACTTACTAACCTTTCATTAATTTTCATTTTAACATTTTACACATTTGTACATAGGTCACATAAAATAGTTATATGTTTCTATTTATAGTTTAATATTTAAATTAGGTTAGTAACTCAGCAACACCATTGAATATGTATGACAGTACACAGGTGAAATATATACATATATATATACATATATATGTGTGTGTGTATACACACACACACACACACACACACACACACACACACACATATATATATATATATATATATTTCCAGTACACACATTTAGGTTCATATATTCCCAAGTTTACTCCCCAATTGTCTAATTGTTTAAGTTTGGAGCTGCTAGTTAAGTTGCTGTTAAATATTTTAATGATATTTTGGTGGGTGATGGGATGAAATTGGTATTTGAAACATTTGTAAAGAGTGTACATCTATAGTTATAAAGTGACATATAATATGAACCTAGATTAGAGCCCAACAGAATAAAAGAAAAAGAGATATTTATGTTTTAAAATGTTTCAGTAGATCCTCAACTGTAGGGAAGGTAATACAATTTAAGCATATGTGATGATTCCTGATGTTTTGTTTACATTTTATGCAGAAGTTTCTTGAATTTGAATGCATATTATATGTCTGTGGGAGACATTAAAAGCAATTTATACTCAGGTTGCAACATATAAACTCTGGATGAGAAGTTCTTTGTTTTAGGTCACAACATAGGTAACTATAATCTAAAACTCTCCTTGATATTTTCATTATAAAGCAAAAATTGAAAACTAGAGATCAATACCTCCTGAATATGAAAAATTCTAAAGCTTAGTCTAAGTAAAGTTTACAGAAATATTGTAACTAGGTGCTGTCAAAGTATAGAACAATTTCTTTATAAAGCTCCATTCTCTTGTAAAGAACTTATTAATTGAGAGACAGTATATAATCCTTACATTTTTCATATCAGATTATTGTTCTTTTCTGGTTCAAACTTTTAAGTGTAGTTGTAGCCAAATACCTAAATTACTCTCTTGAAAACATTTCAAGATTTAAATCTCCACTTTTATTTTAAATCTAAATATTGCCTTCATTAAAACGATGCAGAAATCAGTGGACTATTTTCTTTACTGCATACTTATATATACTGGGGAGTTGCTCTGTATCATCTGAATCAGGGCATGGCACACATTTTAAGATTCTCTTGTATCATCAACTCAATTATTGAAGCTTTTATACACAGACTTATTAGACTGAGTGACACATGTGTTTACTCATGTGGAAATACACAGGCACTGCTTAGTCACTATTAAATGTATATTTGGTTTTGTTTGTTTGTTTTTGTTTGGGTTTTTTTTTTTTTGAGACAAGGTTTCTCTGTGTAGTTTTGAAGCCTGTACTGAAACTTGCTCTGTAGATCAGGCTGCACTCCAGTTCACAGAGATCCACCTGCCTCCGCCTCCCTGGTGGTGGGATTAAAGACGTGCACCACCACTGCCTGACAAAAATGTATATTTGCATGCAGTTTGTTTATATAAGAAGAATAGCAACCTAGTAATTTTGTTCTATAATGAATACTTATCTCTATAGGATTCTTATGTAGTTCTACAAAGAACTAAAAAGAGAAAAAAAAAATCAAGTGCTGCTTTTTAAAAGCACGGCACCCTATCCACACTGATTCTGAAAAACAAGAAGTTTTAAATATAAATTCAGAGAAGCAAAATATGTATTTTCTGTGGAAAAATTCATCTTTAAGTTCAAAAGACATTATTTTCCTCTCAAGCACATAGTGCAAGATGATCTTAAACATCATAAGGAATATTAATAATTTGTTGTTGTTTGGTGGCATATGTTTGGCAAAGAACAATAGCAGGGGCTTTGAAGTGGCAGCACCTGCTTTTGAGAGAAAACTTCACAGGTGTTGAAGTTTTATGGGCCTCAGATGTTCTTAAAGATCTAAGACAACAGAATTTCTCTCCAAAACATTCATGTTTGAAGAACCACTAAACAGATGTTCATTCTTTCATTAAATATTTCAGACAGCTGCATAATGGCACTGTGTTGTTTTTCTACTTTTTTAAAAATAACATTTAAAAACTAAACTCGGTTTAAGGTCACTTCTGATGACAGTCTGAACTGGTCTGACAGCTGTTTAAATGTTTTTGACATCTGCCTAAGAAGATGGAATTCCTGTCATCCTTTGGCTTGAACTGATATTATGTGGACTTAAAAATAATTTTGCTTCTTTTAACAAAACTGAGAAAAAGAAAGCACACACACACACACACACACAGTATAATGTCTTCACTGGTGGTATAGTTAGATATATCTGGCATTTGTCTCTACTTTGTAGTCCCTGAAGATGTATAAAGGTATTTCTCCCAGAACTGTCATAATTTGAATGTCTCATACATAATTAAAATTAAAAGGGTTTACTTCATTCCTATTTTATGAACCATAAAACATTATTGCTTAGGAAAAAAAAGTATTCCCAAATGTTCAGTGCCTCTTCCCCCAGGGGTGGAGCAGATGGCAGGCACAGGTATATTAAAAGCAATCTGCATAAGAACCTTAAATACACTGGCAATTATTAGAGATTACTCTGGGTATTTGCCTGAAAGCCAAGAGCAGGCCCAGCTGCAGTTGGCTTCATCCCGTTGCTTGTGGCTTTTATTGAAGAAAAGTTATTGGCTTGCTGGGGTGTTTCTATTCTGCATAGTTGCATTGGAAACTACCTATGAGACACATTTGTTACCATCTGACAAACAGTAAATGTAAATAAGAATTTCCAATTTTCTGACCTTGATTTGAGTATCTTTCACCATGTCTGACTTTCATACTTCCCTCTTTAATTGATTTTGCATGTTTTTCTAATTAATCTTTCTATTTGATGTATATATATGCATATATATTATATATAGATATTGAAAATAGTTTCTTCTCTCATATAATACATTCTGACCAGTTTTCCCTCCCTGAACTCCTCCCAGTGACCTCAACTCCTAGAACCACTCATGCTCCATTTTTTCTTCAGAAAAAAAGCAGACCTACACAATACGACAGTCAAAGAGGACAAAAAACAAGGTACAGTAGCACAAGGTATAAGACCTGGTATCAAGGCTGGACAAGGCTACCAATATGACAAAGATAAGCAGTGCTCACATGATCTCACAGAGACGGAGGTGGCAAGCACAGGCTTTGGATAGAGTTACTGGGTTTTTTGTTTGTTTGCTTGCCTTTGTTTTCTAAATAAAATAGAAGCATTTTAACATAACGGGGAAATTTTAATTTTGTGATATATGCAACCTGTTCTAAAAACTGGGTTACATATTTGGACTGACTCCCTTCCAGTGGTGACAAATGGAAAACAATCCTCATTGAGCTCAGTAATTAAGGAATAAACAAAGAAATATAGATTACTATCCTCTTGCATACCTGCAAGGTGGCTGGAGAGAAAACTAGTAATAATGGTGAAGGAGGCACTCTCTAGATGATGGGAGAGGAACAGCATCATATCTGTACAAAACATAGGAAGACATGTTTCCTCTGCATTACTGCAATGGAAGCCTCTTTATGAAATTAAAAACGTGGAAATTAAATTTCTTTTAGTAGTTCTTTCCAATTGAACTGAAAGTCATGTATTGTGGACAAATCAAGAATACTCATGAATTCTCATGGTAAGTAAAACCTGGACATCAATTATTAAATTATCATGATAATTACCACAGGATGAGGAAAACTGAATTGCCTCTTAATTGGTGAATTAATAATAGCAATAATGATTAATGATAATAATAATAACAACAACAATAATAAACTGTTTTGAATCCAGCAGTGAGTAACAAAACCACAGCATGAAAGGGTATCAAGCACATAGGCTAAGGGCAGGCCCAGACTCACAAAAGCATTGGCTTACTTTCCTTATTTGAGACACAGGAAAAGACAAAATGTAGAGTAGCACATGAAAACTTTAGATTGTTAAGTTGTTTCATCAATTATGTGCTGCATAATTTTCAGACAACATAAAAATAAAACAGAACTGTCCATATACCCAACAGTTAAATTTATAATTTTAAATGGAAACAATAATATCAGTCAACAAGTACTCTGTAATACATTCATTAAATCTTATAGACTAACATTGTATTAATGACTATACTTATTTATCTGTGGTTATCATCTTATGTAAAATATTCTCCTCTATAAAATAACATTTTACTATCACTACTAACATAAATAGTGTCCTGTAAGAATATGATGTCAGCCCACATTGATGGCCAGAATTTGTTTCATATTTTTAATTTCATCCAGCTATAGACTAGGCATTTATTCCTTGCACTATTTTATCTAAAATTCAGGGGTGCGTTCACTCATGGAGACGGTGGGACAGAACTAATGGGAGATCACCAACTCCAGTTGGAATGGGACTGATGGATCATGCGACCAAACCCTTCTCTCTGAGTGTGGCCAACAGCGGGGGCTGACTGAGAAGCAAAGGACAATGGCTCTGGGCTCTGATTGTTCTTCATGGACGGGCTCTGTGGGAGCCTTCTCAGCTTGGTCGATCACCTTCCTGGACCTGGGGGGAGTTGGGAGGACCTTGGTCTTAGCATAGAGTGGGGAACCCTGATGGCTCCTTGGCCTTGAGAGGGAGGGAGGGGAGGTGATGGGTGGAGGGGAGGGGAGGGAAGGAGCGGTGGGAGAGGAGGGAGAGAAGGAGAAGATGGAGAAGGGGGGAGGGACTGGGGGGAGGAGGAGGAAGGAGATGGAAATTTTTAATATAAAAAAATAAAAGTATAAAAAAAAATACTTTTTGAAGACCGAGATCGTTGTGTCACCCGTATTATAGAAAATATTTGGAACTTCATTGTAATTGAAGGGACAGAGGATAATAGAAGTCTTCTTCATCTAATAGTGGCCAAATCAATATCATCTGAGGTCACCACAGGCAATAATCAGAGCTGATTCAGAAAGACAGCAACTTTCCTACCACAGATGGAATTCTGAGCGTGGGTGTCATGATTCTAAGAAAGCTATAAGCCATGGATAGCACCTACATTCACACCTTTAATGAGAAGAATGACCTGTACCCTGGGTTTTCAAAATTATAGGGAGAGAATTTGGAGTTTTTAACTCTTGATTTAAAAGAAAAAAAAGGGACCAAAGCTGGAGTAAGTATTTTAAATACGTAGTTCCCACTTCCATAAAACGATTAATAATATTTTGTAATGTTGATATCACATAGATATATTCTACTTCTATCAGAAAAGTTATTCTGTTTGCATGCAAGTAAATAACGATTACACAATTGCTTGCTTTACATTTCATAATCTACAGTCCAATGGGCCATAAATTACTTAAATAAAATATTTGATTTGAAAAACCAACACAACTCAATAGGTTTTTTTCTTAACTTGATGTTTTTTGTTATTACATTCAGAACACTAATATGATGTTATCTGTGCTATTTTACTAACACCTTTGTTTCACCAAATTATGGGTAAATATTCTTAAGAAACAAATCCTTTCTTTCTTTTCCTCTCTCATTTCCACAAGAAACTCAGTAAGGAGATATTGAACGTCATTCATATGATAACTGTGTAGCAACTTAATACATCAATAGAGTAGTATGAAATGCCATATTTTAAAAATTGTTGAAGAAAGTTATCAGACCCAGGTATTAAGTGATGATCACAACCTCTAGATGACACTCTTCGGTTACCTGAAAAAAAGCAATTAATCATATCACAAATATGATGTTGAATATCAAATAACTGGAGAAATAGAGATTTTTCACTTAGAAATTACATAAAAGGTATATAACTTGCTCTAAATTTGCATTTATATTGAATTTCTAGTAACATATGGGAGAGGCCATACAATGGTTTCTGACAAAAGATATTTTTTGCTGTGTCTGGACATTTATGCTCCATTATATTTTGTGACATTGAATACAGCAAGCTACTGATATGTTTTCACGGACATATACACTACTTCTGTCTGAATAGCAAGCACACTGCCCTAGAGATTATATAATATTCTTCTCCAGAAACCCAACATTAAAAGTTCAGCTGTGATTTTATACTTTCAAGGGACAAAATGATACTTGTCGTTAGAATACCATTCTGATCTTCATAAAAATCTAAGCATCTGCAATCCATGAGGTGGAATTTAGTAGCAAACAGCATCTTAAATATTTAAATATGCATATGGACTTTATTTGATATTCTCTTAAATGTAGAGCAGCATAAGGGCTGCTGTGAGAGAGTTAGGTGCAGGGCTAGCTGATGAATAACACCAGACTCTGCCTGGGATCCACAGCCAGTGCCTGCTGAGAGAACTGTCTTGGCTAACACACACTCCTTAACTGAACTTTTGAAGTGATCACACACTGCTCATGCACGGAACTCTATGGAGGCTTAGAGACCATCTGATAATGATTTATCTGCCTCAGGAAATAAGTGGTTCTTTTTTTTTTTAATTTCTCTCATACAATACATTAAAGCCATAGCTAAAAGAGGCTGTATGTAGTTTTGACATTTCAAATATGGCAGTCTGCTTTAAATCCCGAAATAACAAGCAAGGTGAAAAAATTAAAGGAAAGGTACAATTAAAAAAATGTGGAGGCAAGGAAACTGTCTCAGTGTTTAACAACAGAGAAAGCTCTTGCAGAGGGCGTGAGTTCCTAGCACCATTACAGCATCTTGTAGCTCATAGCTGTAGCTGTAACTGTCCCTGACCTAGAATCCTGTTGTCCTATTCTGGCCTCTGTGAGCAATGTATACATGTGGTACACAAAAATGCATGCAAACAAAAATAAATCTTATAAAAATGTTACTTGAATGGTTATGCCAAACAATGTGGGGTAGAAATGTATATCATTGAACATTCCTATGAATGGACATATTGACATCTTGGACTGTGGTGTGTGTATACGGTGTGGGTGTCTGTGTGTGAGTGTGTGTGTATGTATTTGACGAATTCATAAATAGTATATTCTATGAATTTTAATCCCAATTATAACTTTTTACAACCATTTGTATCATGTTTCCACCAATATCAGTAGATAATATGATTCAAATGGTCCGCCGAGGTTTTTTTATATGAAAAAGTTCTAATGCCTTGTAGAATTAACATCCACAGGGCTGCTTTGAATGACAGTTTTCCAAACTCTGATCTTTGCATTTGCTTCTGAGCATCCACTTGGCTCAGCAGACAAAGTAATGTGGTCTTTTTAGGACTCCAGTCACACTGGGTGGGAAGCAGAAACCTGAACAACACTATGGAAGTCAAAAAGAAATTGCACTGGGGTGGGGTATGCATGGAGGGGAGGGGAGGGAAGGGGGAGGAAGAGGGGAGGAGATGGAAATTTTTAAATATAAAAAAATAAACCAAAAAAGACTTAAACCTGAAAAAAAAAGAAATTGCACTGAAAATATATTAAATCGGGCTGGAGAGATGGCTCAGAGGTTAAGAGCATTGCCTGCTCTTCCAAAGGTCCTGAGTTCAATTCCCAGCAACCATATGGTGGCTCACAACCATCTGTAATGGGGTCTGGTGTCCTCTTCTGGCCTGCAGGATGAAATATTGTATCCATAACAAACAAACAAACAAACAAATAAATAAATAAATAAGTGTTTTTTAAAAAGAAAATACATTAAATCATATTTAATATTTTAGAAAAAATATACAGAAATTATTTTCTTTGATTTCCTTTGTTAACTGTACCCTCTAAAAGTTTTTAAGGACCGGGAAATTGAGGCTAAACAGAAAGAAATTATAATTTAGTGACAGTTTCCTAACTAGTTTCACATACTTATAAGCTCAAATTATTTCATTCACACTTTTCCTAAATCTTTGGAATTATTTAAGGGATTGGATAAAGTACATAGTCACAAGACTGAAAGGTATTCCAACCTAAAATATAGTCAACTTAATACAATTCACACCAACCCAAGAAGTAATCTTTTTATTCGAAAGTATGTGATTAATTAAAACCACAACAAGAAAGAAAATAAAACTCTTCTCTTACAGTCCATCCTTTACTCCAGAGACTTCCATTCCTGGACTTGGTTTAATGATGTGTAAACCTATCAGAAGGGTGCACTGAAATTGTGAATTTATGGATTCCTGAAGAAAGAACAAAGGACAGCGTGAAAAATGATTGCTGTGTTCTGTGAAATGTAATAGTTGATCTACACAGGACAAACCTGTTAGGTAAGAAAAGAAGTCACTCACCAATAAATCTGAGGCTGCTTAGTCTATGTAGCTGAAACGGTTGCTTGCCTCTCCTAAGTGTATTCTTAGCAGATATGAGCAGAAGAGATATAGTCCAAAGCTAAAAGTGTTTGCCTCTCTTCCCAGGGACTGGAGTTCGGTAAAAGGTGAAGTTGCACAAACCAACTGCAATTCCATCTTCAGGGAATTCAGCATCATCCTCTGACATCCATAGACACTTGTACCCATGTGTAAATGTGCTCACATCAATGCACGTGCATACATGTTAATATTTTATTAATATTTTAAAAGACTATTGTTAACACAGAATATACACACTATGTATTGCCGTTTGGCATACTGAAGTATGATATGAGATAATAGTTTAAATTCCTAGGGTGAATCAGTTAGTACTATAGTAGGGAAGATTTATTCTCAGTGTTTATCAGATCAATTGATGCTGCACTGCTTCTCAATTTTAAGGGTGACATAAATTACTAACGAACGTGTTTAGAGGCCTAAGAAATTTCTCTGTTTCTGTGACTAAGACAAACGTGACTAAAAGTAACTTCTAGAAGTCTTATTTTGGTTTATAGTTCCGAAGGAAGTTCACCATGGCAGGGAGAGCAAATGACAGGTTGGAGGCAGGAGCAGAGAGCTAAGACTTTGCATTTTAAACTTCAAATGTAGGGAAGGGTGAGTAAACTGGAATTGGAGAGGGGTACAAAGCTTCAGAAAGTACTGGGGAGTGATTTGCTCCCTTTAGGAAGAATGAACCAACTCACCAAAAAGCAGTATTAACTTGGGATTGAGTGCTAGAAAAGCTTGAGCCCAAGAGATATTTTTCTTGCATATTACTGAAGGAAAAATGAACAAATTTATAGATACTTGGCAAAAAAGAAAGAGTTTAGGAAGAGGGGGCCGCTTGTTTGTTCCAGCTGCCCAGAACAGAAATAATCACACAGAAACTGTATTAATTAAATCACTTCTTGGCCCATTAGCTCTAGCTTCTTATTGGCTAACTCTTACATACTAATTAAGCCCATTTCTATTAATCTGTGTATCACCACGTGACTGAGGCTTACAGGCACAAGGTTCGGTGTCTGTCTCCAGCAGGGCTACCTTGCTTGTCTCTAACCCCACTTCCTTTTTCTGAGTCTACATCCTATCTTTTTTGCCTAGTTCTGTTTGGCCCCTGCTAGAGGTCCAAAGCAAGTCCTTTATTATCCAATGGTATTCATAGCATAAAAAGAGAAATCCCACATCAAAAGAGAAAAAAAAAGAAATATTTTTTAATGTTGTTCCATTCTTTAGTAATGACTTCTTGTCTTTTAAAAATGCTTAGAATAGAATTATATATATATATATATATATATATATATATATATATATATATACACTTAGAACAGTATTCTAAGTATATAGAGAATATGTAAGTATATATACTAATTATATACATGTAGGGTGTATACAAATATATATATATACTATTATAACTATTTTTATATTATATATTAATTTTATTTATCTATTTATATTTCTAGTCTGGTTGTCCTTCAATTTTCTCTATAGTTCAGGCTGGTGTCGAACTCATAGATTCATTTGTGTCCACCTCCTAAACTGCTTGGATAAATGTGTGTATTACCACTACCTGGCATGTTCTTATACTCTTCCATGCCTACATATTAGATTCTTTCTGAATTGTTTACAAATGTTAATTAGAAATTAAAAGAAAATAAAGCACGTGCTTTCTTCATTTTCTACACTTTAATATGAATTAAACAGTATTTTATTAATTTCAGTTAGATATGTAATTATGATTAATATTGTGCCTTCATTAGTATTTAAGCATATGTATAAATAAATAGAAGATCAGAGAACTACCTAACAAGGACATAATAATATGAAATGATTCTAAATATCCTCATTTCATATAATGGAAATTTATTAATATGTTAGCCTTAACTTCTTAACATCAAAATAGCATGTGATTTTAGAAAAAGAATAAATATGTATACAGTAAAATAAATAAAAGAAGTTGGAATACAAAATGCCTTTTAGTTGAGAGGATAGCATAGAAGGTTAAGGCAATGATTAAATGATTTTTAAGGAAGGCAGGCAAAACTGAAGTTTACATATATTTATAATTACATTGATAATGCAACTTCAGTTTCATATTGGAGTGTTATTGCAATGTTATATTATTCAAAGCTGCTAGGAAACAAACATGGACTAAGGACATTGACTAAGAAAAAATTGTAAAATTCATACTTTCATGGCATGTTTGGGAAGAACAAGCTGGAATCCTTTTTAAGGATGTCTTTTACAGGGGCTAATGAGAAAGCTCAGCATGGTAAATGCTTGCTATGAAAGCCTTGTGATCTGTGTTTGATCATGGAACCAATGCAATAAAAAGAGTCAACTGACTCCAAATGGTTTTCTGTAACCTCCCTGTGAGTGTCGTAGCATTAGTAAATACACAGACACACGCGCGCAAGCACACACACACACGAGAGAGAGAGAGAGAGAGAGAGAGAGAGAGAGAGAGAGAGAGAGAGAGAGAGAGAGAGAGAGAGAGACAGAGAGAGAGACGAGAGAGAGAGACAGAGAGAGAGAGAGAGAGAGAGACAGAAAGAGAGAAGAGAGAGAGAAACAGAGACAGAGACGGAGAAGAGGAGAGAGAGGAGACAGAGAGAGAGGGAGGGAGGGAAGGAGGGAGGGAGGGAGGGGGGGGGGGAAGGAAGGAAGGAGGAAGGAAGGAAGGAAGGAAGAAGGAAGGAAGAAAGGAGGAAAGGAAGAAAGGAGGAAAGGAAGGAAGGAAGGAAGGAACTCACAGACTGTGGCAGCATGCCCAGTGCATCTGATACATGCAGAGGCTGTATCAGATGGAGTGAAATGAACATGAGTCCCATCCCTATTACAGATGCTATCTGTAATCAATAGCTGTTTCAACATGAAAAATCATTTTCCTTTAAAGAAATCGCACTGGGGAAACAAACCAATCTTTTTTTTTTTTTTTTTTTTTTTTTTCCTTAATTTCTTTTTTTTCCCCATGGTTTATTTTTTTATATTTAAAAATTTCCATCTCCTCCCCTCCTCCTCCCCCTTCCCCCCCCTCCTCCTCCCTTCCCCCCCTCCTTTCCCCCTTCCCTCCCCTCCCCTCCACCCATACCTCCCCTCCCTCCCTCTCAAGGCCAAGGCTAAGACCAAGGTCCTCCCAACTCCCCCCAGGTCCAGGAAGGTGATCTACCAAGCTGAGAAGGCTCCCACAGAGCCCGTACATGCAGAAGAATCAGAGCCCAGCGCCATTGTCCTTTGCTTCTCAGTCAGCCCCCGCTGTTGGCCACATTCAGAGAGACGGGTTTGGTCGCATGATCCATCAGTCCCATTCCCACTGGAGTTGGTGATCTCCCATTAGTTCTGTCCCACCGTCTCCATGAGTGAACGCACCCCTCATGTTCCTGACTTTCTCATGTTCTCTCTCCTTCTACTCCTCATCTAAGACTGCATGCCTAGCAGAACATGGCCAACACGAAACACTCAACTGCATCTTTGGAGGCTTCTTTTCTCATACTGTTCATTCAGGGTAATTTTTTTTCTTTCTACCTTACAAATATTTCATGTATATCTTCTGGTTTTGGTTTTTATGGGAGTCCTGTGTGTGGTAACATGTGTGCCTCTGCATCTATGTGCTTTTCTTGGGCTTTTGTGTTATTTCTTTGTGCTTTTTCTTGTTTGCTTATATTTATTTGCTGCTTGTGGTATAAATTTTTGAAATTGCATGCATGTATGTTTATTATTCCTTAGATGCATGCTTGTTTTATAAACAGAGACAGAAAAGATAAAAATCAGTTGGGAAGGAATGTGGGGAGGAACTTGGAGGAGTAGAGTGAGAGGAAACCATAGTCAGAAAGCATTGTATAAAAATTTAATAACAAAGAAAGGATCTCTCAAAAATACTATAACAACATTCCTACTTAGGGTCATCAATGACACACAGAATCTCATTCAACTGAACTAAAATTTCTAGCATAAGGTTTTGTGACTATCAGGTGTGATTTGCTTAATGCTGTACATTTTAAATACATTCAGCTGCTACACTAATACTAACTGATACAGAGGGTTAACAGTGCATGAAATGTATCACAGATAGAATTTACACCTTTTGTTTTCCTTTGGTACAGTGAATTTCCTAGTAGGATTCTAACTGGGTGACTTTTCTTGGAAAGATATCAGCAACTGTCCTTCTCCCTATGAAGGCTACAATGATAGAGAAAGGAAATCGTCCCACGTCTGACTTCATGGGTGAGTAAGTTCATTGGATCGCTCACAGAAACTTGAATTAAAGGTTGCCTATATGAGTGTATGTAGTAGTCGCAGAGGTAGTTTCTACACCAAACAACATGCTAAAATAGATAGTAATTAAGGAAAGCCAAATTGGTAGAGTGCTTTGTGCAAGTTGCAAGCAGGTTCATTGAAAACTGTCCCTTTATCGCAGGAATCTTTCAATGATTATGTCTTTGGGGAAAACCTTATAAACTGTATGAGTTTACTAAATCTTGTCAGTTTTCCAAGCTGTCTGAGTGCTACCACTCTGTCTGCTAGGGTAGTAGATGTTTTAGTATGGACCCATCTACATATCACAAAACCCTGTACTCTGGTTCTTATATTATTTCCTGTCCCTCTTCTTTCACATTTCATGAGCTTTGAAGAGGATATTTTATTTGTCCCAATATTCTCATCAATGTATTTCTGAGCTTAAGACCAAGGTTATAACAATATTCATTTCTACCTAGTAATTTGATCAAGTAGGATTCTCTGTATTTACCACCACTCATAGTAACAATGAAGTATCCACCAGAAGTGGGGTTGAAAGAAGTAATGTAAGGAAATGAAAAAAAATGTTTACAAGGCAGTTCCAAAGACAGATTAATTATATTTAAACAAACAGTGGGAGTTGCCTTCCCACTTGGGCTGTGACTTTCTAAACCTTGAGTTTTGGTTCACTTTACCACACAAAAATGGACTCCCTCTACTGGCATGAAGGCAGCACCATTTCATGCAGTACTCCATTGCAAGAGTGGTACTCAAAGAACCTGAATCACTGTTATTTTTCACAACATGCAGACAATTACACTGAATAGTATTCTCCTCAGCATTTGTTTATGATTATATAATTCCAGAGAAGGATGTTTTATACCTTGTAAATTTATGAACTTCCTGAGTCTTATGAGTCCACCCCTTCCTCTAGAACAAAATGTTTTAATTCAGAGATAATAGCATCCAGACATGTCCCTTGATCCCTTTGATTTGTTGCTTGATTTTAACATATATGTGTATGTGGATGCACAAACATATAGAGGAATAAAAAGCTTTTATTTGATCTTCAAAGCATATATAAGCACACACACTTATATATAAACATATACATCATGCACATATACACATGTATATGAATATATATATGCACATGTATGTATGTAGAAGTTTCTAAAACATTTGGTTTCCATATGGCTTTTCAGAAAACCTTTCAGTTAGTTGTCCAAGGATGGGAAATTAGATTATATTTTATGAACAAAAATAGATAAAGGAGAAATTAAAACAAATGATTTCAATAATGTATGGATTAGAATGTAGGGTGAGAGGAGGAAAAGGATAAATAATTTTAATTATTAATTTTAGCCAAATGAAAATAATGTCCTAATCCAAATTTCATATCCAATACATTGCTCATATTTGGAAAGAGCAAACATTTTAGCATCACCTTCTTATTCAGAAATTTCCAACAATAAATTCTTTATAAATATAATTATAATATATAATATAAAATATAATATAAATATATAATATAAATATAAATATAATTCTTTTTATAAATTCAACCAGAAAAAAAGTAAACAGTAAATGGCAGAGGCAAAATTTTCATATCTAAGAATCATAAAACAAATTGTGTCTTTACGTTATCCTGAACATTATGTAATAATATAATAATACATTATTATTAAACTTAGGCATTTTATTTATTTCAGCTTCATCTATTGAGAATGTAGCATATTTTATGTGTTATCCAATATAGATATATGAATATATTTTAAAGATTATATCTGGCAATTATTAACTTTATTAGAAAGGAAAACACCTTTTTTATTTTATTATGCTTTTTATACCTTTCTTTGTTTCCTCCTTTGTTCTTTAATTATAAATGATCTTGTAAAATGATGACTGTAGAGGGAAGAAAAGAGGTCTTGAAAATAATATATTAAAATCTTTCCAGAAATTTATAAAGCTTATCATGAGTATAAAATAAAAGCTTTATTAACTTTAAAAAAAGATTATATATACTTGTCAATATTGACATAAATTAAATTGAGTTACCTATTATAGCCTTTATCAAAGTATATATAATAATAGCATTATATATTTCTCTATCTATATGTTTGGAGTCAAATACCCTGCCTTCAATTCTCAAGGCTTTGGACTAGTAAAACTTACCTACTTAAATAGGTAGTCCTTAGGCCTAAGAATTACAATGTATACATTCAGAGTATGAAGATTTTTCTGATTACATTGAAAGCATTTGAATAGTATTAAAATTAGTATAAATTCATATTCTATACTTTGACTATCTTGAAAATATTTATATCATGAAATTTTATGATGCATAATTTGTAGATTCACTTCAATAAAATGATTTAATAGTTGCTAATGCATTATGTATAATTAATTGGAAGGCATGAGCTTTTACTGTACTCATTTTTCTTTTAACAAAACTTGTATTTCATAGTACACCAATTTTTCTTTTGTATTTTTGCACTTTGTCATTGACACATTTTCATTATTTCCATGAATAACACTAAAAAAGTTGTAAGCTGTTTGGCTGTGTGCTCCAGTGATTTCGATGAACAGTTGGAAGGCAAACAAATTATTCCATAAACTATTGTTCTAATTATATTTATTGATTATAGTGTCTTTGCATTCTTATTATTTTTAAACAATAGTATATTTAAGTCTATATATTGATTAATGAATTATAATCTTAATCGTGAAATACTGGGTTTCACAGCAGCCTAAGTAATGTGTTCTGTTACAAATTACCTAAATTGCAGATGTCAAAAGCATTATTTTCTCTGCTTACCAGGAGCAAGAGCTTGCCAAGAAGTATTTTTATCATTAGGGTCTTGACATGAGTACAGCTGGTGTATATGCAACTTCCATTTCAAATGATTCATGTGGCAAGAAGCAAGCTCAGAATATGTCACTTGTCTACAATATTAACAATTTCAAGCTATGTATGGTTTCAAATATTCTTACATTAGTAATAGTAGAATGCCTTAATACTTAATCATATTCATACACTTTATTCTACTCTCATGAACAATTTGAACTGAACATCATTAAAAACATCAAGTAACTTATGATTTTAATTTGTGAATTTAAATAATATCAAAAAATAAATATATATGTTAAATAATTTTACAATGCTAAAATCATCTGTCATTTTTATTGTGACATGATGATTTATATTTTTATAATGTTAAATTTACAATTTTAAATTTTGCATTTTTTAAAAATGATACTGACTAATAAATCTACCTAGATATTATATCACCTTTATTTTAAAAACATATTGACTCTTTCTCTGACAGTCATCTATATACTTCAGTTTATTTTCAATTTTCTTCATGTATACATTATGCATAAATATATAAACATAAATCAAATTTTAATAGTGGAGAAATTTTGAAAAATCAACTCATAATTTTTGCAGAATTTCTAATGATATATCAAAAATTTTAGAGTGTAGTTGTGACATGACTTTTGTCACACAGAATACATGATATAGTTGTATTTTATATGCAAAATGCTCATAGAAAATGGAGCATAATTAAGTCATGTTTTTATTAGTGATTTATTTTCATAAAAATAAGTATCCACCCAAAATATTAAAAATAGATGTTCAAAAAATGGTGTGTCACCAAGAAATAAGAATTAGTATTAACACATGAAAATTCTCTTTTAACATTTTGTTGCTTTCAAGGAGAAGGGTTTTAATTGGAATCGTAGGTCTCCTGGTATAGAGAAACATTTCCCACAAACACTTGTATTTAAATAGTAATGGTTCCCAGTTGGTGGTGTTTAGGGTAGATATGGAATTTATTGATCAGGTGGCAATGCTTGGGGAAGTAAGTCACTGGGAGATACCGGCCATGGGAATCTGTAACCTTGTTCTTCTTCCTATTAACACACTCTTTGATTCCAATGTGTGTATGAAAAGATCACCAGCCATCTTTGTCTTCCAACCTCAGGTTTATTCTAACACTTGCTCTACCTTTCTTGTAATGATAAGTGGTATCTCTCTAGAACCAGAAGCCCAAAAGCAGCCTTTTCACCCCTAAGTTGCCTCTGGTCATATCATTTTATCACAGCATTAAGAAAGGAAACAAAATGCATCTTGAAAGTGGAGGATTTTAGAATATGGCCATCTGTTAGCTCTGCATCATGAACAACTGAAAACAACATCAGCAGATTCCTGAGCAGGTTTAATTGACTCAATGAAAATTTATTACCAGGTGCTTCGATGACAGCTATTGCATGGCACTTTAAAAGCAATATTTGAATAGGGATTATATAATAAACTAATTTCTCTTTTAATTTTGAAACGCACTTTCAGATTTAGTTTTTAATCACCAATTCTTTAATGCCTTAAACAATGACTAACTGTATGTAGATGTAAGAATTATAAAATATACTAAATAATTACAAATGCCATTCTTCCTTTCTGACAATATTTGTCTTCTTTGTTTTAGTTATGTTTCTCAGCTTTATTTTGTTCAAACTCCACTTCCTGAACACACACACACACACACACACACCCTTTGTATTCATTTTCAAAATAGTTTGTTCTGAAAAGTTATTTTAATGTTATATAATGACAAAAATTGGAAAACTAATTTTCTCCTCTCTTAAAAGAAGCTGAATAATTTAGAAAAATGTTTAAATTAGAAAATCATTATTAATTTCTCAAGGTTCTGGATTGCAAGACATCTGTTTTGAAGTAACAAAATTCTTTGGTAATTAATAAGTAGATAGCTCAAAATTACAGATATGCAGAGTAATTTCTGGAAAGTATCTTAGGCTTTTCAATTTTTAGTGTCATTACAGATAGGATAATCTCCTGTGAACACAAAAATTCAAG
Organism: Arvicola amphibius; assembly: GCF_903992535.2. NCBI lineage: Eukaryota > Metazoa > Chordata > Mammalia > Rodentia > Cricetidae > Arvicola > Arvicola amphibius. The sequence continues at coordinate 31,774,182 of NC_052057.2, read as the reverse complement.
TTGACAACAGCAAACACATTGTTTATTCAAATTTGGATGCTAAAGTTTAAAAGGTGCTAATATAGAATACAGCTAATCTAATAATATCAAATATCAAGTGATCAAATTATATATGGGGGCTTGTCACTATTAACATGTCAGTGAAGAAACAAACAGGTATTTAATATCAAATATCCAACTTATATTTCATATGTAAAGTGACATCTCCCACTTCATTTCATCCCTCCTTTCTGTCCTTATTTAAACCTTTCTTACTTTTCGTGGTCAAATTAGAGAAGAAAAGAGTTATGTCCTTTTGGCGTACTATGGACTGGATTTGGCCATTGAACAAGATGTGGGCATAATCTCAGATGTCAGGTGATACTTATGTATGCAAATTTTATACTTCCCAAGCATATTCACAGGCAGCAGGAATGAGAAAGGGGACACGGTTCTGTCTGCAACACAGAAAAATTAGATCGATCACAATAATATAATTTTCAGCTAAATTTCTGAAGTCTTACTTTGCCCTATGTAACATGAGTTTCACTGACTGTTTTTCCAAAAAGTGAACATTTTCTCATGACTTCTAGATCCTATAGAATACTAAATCTTCAGAACTTAGAGTGGCATAAATATGTACGGGGAAATGTAAGAGTAACTTCCTTTGTGCTGGGCTTTAGTATTTGCGATAACTCTGTCGATTGACAGACTCATAATATCTGGAAGAAAGGTTTCAGGAAATATCTATAACAACATGTAAGATAAAGGAATTGAAAGAATTCCTCAATAAAATTTCCATGTAATATTTTAATAATATTTCATGTGAAGGTGCTTTTAAGTGAAAAAAAAAATAAATAAAAGGAGTTGGGGCCGATGAAGGATAGAACTGTGTGTACATTTCTGTTAGTAATTTCATAATTTATCTGAAAAATATATATGACAAGGATTATATCTATTAACTTGTTCCTTCTCTCAAAATGGGTAGGAGATGGCAATTTTTAATAAAAAATAAATAAACTGGAAAAAAATAAATAATTAAAAATAAATGCTGAGAGCTAAAAAAAATGGGTAGTGTTATATGCAGGTGCTGTACTCAAAATATATTCTTACAAAAAAGGAAGCAAAGTTTAAACACAGAAATGCTTCAACATCTAAAATTAAAATCAGTGGAAACAACATTCCCTTATTTCCTTTCTATTGCACAGTACAAAACACAAGGTGTCATTCAAAGTAATATTCAAAGTGAAACAAATTGAATCCAATGGAAAAGCAACAATACTAGAAAAAGCTTTTATAGCTGCAGACCTTGGGCTTCCTACCAAGTATATTTCTTATTCCTTCTAAGACTTTAAAAAGCCCTCCAACAATTTTCAAAAAGATATTGTTTATCATTAGATTAAGAACAAGCTACTCCTTAACTTTATAGTCCTCACATCTGTGAAAAGAAGCATAATGTGTTTAAGAATTGTGTTTACTTTTGGTCTCTCTCCTTCAGCTCCTCATTTGGGCCTTGTGGAGCTCAGTCCAGCGCTCCAATGTGGGTCTCTGTCTCTATCTCCATCCATCGCCAGATGAAGCTTCTATGGTAATATGCAGGATATTCATCAGTATGGCTATAGGAAAGGGCCATTTCAGGCTCCCTCTCCTCAGCTACCCAAGGAACTAGCTGGGGACATCTCCATGGATACCTGGGAACCCGGGGCTGATCTAATGGGAGCTCACCAAGGCCAGCTCAACTGGGACTGGAAAAAGCATGGGATCAAACCGGACTCTCTGAACGTGGCGGACAATGAGGGCTGACTGAGAAGCGAAGGACAGTGGCACTGGGTATTGATCCTTCTGCATGTACTGGCTTTGAGGGAGCCTAGTGTGTTTAGATGCGCACCTTCTTGGATCTGAATAGATGGGAAGGACCTTGGACTTCCCACAGGGCAGGGAACCCTGACTGCTCCTTGGACTGGAGAGGGAGGGGGAGAGAATGGGGGAAGGGGGAGGGAAATGGGAGGTGGGGAGGAGGCGGAAATTTTTAATAATAGCATTTTTTAAAAAAAAGAATTTGTTTTAATAAACTTTTCTTAGTCTCCGTTATGAAAAATAGAACTATTTTTATCATTCATGTAATAACACTTGAACATACTTTTTCATTATATAAAACTGAAGCTTCCAATTAATAATATGTACTCTTACTCTTAATCTTATTCTGATGGAATAAATAAATATTATCTTCATACATTGAACTTTGGGACAGAATCCAGTAGTTTAATCTTAGAAAATGAGACATATTAAGTAGCTCTAAACACATTAGCTCTTACATTACCGAGACAAAATTCTGGCCAGTATCACTTTCTAAATTCTGAACTCCTAGACATAAACCCTTACTTGCTATGACAGAAAGTTTTTAAATTTAAATCCTTTATCTTTTTATTTATTCTGTTTTATGATATTTCTAATTGCTTCCTACAATAAAGTATTTTGAATTATACTATCTTGATGATCCTAATCAACTTTATTCTGACATGATTCATAAAATTATGACAGAAGTATAAGAATATTTTAAATTTTATATTTTAATGTGAACTTGTTTGAGAGAAATCTCGCTAGAGTACTATAACAGTCTGAAATACAGCACATCAAACATTCTCGAGTTATTTTTTATCTATAAAAATATCATTCATAAAAAAACAGGCAAGGTGACATGGCAACAGACAGGATTTTTTTATGTATTAACAGATAAAGTAATATATAATAGAACCAACCATACAAATGTATGTACTGAGAAAAATCATCACAGGTGTGATGAAAGAGGCAAGATGATATTTCTGATTACTGTATGGCAAGAAAGAAAAAAAAGCATGTGTTGAGCTCACAAAGTGTATGCAATGATAAAGTGATAAATGAAGAGACACATATTCCAAAAAGAATTTATATATGCAAAAACAACATGATAAATAGTTTGTATATGTTTATACATGTGTCTAAATGGTAACATTGTGTCCTTCATTATGCGATAACTGCTTTAAAATTACTTTCATATATTTATATATTTCAGGAATTTTCTATAACAGGTTTTCTATGTCTTCAAAACACCTTTAGTGTTATTGATCCCTCCCCTGCATATGTAAGGAACACTATTGATTTTATGTTAATTTTATATCCTGATATTTTGCTGAAAGTGTTTATCAACTGTAGAAGTTTCTTGTATACTTTTTAGGTCATTTATATATACTACATATAATCGGAAAATGATGCTTTAATGCTTGCTTCCTAAGTATATTATCTTAATCTCTTTCACTGGTCATCTTTATTAGCTAAGACTTCAAGTACTATGTTGAGTAGATATAAAGAGAATAGGCGCTCTTTTCTTGTTTCTGATGTTATCTGCTCCCCTCCCTGCCTCTCCCCGTAAATGGAAATGTTTTGAGTCTCTTTCTGTTTATGTTGATGAGCTTGTTGAAAATTGTAAACATATCTGTGTAGATATGTCCATTGTATCCATAGTTTCTCCATAACTTTATAATGAAACTGTTAGATATTATCAACGGTCCCTATTTTTCTGAAACTAATGAGATGACTATGTGTTTCTTATGCTTTGTTCTGTTTATATAGTGGATAAAATTTATTGATATATGTACATTGATGGATACTTGCATCAAGCCTGCAGGTATGGATGTTCAAGACTTTTTAAATTAATTACTAAAATTTAATACTTAAAATGATAGCAGATTTGGTAGTGATGGGATCCTTCCACTTTCAAACACAATTGGCTGTCTCCTTGTAACAATGGGGTTCTGTGTCGAAGAAAGACATTTGTTATTACCTCAAATAGCTTCAAAAGACACATCTAAATAGTTCCATAGGTAATTTTTTGTATAGGTTATCTTGATCTTTTCTTTAAGTATTAAAACTGATTCTTTATATCTTACGTTTTTAAGGAATATTTTACTTGTCCATTCTGGAAATTACAAGTTAGAAGATGTCAAGGTTGACCCCTTAAGGGAATGATGTTCTCTGCAATTACCCTTGTTTATCACTCCTTTGATTTTATTTAACACATTATCTGACAACAAGAAAAGATCCATGATCTTAATCTTGCTGATCCTCCTGTAACCATTAGGCAAATGCCTAATTTAACAAATGAGTCTTCTGCTTTGCCCTAAAACCAGAAAGCTCATTTTTCCTCAAACTAATCAATAGAACTCATTTAGAGAACTGTTTTCTTTTTTCTTTGAAGAAGAGCAACATAAAGAAAGACGGATAAAAGGTTGTTTAAAGTTATAAAAATCAGATTATGTAACCATATACAACCTTGTCAATAACCTTGAAATTCCAAACAGCCTCACATGACCACATTCACCTAAGGCTTGGCTCATTAAGGTTTTTGTCATTCCCAGAGCACAGCCAAGTAAATAATCAGTATGCTTATGAAGATCTCTTAGATTTTAGATATTTCAATATTAGTGTATCAAATTAACATGTGATAATATAACCTTCATATATAATTATAGCATATTCTTGAGAAAGCGCTTGCTTATATCTCAACAATTTTAAAATGTAAAGAAAACTTAAGAATCACATCTGAATTTACTTCTATACTTCCTAAGTAAGTAACTAGCTCATTAGTTTAACAGCAATAGAATTTCCCCAAGATTAAAGTATTTTCAGCAACAGAAATCCTAACAGAAACACAATACTAAAATCGCACCTTGGAGGACATTATCCAGTTCTTGAAATGGATCAAAGGGGAAATCACTTTTTGCTAAATTTATAGAGCTTCTATGGACTATTTAAACACAAAGTTTCTGTTGGACAAGCAACAGCATAAATATAGTCAAGAATTAATTATTTTATCATATATGAGAATTCATATACTGTACATTAGGGTATTTATATATAGATTACTCTTTCATGGATGGCGTTTTAATATTGATCATTCTCACATGCAATGGCTGCTCAGTAAAATGCATATTATTTTGCCATTTGGCATAATATTCTCTTGACACATTATGCCTATTTGATGAATGGTCATTTAATTACAATTCTCTGTGATTAGGTTTTACAAAGATGACTGGTATTTTGGAGGTATGCAATGAGGATCGCCTACAATTGGTGACATGGAGTAACGTTTTCTTTTAATTTTTAGAGTATGATTTCTATGAAACTGGTTGTATGAGGACTTGATGAATATACATTTAGGATAGTCAAGTTGGCCTAAATTCCTGAGTGAATGGAATTTTATTCAGAAAATCCTTTCCTGCAGCTATAACTTGAAGGATAATGCCCCTGTTGTGTTCTAGCACAATGGGGCTTAACATTGAGGTCTTTGATCTATTTGGATTTGATTCGTATCAAGTGTTATAGATGTGTATCTAATTTCTTTCTTCTGCATGAGAAAATATTATTTTCCCAGCAACAATTGTTGAAGATTCTGTGTTTTTCTCCAAAGTGTATTTTTGGTAAGGTTGTCAAATATCAGATGGCTTTAATTACATGTGCATAGTCTTCTACCTGGGTCCACTGATCTACATATATATTTTTAATTGCCAGTTTGAAAAATGAAATGAAATTTATGTATTAGACAAAAAATTTCAATTGAATTTATACAGGAAAAATATTGAATGGACTTATTTTTAATTAAATTATAAATACATCACTTTTGCCTCCCTCTTTTCATCCACTCCCATGTACCCTCCTTGTTCCCCTCTCAAAATAGTGACTTTTATTTTTGATTTTTTGTTGTTGTCGTTATTCATGGCAGTAGTTGTAGTCGGGTGTATGTACATCCCTCTCTCCCTCTCTCTCCCTCTCTCCCTCCCTCTCTCTCTCTCTCTCTCTCTCTCTCTCTCTCTCTCTCTCTCTCTCTCTCTCTCTCTCTGTGTGTGTGTGTGTGTGTGTGTGTGAATGAACTTTGTTTCCAGGTCTTTGGAATTTGTATGTTAAACCTAATTTAAATATGTTTTTTCCTTTCAGCTTCCTAGTTTCAGAATCAGTGTGACTCTTATACAGGAAAAAAAATGTTTAAATACAATTTAATTCAGTATATACATAGTGTTATTTTTTTTCTTTTTTTTCTCATTTTTTTAATTAAAGATTTCCATCTCCTCCCAAAAATCTATATTCTTTAAAAACAGAGTAATATCCTAATTCATATATACATAAAACAGGTAGGAGATTGTTGTAGAAGTTTGATTGTTCATTTTGCAATAATGCATTATATTTTATGTATTTATGATTCCAAAATGTATAAACAAATCGAAGCATGAAGTTTCCCTTATGATCTAAACCTTCTTAAAGCTGTTAGCATAGTGAATCCAAATAACACTGTTATGGATCCCCAAGTTGTCATCCCTTTTAGATTACTCAGTTAGCCTAAGAGTAGCTTGGCTATTACCCTGCTCATCTATATAAAAGCCAACAGATAAGCATGCAGAATTACCCAAGAACAGCACTCTGACTCAGCACTATGAAGAAGATTTTCTGCCTTAAAGCCAGTACCTTCATAAAATATTTACTGGTATCATAGAAGAGATCTCAATTTAATACTTGGTTACAACCTTAGTATTGTGGACTATCCATTAGTCCTTCAATGTTAGTGTGAAAATATGCTATTTTCTTTTAAGAAGAAATATAAAACTTGTCGATCATTTGAAATTCCAATGAAATTTCATCACCGATGAAAGTGTCTGGAAGAGATTTTTTTTTCATATCGATCGTCAACTTTACTAGATTAATACATAATGAGGGCATTCGAAAGCCTTCTTTTTTGTGCTTGAGAGTGTATTTCCGGGAATTACAAACTGAGAAAGTCATGTTCTAAATGTAGGTGGTACAATTACACATGCTGGTATCCTGTACTAATTATCATGGAGAAAAGAGGGATGCTACTAAGCTCAGATATTCTCCTGATTCTGGATATTGGCATGATCCATTGAGATGGCAAAATGATGCTGGGAACACTCCTGTCACCAGAACAGCATCTTGTGCTACCCTTTCCCTACAGTGGTGGACTTCAGCTCTTCAGACTTTCAGCAAAAATGCAGCTTTCTTCACTAATACCTCATCTTTTAGAGTTTGAATACAGGTATAATTAAAGCAACCAATAAATGGTTCTAATCGAATGATGGTTTACCTATATGCATACCTACATGAAATGCACATTAATGCTATTTAAAAGTAGTACTTTCTCTTTGCACTGAGTAATTGAGGAGATGAAAGCAATGTTAATCAGCCATTCTTCTATAAGAGTCATCCAATAATCATCAAGTTAACTCAAAAAGTGTACATCTATTCTGGTTTATGTGTAAGGTGGTCTGCGGATCTGGGAAAGTCATCTCCCCAGGTCGTTTCCTCTGAGGACAGATGATATCTACTGTGGAAAGGCAATAAGTCCTAGTTAGTGTTTATTGCAATACCCATTCTGCATTTATCAATATGGTTTAGAAAAAACGGCCACAACAGAAACTGGGGTTAAGTAAAAGCTCAAAACCATGTGAGCGTGTGTTCATGTGTGTGCACATGTTTGCATGTGTATGGGGAGAGGTGTCTTCATCTCTCCCTATGCCAGGGATCATTCTTCTTTTGTTTTCTTTTGTCAGTTTCAACATTTATAATTAAGTTTTGGATTCCTTTTGAATTTATAAATAGAGTGACATAGACTCAGCTTTATTCTTGAATCACTGAACATCATATTTGCTTGTACCATCTTGATCCCAGTATGTTTTCATAGTACTGTTGTTTAAGGTCAGTTGACAAAGATGGAAAAACTGATTTTTCAGTGTTTTGCTTAATTGGCCTTTGAATCTATTTTTATGACTTGAAATGCACTTTCAGTACTAAAACTTAAAACTTGAGTAATTATAACACAAGGATTCTGTTTATAATCTTTGCTCATTTATCATGACATTTTTGCCTTTAATTGTTCTGTACAAAATTAAGTGTTGTTTTTCGATCTCTGAAAAATGTCACTTAGATTTCAATAGAATTTCACCCGAATCTATAAATTTATGGGAATAATAGAATTAATCTAATTGTTAATATGGGAACTTCCCATTTATTCATTCATACTGAGTAGATTTAAGCATAATTAAATTTAAATTTGAGGTAAAATTTACTGACAGAAAGTTTGTAGACATTATCATAAGTTGAATCAATTAATTGGTCTTAATTTATACAGTGCAGTAGTTGTTTATAGAAGTGATAATATTTCTTTTTTTTTTTTTTGTTTGGTTTTTCGAGACAGAGTTTCTCTGTAGCTTTGGAGTCTGTCCTGGAACTAGCTCTTGTAGACCAGGCTGGTCTCGAACTCACAGAAATCCGCCCGCCTCTGCCTCCCGAGTGCTGGGATTACAGGCGTGCGCCACCATCGCCCGGCTCTAGAAGTGATAATATTTCTAAGGTAAAACTGCATTCCAACTTTTGTTGAATCCATTTTTTAGAATATAATAATCTTTCCTGGAGTCTTTAGCACTGTCAAATTAAGGAATATGCACAGAGACCAAATTTTATTTCAGTTCTCCTATTTGAATACTGTTTATTTCATTGTCTTATCTTTGCTCTGAAAAAGTTTTTCAGATGAGGGAATATATAACATTATATTTGGAATTTTATTAACTTCTGCACATAGATCTTGGTGATAAAGTTCTTATGAATCTTTTAATAATCATTATTAGTTAATTTACTGAATACCTTACAGAAACATCAGCAAAAACTATAGTTTGAGGGTTTTGTTGGCTGATTCATTTTGTTTTAGTAATATAATTTCTGTAGTTTTTCCAATTAGTTCAGGTTTTTAAATTTCTTCTGGATTAATATTTGATTAAGTTGAGTCTCAAAAATTAATTACTTTTTGCAAGATTGCAAATACATTGGTATTTACATCAATTTCTTACATTTAAAATGCTTACTCTAAAATTCTAATATTCCTCTTATGTATAATACCTCTTTTCTTCTGCAAATTTTAAATTTGGTTTATGCTTGTTTTGTGATTCATTGCATGTATTGCACGGCTTTCCTTTAAAATATTTTTATTCACACTCTTCTTATATTGCTACTTCTTGATATGAACTTTTTATTCAGTGCAGCTCATGATGTTTCCTATAGGTTTTGATATTTGGGTTTCCACTTTTTATTTGTCCATAATTTTTATATTCTGTTTAATCACCTATTGGTAGAAAAACCATTTCTTAAAGTCTGTGTGTTGACACAATTCCCAAAGTTCCATTTATTTTTGATTTATAGATTTATTTGCTTTGATCAAAGAAAATATGTGATATGTTTTTTTAATAATATTGGATGAAATGGAGACTAGCATATGAACTGTCTCACAGCATGTTCCGTTTTCATTTGCCCTTTTATGCATTAGTATTTTTATTCCCAAGATTCTTCTTTCTCTCTTCTTCTATTATCTTACCTTGTTGAGTTAGTAGTACAAATTATTTTATTCTCATTTCATTGTACTCTGTACCCATTTCATTGTGACTTTTAAATTTGGGATCTACCCCGTGAATTTTATAAATCTTGACGCCTTTGGATATCTTATTCTCTTCTTTCTTATTTTGTTGGGTTTGTTCACCTCTGTTGTTTTGGTGTCCTCATGTTAATAACTGCACAGTTTGTGAAAAAGTTATTCCCCCCTTGGTATATGAAACTTTTCAAAGTGTTTAATATTGTATTAGAAGTGAGAAGATGAGTCTTGTGATATTGGTGGAATAATACTTGGTTCTATGTGAATTTGTTCAGCTGAAATCAACCTACTTGCTTTATTCAGAGACATATATGGATTATTATCTGGGGGTTACTGGCTTGGTCTATAACCTGTAAGATTGTGTACCTAAACTTATCACGGTCTTTCCACTGTTGGAAGAATACTTGTCTTTTAGAAAACAGTAGAATGAAGGCTGAAAACATATGATTATTTCATTAGATGCAGAAAAAGGCCTTTGACAAATTATAATATCCATTTGCACTATAAATCCTGAAAAGTCTAAGGATGTAAGAGATGTACTGCAACATAATAAATGCAGTTTACATGAAGCCTACATACAACATTATACGAAATAGTGAAAAACTAAATGCATTTCCACTAAAATAAGTAACAAAGCAAGATTATCCACTTGCTCCATAATTATTCAATATATACTTGACATCTTATTTAGTGAAATAAGACAACTGAAAGAGATTACAATAATCCCGCTTGTAAATTAAAAGCTAAGTATCATTTGCTGGGGAAATATGTATATATACATAAAGGACTGAAAAAGTTCACAAGGAAACATCTACAGCTGATAAATCTTTTCAGTTCAAGAAGCAGGATGTAAAATTAACACATAAAATCAGTTGTCCCTATATACTAATAACAGACAGAAATAGAAATCACAATAGCCTCCAAAAACATAAAACATCATTGGGTAACTCTAACCAAGCAGGTGATAAACTAGCATGGTAAAAACTTGAAGATAATTATGAAAGAAATTAAGAAAGCTAACAGAAGATGGGAAGGTCTCTCATACTCATGAATCTATCAGTAGGATTACTATTTTAAAAATGACCATCCTACTAAAAGGAATCTACAAATTCAGTGCAAAGCCCATCAAAATTCCAACACAGTTCCTCACAGAACTGTAAAATTCCAATTTTAGGTACAGTGGTAAACATTTAAAAACCCAGGAATGGTAAAAATTATGTTGAATAATAAGAGAATGTTGGTGCTCTCACCATCCTTGATCTCAAATTGTATTATTGAGCTATTGTGGGAAAACCAGCATTTTATGGACATAAAAATGGAAACAATGATCACTGACATAAAATTGAATACTCAGACATGAACCCACATTCCTAGAGACACCTGATTTTTATCAATAAACTAAAAATACAATTGGGTGAATACTGGTAGACCAGTATTCGATCTACTATTTGAAAAAGAGAGGCATATTCCCAAATTTTCTACCATGTACCTCAAAACACTTAAATATATGAGTGATATGTCTTACCAAAGGAAAGTACAAAAACAAAGAAAACCTAGCAAGAGTCTGAATACATGAAACTCACTATAGAAAGTCCTACTAAAAGTATTTAAGGGAAATAAAATTGGTATATATTAAGAATCAATGAACATCTTTCATTCTTTTTTTCTCATTTTTTTATTAAAAATTTCCATCTCCTCCCCTCCTCCTCCCCCTTCCCTCCCCTCCCTTCCAACCATACCCCCACTCCGCCCCTCTCCAAGACAAAGAGCCATCAGGGTTCCCTTCACTTAAGTCCAAGGTCCTCCCAGCTCCCCCTAAGTCCAGGAAGGTGAGCAACCAAACTGACAAGGCTAACAGTGAGCCCGTCCATGCTGTAGAGTTCAAGCCCATCGCCGTTGTCCTTGGTTTCTCAGTCCTCCTCCACCGTCAGCCACATTCAGAGAGTCCGGTTTGGTCCCCTGTTCCATCAGTCCCATTCTGACTGGACTTGGTGGTCTCCCGTTAGATCTGTCCCCAGTCTCAATGGATGAACGCACCACTCACGGTCCTGACTTCCTTGCTCATGATCTCCCTCCTTTTGCTCCTCATCAGGACCTTGGGAGCTCAGTCCGGTGCTCCTATGTGGGGCTCTGTCATTTTCTCCATCCGATGCCAGGTGAAGGTTCTATGGTGATATGCAAGATATTCATGAGTATGGCAATGGGATCTGGACATTTCTGGCACTCTCTCCTCAGCTGCCCAAGGAACTTTCTCATCTCTGAAGAGAGCTGAGTATAACAACACTCCAAGTCATTTCCCATGCTCAATAGTTGACCATTACATGCTCAGTCTTGTGTATTTATGTGGTGGGGAATGTGGAAGGAATCGGGTAGAGAAGAAAATGAAAAAAAAAAGTATTGTTTGGAATTCTCAGATACATTATAATTTTAAAAAGAACAAAAATGAACATTGAAAATTAATAAGTAACACTGTAGTTTCTATTAAAATTTATTGCTTATATTTGAAAATGCATATAGCAATTAAAGAACACATTCAATTGAAATTGTTATCTGTACAGTTTATTACTATTATAGTCATATTATTTATAATGAATGTATTAGACATATCACCTAAATTTGCACAATTAAACATAAAGATAATCATGCTAGACATTAATTTTTTTCCAGGGGAAATAGATCACTGTCGATGTTTGAACTCCATTCAATTATAAGTGGTCAAATTAAGGAATTTGGACTAACTTTGCCATTACATAGTAGTGCTCAAACATTTCAAGACGATGTCTTCCATCCAATATATCTACCAATAAAAGTGAAGAAAGCAGTGTTCAAAAACTATGTGGTTACATAATTTAGCTTATTTTAATGTTACTTCATATTGGTTATTTGCAGAACTTGAAATGTGAATGAGAACTTTTTAATTTTCATGTGTTTTAGTGCCAAATAAATCATGGTCACAGGAGGCAAAAACTCAAGGATATTCTGTCTCAATATTTATATTGATATAAAAAGTTTGTTTTATTCTTGTCCTTTCGTTGAGTTGATATTAATAAAATTGTCCCAATGAAAACGCAGTTCCTGTAGAATATACATAACTAGCATATGATGAAAATGCTTAGATCATGTGCTTCATGAACTTCAAAAGTAAAATGATCTTTTCTTAGAAAACTGAACCCAATTATGTGAACTGTATTGGCAATGTGTTAAATACATATTTTAAATCATGCTTTACTTAAAATAAGAGGAATTATGATTTTTTTCAAAGAGATAGAAAAAACAGACTTGAACTTATAATTAAAGAGCATGGTTTTCACCAGTTGAGCATCAGAGTAAATTGTAGGTAACTCTGTAACAGGACCATGTGTGTTTGCTTTTGAATTACTATCCGATCAACTTGGTATTTTTTGATGCTAATGAGATTGCTCCAACATTTACCCTATCTTGCCCTAAACAAAACAGAAGGCTCTTGAGGATGAAACCCAAATTTTGCAAATGTTAATGGAATAAAGCATCTGTGAGATATTTTACATAGCCATCCTAGTTCATATCCCTGAAGGCATTGTTGGAAACCACAGAAAGGTTTGTTATTCACATCCAATTGAATAACGTACAGTCCATTTGGGAGAGCCAAGACTCCTACAATTCCATCTTCTTCTATGCCCTAGATTCTCATCCAAAAGGAACTAAAGCTTTAATAGGTCAACTGCTATTTTGGACCTCTACATGGTATCTCTAATTTTCACAAAATATATTTATTTTTCATGTCAAGGAGGTTAATTTTCTTATTCAAATTTTCATAAGATTATTATCAAGATGACCGGTTAGGTCATAAATACCAAAACAAAATCCCTCTTATTAAATTATACCTTCTGATTTGTAAATTAATGCTGTTACATAGAATCCCAGAACAGATAAGATTTTCCTAAAGCCACTATTCCAACTTATAAACTATAATGCCAGATCTTTGCAAATAAAGTACTTCTTGGTATAATATAAATGGTGCTTCAATGACTATTACTGTAACAATAAAGTTAAGTTGTTTTATTATAAACAATAAGCTAGTTGTTTTATTATTCAGTTATGACATTTTGATATTCCAGCTATGTATTAACATTACACCATTTTACAATATTCTTATGAGATTTTAATTCTTTATGCAATATAAGGTATATCTTAAAAGCTCCACCAGTTAAGGTTTGCATTATGTATTATGGTATGGTAAGCACTGGCATACTATTAAAAAAAGTATATATTTCTTCAAAATCAACAGCTATTTTTAAAAGGAAAACAGTGAATTTTATTATTTACTTGAAAGTAAAACCAAATTTGGAAGACACTGAAATCTGAAAATCTGGAAAAATAAAAAAATGCTGTAAAATATGTAAGTGGTTTAAGTTAAAACATTGGAAATGAGATGTTTATCATAAAAAGTACACAAAAGACGGCATCTTTAAAAGCTAACCATCAATCCACTCTCTTGGTTTCTATGTTACATTGGAGAGTACAGAAAAGAGTTCACACTCCACTGGTCACAGACAAATATTTTTAAATAAATTTTGAAATGTTGAACAAAATAATCTGTGAACACAAAGAGTGTAAGATAATTTTATTTACAGCAATATTTGAGCTATAGTGAACAGAGCACCACTGTTCCCTAAAATCCAAGTCCAGAACACTGTTTTGTACATCTGTGTACAAGTATAGTTTTGGTGTGGTCCTGAGAGGTTTTTATAGTCTAGAAATTAGGATATATACTTTACTTTTTTCTATTCTATATGTTAAAGTTTCGATTTAACTAATTTCAGTATTCTCATCTGTCCATTGAGCCACCAATTAGAAAGGAAGTGGTGGGAGGAAGTGCATTCAGTGTCCGCCTATCCTCAATATGGGAGAAGGACTTTGAGCAGCTCTGAGAGGACAATCGAAGTGCTTCTAGAGAAATTTACAGGAGAAATAAAAAAGAAGGGAAAATTCATGGTGAAATTATGCCAAGTCTAGGAACCTGAGTCTATTCACAGTTATTTGAAGGGGTAAGACTCAATCTCAGAGAAAGGATAGCAGCATTAATAGACCATTATATAGAACTCTTCATTTTGGAAAATTCATAATAAGAATAATATGCTGAAGTTCCAGAGTGTCAGTAATATAAACATATACATATGTGTGTGTGCTTGTGTATAAATGCATATACATATATGTGTATGCATAATTTATTTGCACCAATTAGACTTTTCATTATGAAATTCATACTTTAGTTTATGGAACAATTGTCTCTAACTGCTAAATCTAATAATTTCCCAGGGTATAACTCAGAAAGACTAAATGCCATTGCCTGTTATACATGAAGAAAGAGAATCATAGATAATTATGTCTTTGAGGTATTATCGGGGTGATACCAAACCTTTACATGAACAAAACTGTCTATGCAAATTGAGTGAAACCTTCAAAATAAGAAATTAATGGATTTGCATTATGAACATCCCTGTCAAGTTTGTGCAAGTATTTTTGTTTTATTATTGTTGTTGTTGTTGTTATTATTATTAATTATTATTATTATATTTTGGTTTTCTGAGACAGGGTTTCTTTGTGTAACAACTCTAGCTGTCCTGGAACTAGCTCTTGTAGACCAGGCTGGCCTCAGACTCATAGAGATCCACCCACCTCTACATCCCCAGTGCTGAAATTAAAGGCATGCGCCACAACCACTTAGTTGTTTCTCATGTTCTGTATAACAAAATATTGTTAATAATTTCTGCTTATATTATTGTATCAAATAGAATTTGATTTATGTATATCACTAAATGCTATTGAAATTAATAACTTTCTTGTATCTCCTTGCAATATAAGTCCTCTAGTTTGAAGGATTTATTCAGATATCTTGCCTATGTGCTGTCTTTGGATTTTCACATCTTTTCCATAGGAAAGTCATACAGTCTCAGGAACTTTGTATTCCATTGACTCCAGAAGTCTGTATAAAATCTACATGTGGATGGACACATCCCTTAAGTATGTAAGTCTATTAGCCTTCATGAACTGAATATATATATTAGTTTAATATATGCAAATTTTACATTAAATAAATCTGAAAATTTGAAATAGGGTTGGTTGTTTTTTTTGAAAACATCTTTTTTGAAAATTACTGCCTATGTTTTTAAGTAGTACTATTCCACCATCAATTGCAGTCAGATAATTGTTGAGAAAAACAATTTCTACAAGAATAACTAATTATTTCTTAAAATAAAGAATATATGAAACAGCAGATATTTATTTTTGCCTTAGCCTCCTTGCATTTTTCATCTTCTGAAGAACATTTTAAATTTATTAAGTTTTGGTCAGATCGGTCTGAGGAACAATTTCTTTGGATATTCAGTATCATTTTATTCTTGGTTTCTGGTGTCCTTTTCACAAAATCAAATTACTTAGCTTCTATACTTTTTACAACCACAAAGTCAGGCTTCCTCTGCATGGCTTCTATACATGACTTAAAAATTTATATTTAACACATCACATTATATATGTGTGTGCATTTGTTGCTGCTTAGGTGAGCTCTCACTATTGATATTACATGAGTTTATATTATTTGTGACATAATTAGAACAGTAATTGTATTGTAACTTTAAATTTTGTACCTTCCTTTTTATCTAAGAAATTATTTCTTTTGTTAGCTAAAAGAATCCAATTGTTTTATTAGTATGTGAAAATGTCAAATGTGTTTAGATACTAGTTCAACAATAATGATGTCAAAAAAGTAAAAGAGATAGATGAAGATTAAAATTCATTTCCTGGCTTCTATTTTAATATATAATAATTGCAGTCAAAATAATCAAAGACTGTGCTTCCTGCTTTCCTGAAATAAATTTCCTGTTTTGATTGGCATACTAGGAATAGTGACAGTATGCCAAAGATACCTACAATCTAAAACCAAGCTCTTCTTCTTAATATATTTCCTCATTTTTAAGAGATTGGAAGTTTTTATATATATATATATATATACATATATATATATATAAATTGTAATATATATAAACTTATAATATATATACACACACACATATATATATTACAATTTTAATTACTTTTAGCCTCAAAGTCCCAAGAAGCGTTTAGCTATTGATATAATTTTAACCAAGAGTGGGCAATTAAGTACAAACGTTTGATGTGAGCAGACCCCATCACGCAAACAATAAACAAAGAAACAAATAAAGAGAAAAAGGAAACACTTCATTTGTGCTATGACTGTGTGTGTGTTTGTGTGTGTGTGTGTGTGTGTGTGTGTTTGTGTGTTGCTGTTGTGGCAGGGCATCCCAAAGGTCAGACTGGTCTTAAATTCCTCATATAGATGAGGATTGTTTTGAATCCCTGAACCTTTGGTATCCACCTCTAAGTTCTCGGATTCCATGTCAGTGTCAGCTGCCAAATTCTGTTTTCCTTTTAGATGAATTACATTATGTACTTCGAATATGATAGTTAAGAATCCATTTAAAGACATTACAACCATTTACTTAAACTTTGTTCACATTACCACAACACAATTTATTATTTATCACCTATAAAATAATTCCCATTGCTGGAAAGCATCTTGGGTAAAGCATCAGAATTGTTTCTTCTGCCGTGATTAAAGAGAACATTTTCTAAAATACAGGTTAGTTCATCCATTAGAGATACTGTATTTTCAGCAAAGGGTGCATGGTCTTGGCTAAACATTAAGGTAATCAGAAGCTCTTCATTCTCCTAACATGAATGGGCCATCATTTTCAACCTCTGTGTTAGCTCTTGATTGTAGTCATTTACTGTGCACAGAAAGCTGTACAGGAAAAAGCCCCAATGGCCTATGTATAGCACAGTGCCTTTTCATATGGGGCAGTCACTGCTCTGCTCCCAGAAAATTGTCTTGAAATTCTGGTAATTGTGTCATTGACTTTTCTCTGTAAGAAGCCTTTCTTATTTTATGTCTGGTATAAGTAAGAGTGTAAAGAAATTATATGTAATACTAGTAAAGTGGAATTAAATCATAATTCAAATGTGTAGCATTGTTGTGAATCCTCAAAGAGCTATCATTAAAAGTATGTTTTTAGTGTGTGTGAGAGTACATGTGTGTGTGTGTATTATAGGTAATTATTTCAGATTAGACAGAATCTTTTTGAGGAAGAAAAGGTATGTTGAATATAACTTTTGTCAATACAATGACAATCACAAAGGATGATAAAATGTTAGATGAATTCAGTATTATAGATAACAAAATATAAATTTAAAATGCTTGCTTTCATAATGCACTTCAAAGATTTTTTTTCATATTTTACAATAACTAGATAACTTACATTTTTTAAAATAATAAGGTAAAATATTTTGAGATTTTAGAACATGGTAAATATTTATGAACCAATAATGACAAGTTCAGTTTATTGTGTTGGCCACCAAAAAGCATTCTAGCTTTTCTAACAAATACAGACTAATCTAAAGTAGAACAAAATAATAATTAAAGGCACAGTAAAATCATATGCATAGTGGCCATGAGATATTTTCCCTAGTTTGAACTCAACGTATTTCGGATTTGAGATTAGTAAAGGTTGCCCTAAAATTCTTTGTTGCAAAGACCTCTATGTAAGTATTTCCAAACTTTGCTGATTATGGTGAAGACAGTTCTTAATGATGTTAATAGATGCATCCTATATTTCTATATTATAACACAACTTCCAGATACCAGGCTGAGAACTGTGAGGAAGTTATTTGTATCCCATAGAAGGTTAAATTATAAACCACTGATTACAAATATGTCTTGAAGCCAGCCGGGCGGTGGTGGCACATGCCTTTAATCCCTGCACTCAAGAGGCAGAGGCAGGCGGATCTCTGAGTTCAAGGCCAGCCTGGTCTACAAGAGCTAGTTCCAGGACAGGCTCTAGAAACTACAGGGAAACCCTGTCTCGAAAAACCAAAAAAAAAAAAAAAAAAAAAAAAAAAAAAAAAAAAAAAAAAAGTCTTGATTTTCAGTAAGGTTTGTCAAGTCAACAATTTGAATATTTCAATTTTCAACTAATTTTGCCTAAAAATCTTCTCCATAAGAAGAAAATATCTGACTTAGCAACTATTAATTAATATATAAATCTACTTAGTAAAGAAAGTACACAAATAAATAATAAGTATTCAAATATTATTAAAATATTTTAAAATGTGTTTCCTGTTTATTTTGGAAGGGTTTTCAAGAAACTAATAAAGTCATGAGAAAGGTATTCCCTTAAAATCCTTCAAGTATTGAGTTAATAGAAACTTTCCTAGATATGCAGATCTGGTATTGTAATTTTGAATCAATTATCTACCCATTACGGTTTTTAACATTATAAATTTGTAAGGAAAATGAATGTGCCTGCATTACGTTGTTTACATGCATTTTATCTCTAAAGATAAAACCTTAATGACAACTTATACTAGAGAGGTTGTGGGGTAAGGGAACACTCTTGAATTGGTGGGAGTGCAAGCTGGCACAGCACCTTTGGATATCTGTATGACGATTTCTCAGAAATTAGGAAACAACCTTCCTCAAGATCCAGCAATACCACTTTTGGGTATATCAAAGGATGTACAATTTTACCACGAGGACATATCTTCAACTATGTTCACAGCAACATTACTTGTTGCCAGAACCTAGAAACAACCTAATTGCCCCTCAACTGAAAGGATAGTGAAAATATTGTAAATTTATACAGTGGAGTACTACACAGAAGGAAAAAAATGACATCTTGAAATTTGTGGGCAAATGGATGGAGCTAGAAAATATCATATTGAATGTAGTAACCAAACCCAGAAAGACAATTATTATATGTCCTCACTCATAAGTGGTTATTAAACATAAAACAAAGAAAACCAGCCTACAAATCACAACCCCAGAGAACATAGACAACAATGAGGACCCTAAGAGAGACATACATGGATCTAAATATATGGGAAGTAGAAAAAAGACAATATCTCCAGAGTAAACTGGGAGCATGGGGACCAAAGAAGAGGTCTTAAGGGGAGGGGGGAGGAAAAGAATGGAGTAACAAAATATGTATAGCTCAATAAAATTAAAAAAGATTGAGAAAGTAAATGCTCACATGTTCATGTTTATTATAGAAAAGAGAATGCAAATTAGCACTGACAATAATGTTATAGTATAATTAAACAAAAAAGGGCTAGGGTTGTCTCATTTTCTCCATATTTACTTTCTATATATGAAAAGTTTTTATAGTCCAAATCCACATGGAAATGAAGAGCTTAGCACATTTTTGTTTTCTTGATATTATCTACTCCTACACGAAAAGAAAAAGAAATGCCAAATACAAGTAAAATTAATTGAAATAACTGGCAGTATTTCTTAGATAAAATTAAAGTTATAGATAAAGTCTTGATTGATCCATGAGGTCGTTTGAATGAAAACAGTCACTATATGTTGACAGGGAGTGTCACTATAAGAAAGTATAGCCTTGTTGAAGCAGGTACCACTTTGTTGAATGAAGTGTCACTGGGGGTAGGCTTTGAGGACTAAGATTCACATGTCAAGCCTAGTGTTACACTTTCTTCCTTCTACCTGTGATACAGATGGAGAACACTGAGCTACCTCTACATTACCATGCCTGCCTGTATGTCACCAAGCTTCCCTTCATGATGACAATGGACTAAACCTTGGAACTGCATGCCAGTCTCAATTAAATACTGTCTTTTTGTTTTTTTATTTATTTTTATTGAGCTCTACACTTTTCTGCTCCCCTTCTTGCCTCTCCCCTCCTCTTCAACCCTCTCCCATGTTCCCCACGCTCCCAATTTACTCTAAAGATCTTGTTTTTTTTCTACAGTAGGCTGGCTGCATGTAAGATGTAGAGGTAGAGTAACAAAAGAGATGTTTTGATCAGTTGTCATTTGGGGGTTAGGGAGAAACCCACTAGGAAAAAGTAACAGCTGCTAAAAGGCATTGATTATAAATGCTGCAGGATTAATCCACTCTAGACATTTTGAAAATGTCTTTACCTGAAAGTTAAATTAAAAGATATGTTACTTTGGAGAAGAGATTTTTGCTTTTGTTTCCACAGTAAATGAGAGGCTGTGGACCCATTCTGGTTTAAGAAAAATAAGGTTTGATTGAGGAATACCCCCTGAAATATCTCCAGTGGGAACTGATAGTCCAGATGTCCAACAGGCCTCGGTTACATTTTTTTCTGAGTTCTGCATCCAGAACAGATTCAAGGCTGCTGACTGAGATGATCCAGACTCACATAATCCTTCAGTAAGCACTTGACCATAATCCTAAATTTTCTTTGATCCTCCAGAAAATTAACAACACCCCAATCAATAGGAAATAGCCTAGAAAACTGTGCCCAATTTCCAAAATTAGTTGCTTATAAATGTTTGCTTTAATTTGAAAGTGGTTGTATCAAAATAGTTAATGGTCATACTCAATCTCTTTCTACAAAAAATGGGTGTTAGGATATAGAAGTGAATACATTGCTATTGATACAAACTTAAGATAAATTTTGTTACACTGTATATATATATATATATGTGTGTGTGTGTGTGTGTGTTATATGTTATATATATATACTCTTGTTTAAAGTATTAAGTTTGTGCTGTTCATTTAAAATGTACAGATTAATAGATAGTCATCTATAATAATCAAACTTTTAGTCATCTTAGGTAGATTTTCTAGGTGTACAGAGATAAACCAGTTAGAGAATCATTGGCATTTCAAAGGCCTACAGAGTATGGCATTTAAAAGTTTTAAGAACTTGCATTTTTTTCAACAGTTAGACATGTCTGCTTCTGGTAGCACCATTTACTTCAGTGAAGTTGATGAGGACTGAACAAACTCATTATGGAATTTTCCTTCAATGTGACAAGGCTAGCCATTTGGGCAAGAAACTCATCTTGTCTGAATTGCTTTGATGGTATGTTGTATTAACCGGACATGCAGGACCCACAGAAAAGTGACTGCAGAACTTCCCCCAAAACAAGATGGCCCTTCAGGGTTTCTGCTTCACAGAAGAAACTGCCAGAATCCTGCAGGACAGAGAAGAAAGCAACTCACAAATTTTGCCAGTACAAGGTAGAACAGTTCTACAAAATTTCCTGCTTAACTTAAAAGACTGTCAAATATTATGGGCATATAGGTTCAAGATGGATGCCCCAACATTTTAAAAGAACTTTGGGTAACTGTCCAGTCCATGAGCTGTCTCTCTATCATTTTTAGAACTTTGGAATTTGCTTACAATGCACTTGCAATTTACTCAGGTAATATTATATCCTTCTGGAGTTTTGATGGAGTTGAAGTTACAATTATAGTTTTCCTTAGTTATATAAAAGATAAATTAAAAATAAAATTTTATACTCACAAAGATCAATTATAGAGTATTTTTCTTAATTTTTCAAATATAAATGGACAAAATTTATAAATATAATTATTGCTTGATAATTGTTTTGTATATGTAATTTTACTATGTTAAAGGTAAGATCTTCCTTTTTAATTAGACCAAAAGGGGGAGATAGTATGGGATGTCCTTCTGTGTATGTGTTTCTTTTATTGGTTGATGAGTAAAGCTATTTTATTTAATGGCTTAGTAGTATAAAACTAGGCAGGATAGCTGGAGGAGAGAAAGAGAGAGAGAGACAGAGAGAGAGACAGAGAGAGAATAGGTGGAGACAAGAAGATACCATGTAGTCACCAAAGGAAAAATATTCCAAAATATTTCTGGTACGCCACAGCCTTATGGTGATACATAGATTGATAGCAATGGGTTAAGTTCAGATGTAAGAGCTATCTAGGAATACATCTGAATCATTCTAGATCATATTATATATAATTAATATAGTTCATGTGTGATTATTTGGATTTCTGTATCCGGAAAATAGAAGCACAGCTTCTGTGTACATCTGAAGCCAGGAAAACTTACAGGAACCCACAAAGATGACTCCCAACTAAGACTTCTAGCAATAATGGAAAGGGTAGTTGAACTGGTAGGCAGATTGGTACCATTCATAATTGCTATCAGAGATATACTCTATCCAGTCAATGATGGTAGCAGAGGCAGAGATGCACCGACAAACACTGTGCTGAGTTCCAAGTGTGTTGCATAAGAAAGCAAGGAGAGATTATACTGGTCAGAGGTGACATGAAGGGGTAAAAGACAGAAAGAGTTCCTTTATGGAGCTCATGGATGCTGGACCAACAGTCAGGGAGTATGAATGCGACTGTCCTAGGCCCTCTGCATGTGTCTGACAATTGTGTATCTTATTGTCTTATTACAGCTTCTACCAGGGAGAGAAGGACCTCTCCTGGCATTTAGCTGGGTTTTGGTAAACTGCTCCCCATGCTGGATTACCTGGCCAAGCCTTGATGTAAGGGGAGGAGCACAGTCCTGCCTCAACTTGATGTGTCATGCTATGTGTGAACCTGTGGGACACCTGTCCCTTTCTGAATGGAGATCGAAGAAGAGTGGATAGTGAGGGAGTAGATGGAAAAGGGGTAGCAAAGGGAGTAAAGGAGGGTGAGGGAAAACTTGTTGGCATGTAAAATAAATGAAAAAAATATTTAAATGAATAAATAACTTTTTCCAAGTAATAATAATAATATATTCTCTCGGTTGGAGGTAGAGTAGGGGATGTTGTGAGAATACTCAAAAATCTTCCAGAAAAATGAAAAAAAATCATTCAGACATATGTGGAAAGAGAACCTATATTTTCATTTAATAAAGAAGCATGGAAATCCATATTTTGTATTCAAAGTCTCTTCAAAATGTGAGAAATAAGGCAATTAATTTAAGGGGACTTATGCTAAGGCAAAAATCTAAATTAAGGTAGAATTCAGTACTTGAAAAGTTCTGATTAAAAAACCTGCTAACAATTATTTTCATTGGTATAGAGATAACATACCTGTAGAAATTCTATCAAAGCATTTATAAAATAATCTTTCGAAGTCATCTTTATATGCACTGTAAGTGTTCTTATGAAAGGCAATGTTTTCAAATATATAAAGTTTGAAATATATTAATAGATTATATACAAAATATAATACATTATGTTTGTAAAAAATGAATTTTTAAATATTGGAAATTTCGTTAGATAGTGTAGCTCCAATGTACAAACTTTTGTTAGATTTATAACAGAGATTAATATGAAATAACAAAATTAGTGCCAATGTACAGGTTTACATGCTCATAGAGCTACAGGAAGATCAATGTTTGGATCTCCATCATGCCCTCTCGTTAGAGATCAGTGAACCAGTGGTAGGGGAAAGGAAGGATTGTAGGACTCAGAGTAGTCAAGGCCATCAGGAGAACATGGCCCACAGAGTCAACTAAGCAGAACTCATAAGGGATCAAAAGACTGAAGGAGCCATCTCAGAACCTGAATTTGTCTAAGCTAAATTTTCTACATGTATGTTATGGTTGTTACCTTGGTGGTTTTGTTGGATTCCTAAGAGTCACAGTATCTCTGACAATCTTTTAGTTCTCTGGAACCCTTCCTTCTACCTGGGTGGCCTAGCCCAACCTTGATATGAGGCTTTCAGTCTAGTCTTATTGTATCATGTTATACCTGCTGTGCTTCTTTGATATCTGTGGACTGCTTGCTCTTTTCTTTTATTTAAAGAAATGGAGCAATGGATCTAGGGAATGGAGGAGGGCGAGGAGGATTGGAGGAAGAGGAAACTGCAGTTGGTTTGTAATGTAAGTTAAAAGAATGAAAAAAGAAAATCTAATAGCCTTACATATTCCCTTAAAATACTGTGGATTACCTTCAAAAAGTTTTAAATTAAAGAGCAAAAAGTAATCCAAGTACATTAAAGCAAATAATAGAAGATTCACAAATATTACAAAGAAAATACTCTATATTCAAAAAATTTTCTGAGGGCTGGGCGGTGGTGGCGCGCGCCTTTAATCCCAGCACTCGGGAGGCAGAGGCAGGCCGATCTCTGAGTTCGAGGCCAGCCTGGTCTACAAGAGCTAGTTCCAGGACAGGCTCTAGAAATAGAAACTACAGGGAAACCCTGTCTCAAAAAAACCAAAAAAAATTTTTTCTGAGTACCCCAATCATCTTTGTTTCAAAGAACAATGATGTCTCTTTCAGCAACCGATTCTTCTTAGGGTCTTCTATTTAAAGAGAATCATTTACATTGTTTTCAGTCTTTTGAATCAGTGAGATATATCCTAATTCAAAACACTTGATTTTTCAAAAGCTGATTTGTTTTACAGTTCATCATATCTGTTATGATGATGCAGTATCTGGAAAATTTTAAATATATCTTGCAATATTCCAATCTGACATTTAATTATACTCATTACCTGAAGTATGTATTTCAGAAACAAATACTTCTAAGAAAAATAATTTGTTAGAAATATTTTTTATAAATCAGTCTTCTTTTCATTACATGTTTTGTATTTGAAGTGACAATATCAACAAATATTCTTATATCTTTTAAATATGGTAATTGTTTTGGAAATTTTAATACCTCTTTATTTTAATTGGTTGAAAAACATAAAAGAATTAAAAATGATGACATAAAAGTTAAAGTTACAAATATTGTGGGAAAAACGGTGCTCATACAGAGATTTCTATTTCTTAGTTTTTAATTAATCTGCTTAATATTTATAACTGTAATTAGTTAATTTTAAAGTGTTTTAATAAGGTTACATAATTAACATCTTACTACTCTATAGATAATGGAATTAAAGAATAGAAGATTGAAGGCCACCTCACTAGTGGATATTATGTTCACATTATTATTCCAGTCTTCTGAACTCAATTATCTATGCTGAATAACAAGTCTGCTATCTTTTATGCATATTGTTCAAAAAATCAGTAGCATACACATGCATAGAACATACATGTATAAAACAGGATTCTATCATAAATAAAGTACTAATCAAAATTAGCATTAAACTATAAACAAAATGAGCTTTATTGTGTTTACCAAAATGTCTTCAATGGTACTTTAATACTTTACTATAGACTACTATGGATCATCTGTCTTTATTATGTTTAATCAAAAATGGATAAAAGATTTTTAGTGTTACAGAAGCAGTTACTGATCCTTGTATATTAAGACGGGTTTTTTTTTTTTGGAGAAAATTTTTATTTTAAAGAATTTTCGATAATGGAAATATAAAGTCATTTAAAATTTAAAATTTTATTCTGCCTGCCTTTAGATAACAAAAACAACAAACGGCAAGACACAATTGTATTGGTTCCCCCCCACACACACACACATGCTCTTTCTGACTAAATAGACATCTTGATGACAGAAATTTTTAAACTTACTATTATCACTTTAAATTTGATCATTAATAAAATAATTGCACATGATCTGAGTGTAGACTTTTATGTTGGGTGAAAGAATACAATGTAAAATATGGAACTCACTGTAGTGGGCATGAGGATTTTAGGTATGGAGAAGCGAAAGAACAATTGATGGAATGAGAACTGATTGCTTCACAAAAGAAGAAAGAAATAAAAGAAACACATGTCTGTAATATTCCACATGTCGAAGAAAGAAAAACATCAACCCATTCAACAAGAGACTTGATATGTGTTGAAATTTAGAGACAGTAATGAAAGAAAATAATTTTAAAATAAATATAATAATAATATTTATAGTATTGTATAATATATATCCTCTGATTTCTCTTAATAAAAGACATGTATAAATACTAAAACATTTTTTCTCTGATCTATTGCAAGTCTTCTCATCATTTTACCATTTTTCTTGCTCATGTATAATATTTTAACATCAATGAAATCTGGCTAGTTTTCACGTAAGTATATAAAATGACTTCAAATTATTTGCTTCAGGGTATCTTTTTAAACACCATATACTTTGGGAATTTAAAAATGGGTAATGTATATGTGAAATTCATTAGTGTTATCTTTATTAAATTTCCTCATAACTTGTGTAAAGCTGCAGTCCTGTCTAGCTGTTGAAGTCAAATTGGGAAAAAATTCAAATGCATTTTGTTTGAAAATAGTTTGGATCATAAGTGACCTTTTCTGTTCTATATATTTTTTACTTTATTGGTTTCTATATATCACCCCAAAATGATAAACAGAAAAAAATTATAATCTAAAAAAAGAGAACATGCTGATAATTTTAGTACTATCAGGCTAAATATATGAAAGAATTTAGGAAAAAATAAAATTGATTATTTAGATCTATAATTATCAAATACAGCTATAATTTTCTACTATCCTGGATAACATTTCCTAAGCTTTGTGAATCTGTGTTTGGTGTTTATAATAAATAATTCAGCTCTTAAATAATTGGTCCATATTTATTTTACTTTTCTGCATTTGAGAAACATTTTATTTTTAGCAGTATTTTTTTAAAAAATCTGAATTATGTTCTTAAATTTCAATATGATTACATTACTACCCATTTCCCTGCATATATTCCAAACCCTCACATATACATCTCTTTGCTCTCTATCAAATTCATGTCCTTGTTTCCTAATAACTGATGTTACATTAAGCTCTTCCTCATTCCTGACTTGGGCTTATTTCCTATAGTTCATTTCTATTATAAAATTATACATCTGAGACTTACACATCATGCATTTTCATGATACCACTCAACTTATTTGTTTTCATTCAAATATTTTTCTGATGGTTCCAACATCTATATACATCAGAATATGACATATAAAAATCTATTTTCAATAAAAGAAAATTTTATCTATGTATTATATTTACTAAAATATTCTTTATATATGTAAATATAAAGAGCAATTTTCATAAGCTTACTCACACAAATTGTTTGCATGAGTAACATTTGTTTTTTTTGTTTTTTTTTTCTCATGGTTTATTTTTTTTTATATTTAAAAATTTCCATCTCCTTCCCTCCTCCTCCCCCTCCCTCCGCTCCTCCTCCCCCTTCCCGCCCCTCCTTCTCCCCCTTCCCTCCCCTTCCCTCCACCCATACCTCCCCTCCCTCCCTCTCAAGGCCAAGGAGTCATCAGGGTTCCCCACTCTATGCTAAGTCCAAGGTCCTCCCAACTCCCCCCAGGTCCAGGAAGGTGATCGACCAAGCTGAGAAGGCTCCCACAGAGCCCGTCCATGCAGAAGAATCAGAGCCCAGCGCCAATGTCCTTTGCTTCTCAGTCAGCCCCCGCTGTTTTCCACATTCAGAGAGATGGGTTTGGTCGCATGATCCATCAGTCCCATTCCAACTGGAGTTGGTGATCTCCCTTTAGTTCTGTCCCACCGTCTCCATGAGTGAACACACCCCTCACGTTCCTGACTTTCTCCCTCATGTTCTCGCTCCTTCTGCTCCTCATCAGGACCTTGGGAGCTCAGTCCAGTGCTCCAATGTGGGGCTCAGTCACCTTCCCCATCTGTCGCCAGCTGGAGGTTCCCTCACGGTCCTGACTTTCTTTCTCATGTTCTCCCTCCTTCTGCTCCTCATCAGGACCTTGGGAGCTCAGTCCGGTGCTCCAATGTGGGGCTCTGTCATTTTCTTCATCTATCGTCAGGTGGAGGTTCTATGGTGATATGCAAGAAATTCATCAGTATGGCTATAGGAACTGGCCTTTTCAGGCTCCCTCTCCTCAGCTGCCCAAGGAACTAACTGGGGGCGTCTCCCTGGAAACCTGGGAACCCCTCTAGGGTCAAGTCTCTTGACAACCCTCAGGTAGCTCCTTAAATTAAGATATATGCTTCCCTGCTCCCATATGCACCCTTCCTATATCCCGAGCATCCCATTCCTCCGAGCTCCCCCCATTCTCCCCTTCACATTTTTCTCTCCCCATCTTCCCTTGGCCCAGTCTCGCCCAACCCTCAAGTTCCCAATTTTGCCTGGCGATCGTGTCTACTTCCAATATCCAGGAGGATTACTAAATCTTTTTTTGGGAGTTCACCTTCTTATTATCTTCTCAAGGATCCCAAATTTATAGGCTCAATGTCCTTTAATTATGGCTAGAAACCGATTACGAGTGAGTGCATCCCATGTTCATCTTTTTGGGTCTGGGTTACCTCACTCAGAATAGTGTTTTCTATTTCCATCCATTTGCCTGCAAAATTCAAGATGTCATTGTTTTTTACCGCTGAGTAGTATTCTAGCATGTATATATTCCACAGTTTCTTCTTTGTTAAGTGTTATTTTTAAAATACATAGAAAATAACTTTTTTGGTTTTTTATTTTATTTTATTTGGATATTCAAGACAGGGTTTCCCTGTAGTTTCCATAGCCTGTCCTGGAACTAGCTCTTGTAGACCAGGCTGGCCTCGAACTCAGAGATCTGCCTGCCTCTGCCTCCCGAGTGCTGGCATTAAAGACGTGCGCCACCACCGCCCGGAAGAAAATAACTTTTTAATATTCTTTCAAAAGTGTTTTCTCATAAGTAAGCACTAACTTAAAAATTTCATGCATAAGTAAAAATTCTCTTCAAATTGAATAAAATGCTTTGAAATAATTTATTATTAGTGAGATAATTATTTTAATAAAATATAATTCTATTAATAAAACAAAATTATTCTTTTAAACTAACTGTAGGTCAGGACAAGTTTTGAGAATGCATTACCACTAAAATTTTCCACTAATATTTGCAATAGAAGCATGGAAAACCACTGCAAACACAGATGAAGATTACCTAGATTTTATGTATGTATATTGAAATCTAGTCTATTCTCTGTATATACTCAAATAAATAATTAAAGTAAATATAAAAGCATTGCAACAATGAGCTTATTTGCACACAAGTTTTCTTATGGATAACTTCTTAAATATTTTCCATTAGTGTATCCGTTCTGTAAATATTAAGTTATTTCAGGGTTGTGTCCAAAAATATCATAAAGAAACCAATAAAAAGAGAGTATAAAGAAAGAAAAAACAAAGAAAGGGAAGAAAAAAGGAAGGATATAAGGAATGAAGGAAGCAAGGAAGAAAGAAAGGAAGAGACACAGACTGTGACTATACAAAACAGACCAAGGGATGAATGACCAACCAGCCAGTTGGACAGTCCCATATCTAGATTTTAGTCACCAGGTTAATACACCAGGCCCCTCCACCATCTACTTCGGCTGCACCACCCAGTCAGTCAGCAGGTAAGCCTCCTGCATGCAGCTGTCCCAACATCCCCCAATCAGGACCTGCAATATACAAGATCTACTCTGCCCCCAAATCCATCTATCCCCTGAGACATCAGTGCCTCGCTGAGACACAGACAGTAACTACACAGAGTGTACCAAGAGCAGCTTCCTAAGACACAGAGAGCAACTGCAAAGATTGATCCAAAAGAGGAACTGTGAAATACAGACACGAATTGAAAGGACTGAAACAGAGACAATGACATTGTCTGCAACAATTGGAGGAAGAGATTGGTAGGTGCCAATACATGAATATATTCAGTAGCATAAGAGCAATGTGGAAATACCAGAAACTAGTGTTCCTACAACAGGAATGCCTGAATAACCTAAGCAAGGTGAAGAAAACAACCTTAAATATAACTTTATGAGGATGATAAGACCCTTAAAGAGAAAATGGAAAATTTACTTAAAGAAATGTTGTAAAAGGCAAACAAAAATTGGAAGAAATCAATTAAACTTTTTTAATTTGAATATGATAGCTTTATTTTTTAATTTATTAAAAATTTTATTAAAAATTTCCATCTCCTCCCATTTCTTCCCTTTCCCCCAACCCTTACCCCTCCTTCTCCAGTCCAAAGAGCAGTCAGGGTTCCCTGCCCTGTAGGAAGTCCAAAGTCCTCCCCCCTCCATCCAGGTCTAGGAAGGTGAACATGGAAAAAGCATTTGACAAAATTCAACACCCCTTTATGATAAAGGTTTTTGGAAAGGTTAGGGATACAAGGATCATACCTAAATATAATAAAAGCAATATATAGCAAGCCAACAGCTAATATCAAAATAAACAGAGAGAAACTCAAAGCTATCCCACTAAAATCAGGAACAAGACAAGGCTATCCACTCTCACTATATCTCTTCAACATAGTTCTTGAAGTTCCAACATTAGCAATAAGACAATATCAGGAGATCAAGGGGATTTGAATCGGAAAGGAAGAAGTCAAACTTTTGTTATTTGCAAATGATATGATAGTGTACATTAGTGACCCCAAAAACTCTTCCAAATAACTCCTACAGCTGGTAAATAACTTCAGTGATGTGGCAGGTTACAAGATCAACTTAAACTCTTAAAGAAATCCAAAGAAAACTAAAATTTCAAAAAAGCAATGAAATAGGTAAAGCAAAACAATTTAAACAGATCAAGACATGAAAACTGAAATAGAAACAATAAAGAATGCAAACCAAGAGAATTCTTGAAATGGATAGTCTGCATAAATGAACAAGAACCACAGATGAAAGTGTAACCAACATAATATAAGAGATGGAAGAGACTCTCAGGAGTTGAAAATAGAGGAAAGAGAGTCATCAGTCAAAGAAAATGTTAAATCCAACAAATTCTTACCAAAAAACACCCAGGAGATCTGGGACACTATGAAAAGATCAAGCTTAAGAATAATAGGGATAGAAGAAGGAGAATATCTCAAACTCAAAGGCACAGAAAATATATCCAACAAAATCATAGAAGAAAACTTTCCCAACCTAAAGAAGGATGTACCTATGAAGGTACAAGAAGCATACAGAACACTAAATAGAAGGGACCAAAAAAAAGTCCCCTCACCATATAATAATCAAAACACAAGACATACAGAATAAGATTATTAAGAGATGCAAAGGAAAAAGGCCAAGTAATATAAAAAGACAGAAATATATGAATTACACCCAATTTCATAAAAGAAACTCTGAAAGAAGGTCCTAGACAGAGGTGTTACAGTCACTAAGAGACCACAGAGGCAAGACCAGATTACTATACTCAGCAAAACTTTTCATCAGCATAGATGGAGAAAAGAAGATATTCTATGACAATACCAAATTAAATAATACCTATCCACAAAATCAGCCTTATAGAAAGTATTAGAAGGAAAGCTCTAACCCAAGAAAAATTTGTTGCACCCATGAAAACACAGGCAACAGACAACCTTACAACAGCAAACCCCAAAGAAGGGAAACATAAAAACACTACCCTCAAAAAATATAGCAATTAAAGCTGGGCGGTGGTGGCGCACGCCTTTAATCCCAGCACTCGGGAGACAGAAGCAGGCGGATCTCTTTGAGTTCGAGACCAGCCTGGTCTACAAGAGCTAGTTCCAGGACAAGCTCCAAAGCCGCAGAGAAACCCTGTCTCAACCCCCCCCCCCAAATATAGCAATTAACAAGTACTGATCATTAATATCTGTTAATATCATTGGAATAAATTCACCTATAAAAAGACACAGGCTAACAGAATGGAAAGGATAAAACAAAACAAAACAAAACAAAACAGGTTGCATCCTTCTGCTGCATACAAGAAACACACCTCAAAGTCAAAGACAGATATTACCTCAGAGTAAAAGGTTTGGAAATGATTTTGCAATCAAAGGGACCTAGTAGATGCAGCTATCCTAATATCTAATAAAATAGATTTCAAACTAAAGGTAAACAAAAGAAATGGAGAAAGACACCTTATATTCATCCATCAAGAGGAAGTCTCAATTCTGAACATTTGTGCCCCCCAACACAAGAGACTACACATGTTTAAAATACCTCAACATAAATCTGGCCACACTGAATCTCATAGAAGCGGAAGTAGGAAGTAGCCTTCAATGCATGGGAACAGGAAATCACTTTTAAATATAAAGCCAGTAGCACAGACACTGTAAACAGCAACCAATAAATGTGATCTTCTGAAACTGAAAAGTTTCTGTAAGTCAAAGGACACAGTCAATAAGACACAACAAAAAGCCTAAAGAATGGGAAAGTATCTTCACCAACCCCCCATCAGAAAAATGACTGATTCCAAAATATATAAAAAACACAAGAAATTAGACATCAAAATAACAAATAATCAAATTTTTAAAATGGTGTACAAATCTAAGCAGATAATTTTCAACAGAAAATCTTTAATGGCCAAAAGACACTTAAAAAATTTCTCAACATTTTTACCCATCAGTGAAATGCAAATCAAAATGACTCTCAGATATCATCATTCACCTGTCAGAATGGCTAAGTTCAAAAACGTCAATGATTGTTTATGTTTGAGAGCATGCAGAGTAAGGAGAACACTCCTCCATTGTTGATGAGTGGGCAAACTTGTACAGCTACTTTGGAAATCTGTATGGCAGTTTCTCAGAAAATAGGGAAACAATTGACCTCAAGACCCAGCAATACCATCTTGGGCATATACCTAAAAGATGAACATTCATATCACAAGGACATTTGCTCGACTGTTTTCATAGCAGTATCATTTGTAGTAACCAGAACTTGGAAACAACCTAAATGCCCTTCAACTAAATGATGGTTGAAGAAAATGTGGTACAGTTATACAATGAAGTACTACTCAGCAGAAAAATAAGACATATTGAAATTTTCATGCAAATGGATGGAACAAGAAAAAACTTCCTGAGACCTAGAAGGACAAACACAATGTGTACCCTCTCATAAGTGGATATTAGACATAAAGCAATAGGCTATCAGTCTATAATTTATGATCCTAGAGAAGCTCGGTAACAACGAAACCCTAAGAGAGACATACATGAATCCTTCTGGAAAAGGAAAATAGACATGATCTCATTAGAATATTGGAAGCATGGGGGGTTGGAGGACAGAGGGAAGGGGGAGGGGACAGAGGGAAGGGGTTGAGAACATGAAGGAATGGTTTGGCTGAGATGGGGGAAGACATTAGGAGATATTTTGATTGAGGGAGATATTATGGAACTTGCTAGAAACCTGGCACTAGGGAATTTCCCAGGAATTCACACTGATGATCCCAATTAATATCATAAGCAATGGTGGGGAGGGTGTCTGAACTGACGTTCCCCTAATCAGATTGATGATTGCCTCAATTGTCATCATAGAACATTCGTCGAAGAACTGAGGGAAGCAGATTCAGAGATCCACAGCTAAGCACTGGGCCAAGCTGCCGGAGTCCAGTGGAAGAGAGGGAGGAGCGATAATATAAGCAATGGGTTCAAAATCATGAAGGGGATACCCACAAAAAACAACTGACCTGAACTAATGGGAGTACACTGACTCTGAACTGAGAGCACAGGAACATGCATAGGACCAAACTAGGCTCTCTGAATGTGGATGACAGTTGTGTGACCGAGGCAGTCTGTGGGATCACTGGCCGTGGGACCAGGATTTATCCTTAGTGCATAAGCTGGCTTTTCGGAGTCCATACTCGTTGGAGGGATACGTTGCTCAGCCTAGATATAGGGGGATCGGCATAGTCCTGCCTTAGAGTGATGTGCCAGAGTTTGTTGACTTCACATCGGAAGACTTACACTCTCTGAGGAGTGGATAGGGGTGGCGTGGGTGGAAGGTGACAGGAGTGGAAGGAGGAGAATGAGTGGGTACTGGGATTGGTATGTAAAATGAGAAAAGATAGTTAGTAAATAAATAAAAGAAAAAAGAAAAGAAGGAAGGAAGAGAAAGAAAAGAAAGAAGGACGAGAGAGAAAGAATTAAAGGACACAGAAATTATTCAACTCAGTCAACACACTTTCCTTTAGAAAGTGATGTCTACCCCTATTTTGCATAAGCATTTTGCTTCAGTAGCTGTTCAAACACTAGAAAGGATGGTATGTGTTTGAGACAAGGAACTTAATCTCCAAGTATTTAAAGTTTGTGGTTTTCTTTAAAGCTGAGTGGGTTTTAGCTCCTTAAGGGAATTAAAAGGCTTTTGAGAATGATTTTTATATCAACATGCTCCAAAGCTGTCGTAGGTTTCAGGCGACCATTTTCAAGATATTTTGTTCAAATAATGGGTTTGTTTTATTCTCAGATAAGTCATTCAGTAATCCCTTGCATTGCAGCTTATTGCTGCTGTAGCCAAAGTTAATTAATTAGAAATATTAAAGCTTGGATTAACACTTGGACCTGATTCACAAATCATTTACTTGAAAGTATCTAAGTTACCCAGTAAATTTACTTTTAAATGTAATACTACTCTAGAGAAACATATGTTTAAAAAGACTTTTCTTTCCATTTTTTATTGAGTTTTGATGAGCTCTAAAAGAAACTTTTAAAGGCAGTGTAGTCCATATGAAATAAGAGTTATATGGCTTCTTTCAGGGTTCTTCTAGGCAAATTGACTCAAGCTGTTTGTTCTTATATCTATTCTGGGAGTTGTTCTCATAAGTTTTTCCTGATATATGTTTTATTTTGTGAAATAAAATAATTATCTGAAAAGGAAGTGATATCATTCAACAGTGTGGCAGGCATGTTAGATTAAAAAGCAGTCCATATGAATTCCTCAAGATGTGGAGTCTAAGAAAATAATTGAAGGAACGCTGACAATATTTCTGGGAAGACTTTTTTCTGTAAACAAAATTTAGGTATTGTTTGGAAAACTATGGATAGAGAGGTTACCTTGTACATACATAATAAAAGGAAACCTAAAGACTTAGATGCTTCTGTTCTGGTTTTTTTTTTTTTCCTCCAGTAGAAACAAGTCAAAACATGAAAGGCTTCCACAACAGGGTTTGCATATCAGCTTCCCTGTCTGTTGAAAAAACTCAATGAAATGTCAACTGCAAATGACAAGATTCTGAACAAAAAATCCAGAATTACTAGTCAAGGTAGGGTGGGAGTTCTGGAGCTTTCTGTAAGGAACAATGGTGTAGCTATTTTAGGATTTCAGAGTCAAATATTTCTGGAAAATTATTCAACTTTGTTATAATCGTACAAAAATTTAAAATAAAAAACATCCATATAGGCATGATATATGAAAAGAAATGAATTTGGGTATGATCCAGTCAAGTTTTTATAAATGTTACAATTGGAATCACAATTTTTACATATTAATATTATATAATAGGACTGAAGAGATGGCTCTGGTTTTGCAGTAGACTCAAGTTTGGTCCCAGAATCCACATTTGGATGGAAAAAAAACTTTTGTAATTTCAGCTCCAGGGAATCTAGCATCCTCTTTGACTTCCACTGGTGCCTGTATTCAGGTGCACATATCACAACACACCCCAACACACACACACACACACACACACACACACACACACACACACACTATGTATTTTTAAAAAGTAATCCTTTCTTTTCACTTCTCAAATATTTAGTCATGTTAAAAACAACTTTTTGCTCACATACAACAGAGAAGCATCTTGTAAACTTAGTGTCCCACTCAACACATCCTATGATACAGATGACAGTGTGGACTGCTTAGTTGGATTTATGCATAAGCTTCATCTTCTCTTGGCATATCTTGCCTGGTAGGTCAGTACAGCAGCACAAAGCATTCCATGTTGTGTCAGGCCATTGGTATCTTCTCATCTCCAATTGGCCTAAGATTTGTTCCTCTATGTCTTCATGCCATGCGGGGTATCTTCATGAGTAGGGGCCGTACCTTGTATTTATATTAACTAACTAAGGGGGTGATGACAAGACCCTCTGTTTTTGTAGAGGCCTTGTCTGGTCATTTACTGATAAATAACTCACAGAATTAATCCCAGGCCTGCTGCTGCAATTGTCTTTAATAAGCCATATCTACTAGAACACCAATTTTCATCCCTCCATAGTAATTCTGTTAATGTGTATTGTGAATTAGGCACTAACTGGTGGACTATCACACAGTTTTGTTATAACATCTCAGCTTTGCTGAGCAAACCTACTGCTTTCTCTTATTTCTCATTCCCCTACTCCTATCACTGCTCAATCCTTTAACCCTCGATATTATTGCCTTTATTCTTTCATTTAATTGTTGCACTTACCTGCTTTAAGTTGAATTATGCAATAGTAGCATTCCATGTGACTTTTCATAGCTACTTATTTGGGATTGACTTTCTCCTTCACCCCCTACTGTATAAGCCCTTCCTACTTTCAGTTTCCCACCACACTATCACATTATTTTCTCTTCTGCAATCTTTTCTGTTTGCTTCCTTAACATGCCCCAGGAGACTTGGGTGGTGGTTGCTCATGCATTTAATTCCAGCACTCGGGATGCAAAAGCAGGCTAATCTCTGTGAGTTCTAGGTCAGCATGGTCTATAGAGTGAGTTCCTAGACATCCAGGCTTACACAGAGAAACCCTGCCTCTAAAACCAAAACAAAACAAACAAATTCCCCATGAAAGGCCTTTTCTCCACTAGTTTGCTATATTCCATCAGTTTTCAGGTTAAGCACACAAAACGAAAGACTTGTAATGAATGAGAAATGGAACAAGCAGTATTTCTATTTATTTGCCTTAGAGCGGAGTAATTAGAGTGCATCAGCAATAGTAACTTGCTCCTATATTGGGGAATAATGCGAGCCAGGAGTATTATCCAGGTTTTTCTTTTTCCCATGTCAATCAAGAGATCTACTACTGACATGCCCAATTGTATTCTAGACTCTTCTTTCAGCAGTCAGAAAACTTTTCAGGGAAATGCTACAAACATCCAAGTTGTGACTCCATTGTATATTTGGGCATCAATTGCAATGGTTTTACTCCAGGGGGGATGTATAATACATAAATACATTTAAAAAGTATACTTCAGGCAATGTGCCTTGCTTTCTGTCACAGCTATGAAATGTACATAGGCCTTTTTTCTGCATCTGCAAGATTTCTACCATAACGTGTGGGAAAACAAATAGAGGAAACAGAATCAGAAGGTCACTCTGAAGATATTCACCTATATTTAAAATAGTATC
This sequence comes from Arvicola amphibius, assembly GCF_903992535.2. NCBI lineage: Eukaryota > Metazoa > Chordata > Mammalia > Rodentia > Cricetidae > Arvicola > Arvicola amphibius. The sequence continues at coordinate 31,737,037 of NC_052057.2, read as the reverse complement.
CCGCAGGAGAAAGATTTCATTGCCAAAATCGTTATTTTCACTCCTTTAGATGCCATGGGAAAAATACAGTTTAAATGAAAAAAATGCAGAGGAATTTTTAAATCCAAGTTTTCACTCATTCTAGATGATTCCAAAGAGCAGAATAATCTCAGTAACATTCCTACACTACCCTACAGAATAGCACAATTGTCTTATTTGTGTGGTAGCAGGTAAAAAAGATAAAAATCACTCAGGGAATCAAAATTTTATACTGCTTATTGTAAAAAAATCATTAAAGAAATGTTAAGAAAAACAAAAAATAACAAAAGCACAGGTCTCTCTATTCCTCCTGTGCCTTTCTCCTCCTGAGACTGCTCATAGAAGACACTGCTAGTTCCAGATTGCCTCGTTCAATTTCTGTTTTCATCAGAAGGACACAAGGTTATATTCTCTCATAAAGCAATTTACATAATGATTCAAATGAACATTTCCAGGCTAAATTTTTGGTCACCAAGATAATCAGAAAAATGTTCTAAAGAGATTAAGTAGGTGCTTGAACAGCTATTTGCTGATGACACCAGGAAATTAAAAGTTATAATAAGAAAAGCAACTTCTTACCCTGCCGAAGCCTCCCACTTCCATTCAAGTTTTAAAATCCATACTTACCCTTGGAGAGAAATTAACTTTTTAAAACTGCATGATATGAAGAGATTTAATGTTTTAAAGGTCATTTCTTTAAATTAGTAAGTATAAAAAACAGATATTTCTTCTTTGTTGGTGGTGGATTTTTTGATATTTGTATTAATTACTACATCTACTCTTCATTATTTTTAAAACTATATTTTTGAGATAGTATGGGAAAAGTCATTGCAGTATTTGAGAAATACAGGTTTCTTTCTTTACTATTTTTGATCTTTATTTCAGTGATTTTTGTATTAAGTTCAGAAGGTACTGATAGAAAGAAAACTCCACATAATTAAAATATATTAATGTGGCTTGATGTAATTGAATACCCATATCAAGTTGGCTATTTTTTTCTTGCATCTGGGTCATGAATGTCAAACTCGAAGTTATGCAACTTACCTAAGACAAAAGTTTTCTTAAATATTCATTTAACCATCAGATTCTTTCTGTGTATATTAAAGGATGTAGGTCTTGCTTACTTACCTGAGATTTCCACTTTCTCTTTTCAAGCAATAAACTTGTGATGGCTATTCCATCAATTTTTATGAGTGGTGAACACTCTTTGTTTGAGAGCTATATCATGAATATTCAGGAGGGAGTAAAACACAGTAGCAACACCACACAACAGACAAGATACAAGCATCTGATAAATCAAAAATAAAAATAGAAAAGAAAGACAAAAGAAAAGGAAGCAAGACAGATACAAATGATAAAATTTATCTGTAAAATTGTAGATAAGAATGCAGTGAAGGATAGCAAAACAAAAGAAATCAAGGAGAGAAAGAGTCTGAAATATTTATATAAGGAAAATACTTTGGTACAAATGAAACAAAATAATCAAAGAAAAAGTAAAACAAAAATGGGAGAAAAATCTTTGACAAGGAGATGGAGACATGACGAGAAGAATGAAAATCCCCTCCTACATTAAGTTTTCCATCAATGAAGGCTATTGAAGCTACTGATGAATACTACCTAGAGCATAAATTAAATCTCATTTTCTGAAGACAACACAGAGTTTGAATACAGGATTTGGAAGATTTGAGCTGGAACTGACCTAGAAGCTTTCTCTCTGAAGATTAGCAATCATAGTATCTGATGATACCTTGCAGACTGACAAGGGAGAAAACAAACAATAGTCTGATCCAGAAGGGAAGTCTGGGAAATATAAAAGTGATCAGCATGGCAAGATAACCAATAGAGGCAACTGTGGCAATACACAGTGCGAGTAAGCAACAGCCAGCTCACTGGACTTTTGGCCAGCTCAGTAGGATGAAATCCATCTCTGATTATTTAAACATAGGAGACTACTTGTGGTTTCTTTTTAAATTTGTAACCCCTCAACAGAATCCTAGGGTCTGAGGTTTGAGTTTAATAACCACTCCATGAACTACACCAATTTTCTTAAAAGTTACCCCTTTTAAAAATAATCAGTTTGGCAATTGTTTCTTGAAACTCTGCAAAGCATTTCATGAACATATGTCAAAATGACATAATTATAATATACATAGATAGTTTGATCAATATTATCCATGGATAAAGTGGAATGTCAGTGATTAAAAGCATGATCCAGGCTATATGATAAATAAGTAATATGTTAACGATCAATTGTATTATATATGATGTTATATATTAACTACAGATATATACTACATATAGTGTTATATTTTCATTATAAATAATATATATATATATATATATATATATATATCAGCATATGCATAAACAGTTCACCAGTTATCTTGGATCCCCAATTCCTATATTTGCTACTCTACACAAAGGTATTTTCTTAAATATGCTGTAATGAATGTTAGTCTTCACTATTCTGAAGACGGTGTTTTGGAATTGGCATCTGTTAAAAGTGCACATCTTTTCTACATTCTGGATTCAGTGACACTGCTTTAGTGTGTAAAAATCAGATGATATAGCTTCTTAATCAAAAACATAAATACATGTACGTATAACAAAATTGACCTTAAATTTTTTTCAATAAACCAAGATCTAAACTAAAGCAAATTATTCACATCTGTATCATATCCCCCTTTAAATGTAAACAAACATTTATAAACAATATTTGGGAATATGGGCATATATTTGTCCACACTGCTTCCTGCTGTCTGGGGACATTGTTAATTAGGTCTTCTATGGTGCATCCTATGTGCCAGGTACATCCTAGCCAGAAGTTTGGCGAAGAAATTTTTTGAGGGTGTTTATGGCAACCTTTCAGGAGGCCTTGATCCATGAAACCATATTTGCCTGAGGCAATCCACAGGTTCTCATTTTCTGTGAAAACAAAAGAAGATCCTCTTTTCCCAAGCAACATGTCCTTAGACCCAAATTCTGAAGTCAAGATACCTTTAAAATATACATACTGGTTTAGCTAGCAGCCCACACATTGAAATTTCTCTCTGTACATAGCTCCTTCACAGTCAAAAAATTCAAAGAAAGCACAATAATATACATTATCCAGACTCTCAGTGAATTTTTCATTTTTATATGGCTTATTTTTCTTTACTCCTTTTAATCTATGATTATCTATGCTCTGTCTCTTTAAAGACTTAACACCCCTCTCCTATTTTAAGAACCCTAGATGCCCCTCAATGGAAGAATGGATAAAGAAAGTGTGGTACATCTACACATTAGAGTACTACTCAGCAGTAAAAAGCAATGCCATCTTGAATTTTGCATGTAAATGGATGGAAATAGAAAACACTATCCTGAGTGAGATAACCCAGAACCAAAAATCTGAATATGGTATGTACTAACTCTTTAATGGACTCTAGCCATAAACAAAGGTCATTGAGCCTATAGTTTTAGATCCTAGAGAAGTTAAGTAATAAGGTGAACCCAAAGAAAAACTTATATAGATCCTTTTGGAAATTGGAAGCAGACAAGATTGTTTCTTCAACAGCCAATATTCTCCTTTTCCATATCTTGTATTCTGCTGTTTATGTTTGCATTTGTGGTTCTTGATCATTTACCCATATTTTCCATTTCCATAATTCTCTCTGATAGAGTTTTCTTTTATTGTCTCTATTTCAGTTTTTAAATTTGAATCATTTCTTTCACCTATTTGATTGTTTTTTTCTTGGTTTTCTTCAAGAATTTTGTTAACTTATGTCATTTTTATTTGTCTTTTTTTCTATTTCCTTGAGGGATTTTTCATTTCCTCTTTAAGAGACTCAACATTTCCCTAAAGTTATATATAAGGTCATTTCTGTCTGCTTCATCTGTGGTGGGGTGTTCAAGTCTTACTGTTGTAGAACCACTATTTTTTGGTGATGCCATGTTACTCTGTGTGTTGTTTGATGTTTTCTTACCTTATTTCTACCCATCTTTTCCTCCAGTTAGTGCAGCTGAGGCTGTTTCTGTGGTAATCATTTCTCCCAGTGCCACTGGGTCTAAGATTCAGATGGTTGCTTCTCAAAATAGAGTTGGGACCATGATTCTGGATGCCTGGTGTTTCTGGAGGTGGCTCCAGCCTTCTTGCTTAGGCCTTGCTTGCCTGCTCCCAAAGGTTGCTTGGCACTCCCAGAGGTCACTCAGGCCTTTCTACCTGCTGGCAGAGTTGGATTGGACCTTGTTTTCCTGCTTCTGGAAATAGGTTAGGTCTTTTGCCTGCTACTGGAGAATGTGCAGACCTTCCTGTCTTTTCCAAGAGGTTGCTCATCATCTTTTGATTTTTTTATGTTTGAAGGAGAATTTTTTAAGGTAGCAAATAACAATGTCTGCACCAATGATGTTCATAGGTTGTTATTTATTTTTTCCTGAGATATTTTACATAAATATGATTGTAATGCAAAACTGTTGGTTTGTGTCACTTATGATTGTCATTTTAACCAGATTTATTCTGTTATTTGGATATTTCATCTAAATCATGACCAGTGCCTTTCGCAATTCTAATTGCCAAAGGGTTTATTCATTTGAAAACAAAACTGTCTGCTTTGTAGGAAATTCTATCACAGCTTTCCCTATTGTCACCTCTCTATAGCAAAATAGAGTTGCCTTCTCTATAGCAAAAGTCAACTTTTATAATCTAAGCTAGTGTCTTGGTAAAACAAAAAAAAGATAGATTGGAATATGTTAGTATGACATTATAACAATATGATACCTCCTATGTTAGCTTCTTATGCATCTTGTTACTTATTTAGAGACAAATCCCTCATATTGTTCAGTAGCCTCAAATACTCTGTATATTTAAATATAATTTTAACACCTGATCTTACTGCCTCCACCTACTATCTGCTGGGCTTAAACTAGGCACTACCATGGAATAGAACCTATGGTTTCAGACATATTTGGTAGGGTCCTACCAAATGAGTCAATCCCCAGTCTTTCAATTTTACTATCATATGCACTGTACAATATATGCTTATTATAGAAAAGAAAGGAAATAAATTGTATAGTTAAAATCATAATAGAATATAAGATTTTTTAAGTTATCAGGTCTATTTCAAATATAAAAGAAAGTGTTGTTTTTCCCTCAGAAAATTCAAAGATACATACCACTACCTATAATCAAGAAATGAGTTTCAGGCAAAGCACTTTTTTTCTAATCAATATCTTAAAAACATTAATTAAAAACTTCAAATCCTCAACATACAATTTCACATCCTATAATTCATAATTATAGGATTTTCTTACTCTCACCTACCTAAGAGATTTATACTTAACATTTTGTGTCCCCATTAACATAAAATTGTCAAATGTCAGCAAAATTCTATTGTTACTATCAACCATCAGTGTAGAAATTTATTCTAATAGTATTTAGATGCTACAATTCCTACACAATCTAAAAGCTTTATCAACTCTTCACAACTTGTGGATGGTTTTATAATTTTTAAAATATTTTATGACTGTTATGAAAATATTTTTCTTCAAATAATAATTGCTTTCATGAAGAATAATTTTAGAATAATTTTATAAATATAATATGCATTATAATTTATTGTATATCACATAGAAAATCCTTAAAAATGCTTAGAGAGATGAGCTCTAAAGCAATAATAATTAAACAGTATTTTCCTCTATCCCTTATATGAATATTTACATATAACAATAAACTGATGATAAAGAATATTACCAATGTGGGCATCAAGCTTAAAGTAGCTTGTTGGCTGATGGAGTTCTGCACAAAGATAAGAATATATATGTGTATGTGTGTTTGTGTGTGTGTGTGTGTGTATATATATATGACATTGGAACCAGTAAAAAGGGTTACTGATTGCTCCAGAAATATTTTCACTTTCTGTTGACTGTTGTGTTTTCTTTACAATTTGCCTATAATTTTCAGTTTTCACTGACTGCAGATGACTTAGAATGTTCAAACTCTAAGATGAACATATTGTATATCTTCTTCTGTAGCCAATTTTTCTCATTAGAAATATGTCTCATGGCTGTCTAGAAGGATTTCTAGATGTTTTATCCTTTACACTGCCTGAAAAGTATGCTGTAATATGACGAAGAACTAGTCATCTAACAAATCTAATAATGTCTGCAAATAGTACTTTTTCAAGTCATCCATGAATACAAACAGATGTTTTAATTATCACACTTGTTATTTTATTTTTTTCTGGCTCATGAACACTCCAAGTTAGAGACATAGGAAAATATGTCTTTTTATTTCCACAATGTCAAAATTTATTATACAATAATTAACCCACAAGAAATGGTCATTTTAGTTCCAATAGTTTGCTAACTAATTATTGTTTTCTATGATAGATGTGACTGAGAAAAACACAAATTATTTTAAATTTTAGTCTTAAGTACTAATATAAAAATTCATATACCTTAAAAGAAATGTATATATATATATATATATATATATATATATATATATATATATATATATTTGCAGACACCTTTTACAGCATCAAGCCAAAAAGGTTAACTACTTTTTATGCTTCAACGTCAGTCTTGCTATCGAGAGAACATCATGCATAAGTTGGAAAATGTTGACTGAGTTTTCTGTCCGGCCCAGTCCCACAGATGCTAAGTCCCGAAGAAATCACACAGAGGTCTACATTAATTGTAAACTGATTTGCATAGTATCGCAGGCTTCTTTTTAACTCTGACAACTTATATTTGCCCATTAAATCTTGTCTGTGTTAGTCACTTGGCTTGGTACCTTTTTCGGCAAGGTACTCACATCTTGTGTTCTCTGCATCTGGGTCATGACTGTAGACTGAAACTTCCTCTTCCCAGAATTCTTATTGCCCTGCCTCTATTTTCTGCCTGGTTACCCCACCTATATTTCCTGCCTGGCTACTGGCCAATCAGCGTTTTATTAAAATAATACAAGTGACAGAATAAAAGACCATTGTACCACAGCAGGAACGGGCACTTCTTCTTGTTTTAGCTGCTGCTGTCTGATTAATAGACAAAGTAAAGATAGATTTTGGTTGCTGTTGTTGTTGTTACTTTTAACAATTTGGGGGTTATAATTTTACATTTGGTGTTGTCAGAGAAGCATCTGTAATTCATTTTGTCCATATATATTTTATACCTAAATAAAAGCTTGAATAAAATCACAAGAATGCATAATGTTACATAAAATAATTCAAACTGCTTTGCATTTATGTTGCATGAAATTATAAAGCAACTATATAATTTATATTGCCTGTTTTAAAATAAAAAGATAAGGTAGATCAGTCACCTTTTTATGTATATAATATTGGTACTGAGAAAGACATATAAAATTTTATTGCTGTTTATTCATAGTTTCTTCATTTATAAAGTTGGAAGTTGGAAAGATCATTCCATTCCTCTCAAACTCTTTACATTCTGATTATTTAGTCTTCCAAACCAGAAAAACAAGCTGGTTTATTTGACTGAGTGACAATTTGCAGAATTGTTTAAATTCAAAGGAGGGATTAATGAGTACTAACTTTGGTAACTTGTTCTGCTGCAATCCTCAGATAATTTGCCAAGAATATTTTTTTTGTTTTCTCCATATCTGCACTTCAATATCTGTATGTGCCCATTTTCCACCAGCTTTTCAGTCAGCCCCTCTGCCAAATACACATTTCCATCCCTGAACACTAATATGAATAACGTTCCTGGAAAGAGCTGCTCTAGATGCTGAATGTTGTGCAACAGTGCCTGACTCCCTTTAATGACTATGGGAAGTTTAGAACAATGTATGGCAGAACCAAATTATTTCAATGACTGTTTAACCTTCTTATGAACTATTTATTGTCACCCTTTGTATATGACCTAACATTTCTGTGACCATTAAGAAAATCCTTTGTTGTGTAGAAAAAGGACCCCAGTTTCCACCAACAAAGACTCACAGTATCATCAAATATTATCAGAGGTCTATTTCAGAGATTCTCCCTCTTTGCTTTAATCAACCTACCTGTAATTCTTATCAATGCATTTTTAAGTTTCTTAATTTATGTTGTCTATTGTTCTGTCACTATTAAAATTTCATTAACATGTTAACATGTCGAAACACAGAATTTGTGATAATCTAAATTTTTGTTTCTAGGCTATGGTCACTTCTACTTGGTTCTAGAACAAAGCACCCCTTGTTCCTCTGAGATGAACACTGTTTCTTTTGTGATAAAAATAAGTGGCAAAAAAATCACAGGATACATTCACTTTTTCTATAGAAAATGTTTGACAGTTTCTAATCATTTTAACTTGCTTCATTTCCTTCTCTCCGTTTCCTGCCTCTCCCATTGAAATCTTCCTTCCCTACCCTCCTTTCCCTTCCTTCCTACTCTCTTGTCTTTGTGAGAGCTTATAAGAGAGATAGAGATAGATACAGAGAGACAGAGAGACAGACAAGCAAAGATAGAAACAGACAAATAGACAGAGAGACAGAGAGAGGCAGAGGGATAGAGAGACAAAGACAGAGAGATACAGAGATGGGGACAGAGAGGTACAAAGAGACAGAAACAGAGAAAGACTCATTGAGTTTAACTAGAGTTGCTGATAGTAGCAAGAGTTGGAGGCTACTTATTGAAGACTGTGCTACTTACTCAAAGTTACAATATTATAATAAATGACATCACTCTCCATAACAAGCAAGATCTGCAAATTGGCACTCAGATCATGGAAGGAAGGGGCATTATGTATGCCTTCCTGAAAAATGTAATTCTTTCAAGGACTCCCTCATGGGACCTGTTCAGTCCTCCCAAGTTTAAGGATAGAGACCTAAGGCCTGTGCTCATCTGTAACTACATTGTAGAAATAAAAATCTTTTCATTGAAGATAGAAATTTACTTAAATGTAGAAGATAATTGCTGCAAAATTCATGAGATTGGATGAGAAGAAGGTTTAACTGGGATTTCCATCTAGGGTCAGGTACAGTTTCCATTAATTTGAGGCTATTCTGGGTCTTAATCTGAATAACTGGAGAAAAAATATCCTGTGTTCTCAGGACTTATGATGAATCAGTCTTCTACTGTTGTGCAGTGATCACTCCATCTGCTTTCTATTTTGACCATAGTCTGTCTTTCTGTCTGAGGTCTTCACAAGAGCCTGACACAGATTTATTTTTGCCTTAAATTATCATCCTGTGCTCCCAATGTCAGAATTCTTGATAACTCTCTCCTTTCTCCTCTTTAATATGAGAATGCATTACTACCTCAATACTTCTTTTTATCTAGAAAAAAATCTAAAATTTTAATCTAAAGTTGTATATAAAATTTAATATAGCCAAGTCAACCACAACTTGAAATAAACATTAATGCATGAAAGAGGTTAGCTGTTCACTTATTATATAAATGGGAAATAACAAAGCAAAATCCATGATATTGTGCTCATCAGCTTGCTGATACTATTTCACTATTTACTAACAAGTAATGTCTTACATAATGGATGTATAAAATTAATAATACCTTAATTGGTTGCCAGATATTTGATCATGAGTATTTACTAAGTGTCTTTTGGAAAATACATTCTTATCCATAGAGACACTCTAACGTTAAGGGGTATCTTTTTCAAAGGAAACCTTTTTATAACTTAGACCCTTGGCTGACCCAGGTCTAGTCTATTTCTACAAAGATGAGCACTATTTAAGAGAATTTTGAAGAACATATGAGGAATAGGATTGTCAGTCAGGTGAGGCAAAGAGTAATTAACTAAATAAAAACAAAGAAACAAACAGAGCAACAGCACCTGAAATCACAGTTTATTGATCACAGCTGCCCAGAGATGAGAACAGTAGCTGACAGGTCAATGGGAAAGGGTGACTGACCTGAAATTAGAAACTCAGCCAGCAGCAGAGAAACACGATAGCAACAGTAGAGGAACAACATGAACTTTTCTCAAGTGGGTCTCTTGGGTGAGTACTTAGTGGTGACTTTCTAGTCAGTAGACACGGATTTACTAGGTTCTCTCTGTGAGTGGCAATTAGGCATTGTCATACATATGCACAAGTTTTGAAGGTATGGGGATAAATGGGGCTGAGTCAAGTGCAGTATATCTATTTGTCCTTAGGGACCTGGAATCAGGAGACTGATTCATTCACACATATATAGTTATTGAGGAAGAGGAGGAGACAGAACTCAAATTCTGTGGCAAGGTTAACAGAATTCTGTTTCACGTGATAAAATATTCATTATATTCCAAGTGGATTATGAGGAAACAAAAATTATTCACTCCAAAGGCATAGAAATAATAATGATGGATTTTAAATGAAGTACTTCAGAATAAATATATGAATGACTTCTTGTATAAAATTTTAGAAGATCATATTTATACCAGACACCCAGTCTTGGTAGCACATTCAAAGGTTAAATTTTGAGAAACGTTCATGTAAAAACTTACACTTTTTTTCTCTCAATCTTAAGCTGTAATATATGTGTCATAATTGCATAATGTATGATTAAATTAGTTTAAGCATGTATTAAAATTGTAGATAAATAATTTTATAATGAAAAATAACCATGGTTTTAAATTTAAATTTAATTATTTAAATTTTGTTTAGTATTCTTGCAGCCATGCCTTAAATAGCAATAATTTTCATACAACTAGAACAATGCTATATGAACTTTTCCCCCACTTTTATATTGGAGTTTAAACAATCTCCTATGTTTAACAGCTATTTTTTCAAATATTTACTCATTTTCTGGTCATTCTCAGTTCATAATTAGCTATTTCCTTTCTTTAGAGGATGAAATATTTGATCTCATACATCCTCTCTTTGAAAAACAGGAAGACAAACTTACACTAGACCCAAGTGATTTTTTTTTAACTTTCTCAAAATTATTTGGAATTCACATTTACTGACTTCCCTTTGGCTTATTCCCCCCATTCACTTTTAAACAATGCTATTCGTTTAATACCGTGCAGCTGACATTTTCTTGAGTTAAACTTGAAGACTGATGTCTGACTCGACATTTCCTAACAGGAATAGAGACTGCTTAATTCCAGGAGCTTCACGCATGTCATAATTTCTCCAGCTGAGCTATCTGTTACCTTGCAGGCTCCTAAGTTATTTCTATATTATGTAAAATACAGCATGAATCTACGGTGACATATGCCATTTGGGGCTTTTTTATCATTTGCCTAGTCAATTGTAAGGACAGTAAAGTAGAAATGAGCTCTCAGAGTAGAAACAGAACACATGCTTCTGACTCTCCTCTGAGCCTCTCTATTATATGCTGTCTCGTCCCATTGGGAGCCTCTTCAGAGGCAAGTATAAAATACTTCAGTCAGGTTTCCTCTCATCAAATAATATCTGTGAATTTGTGATTTTGGAATCTTAGTAGAAGTGTCTCTTGCAAATTGAGCCATATTTTAAAAGGACCGACAATATCTCCTGTTAGAAAAATAGCAAGCATGGGTAACAATCTATGGCTAAACATATATTCTCATGCAGTTGGGTAAAATAGACTTTTCTCAGCCTGGAGGCAGAATCTTCTGTTGTGTTTTGGACAAATGTTTGAGAAGGAAAAAAATCATTGCCACAGCAAGGCTAGCAAATTAAATTTGAAATTGTGCTTTTTTATTTGTTCTTCTCTCATACATCACATCCTGACGGCAGTTTTCCCTTGCTCCTCCCTTAATTCACCCCCTCCACCTCACCTCTCCTTCAAATCTGCTCCTCCTTCTTTACCTTCAGAAAAGGGTAGGTCTCCCAGGAATATCAATCAAACATGGCATATCAAGTAATTTTAGACTAGGAACATTTAATAATCACATTTCATATTGGTGAATCTATTATACATGATATCTGTACAGAGAATATATCTCTGCTTGAATGCATATTTATATATGCATATGCATATGTATGTGTAAATATAAATACTTTCTCTTACTGGTAGAATTAAAAGGTAAAAAGTGAATAATAGAATTTAGGTTTTATTCCTGTGTAATTTCTATATAAAGAAAAAATACTATATTTTATGCATAAAAAGTGAAATTTCAATAAATAATCTTATGTAAGTAGCATATGGCACAGAACCTGAAGAATGAAAGATAGAATTAAACAAAAATATACACAGAATGATTGTTTCTCTATATGCAGTAAATGTACTTTCTGTGTAATCAACACTTATGGCATGATTTAAAGTAGAGAGAGATTTCACAAACACCAAAATACTGCCAAAAGGAAATGTATTGCTTTTCATTTGATTTATGACCCACAAAATTAATTTTCCAATATCCGTTTTCATTTCCCTGAATGTAACCATTGTATATTTTGTAAAAATCATGATGGACACACAGTCATGTGAAATTTTCCCACATTAAAGACTTAGGCGACAGTGACTTTTCCTGGGTGAGGTTTCATGGTGCTAGAACATTCATTTATGCTAGGAAATTGCATAACCCAGAAGAATAGGCTGTTTTATGGTCGGTATCTTTGGCAAGGAGTAAGGACAATTTCTTTTTAAAGATGCTATCTCTAAGAAAACAATCTGTGCTGATAATACACAGAGTCAGGTAAAATTAATCTAGAATGGTATTTTGTAAATTAATGTAACTGGACTTCATGGGTGGTCAGCTGTTCTTGAGTATCCAGAACACATGTGTGTTTTGTGTGCATGTACGTCTATTGATTCCCTGAATTTCCTCATTGTCTGTTGCTATATACTTCTTTTCATTTGATTTTGTTAATTTGGATATCCACATTTTATCTTTAATAAGCATGTTTAAAGGCTTTTCAATTTCGTTGTTTATTTTTATTTATTTTTTTCTCATTTTTTTATTAAAAATTTCCACCTCCTCCCCTCCTCCTCCCCCTTCCCTCCCCTTCCTTCCACCCATACCCCCACTCCCTCCCTCTCCAAGCCAAGAGCCATCAGGGTTCCCTTCACTATGTTAATTCCAAGGTCCTCCCAGCTCCCCCTAAGTCCAGGAAGGTGAGCAACCAAACTGACAAGGCTCATAGTGAGCCTGTCCATGGTGTAGAGTTCATGCTCATCGCCCTTGTCCTTGGTTTCTCAGTCCTCCTCCACTGTCAGCCACATTCAGAGAGTCCGGTTTGGTCCCCTGTTCCATCAGTCCCATTCCAACTGGACTTGGTGGTCTCCCGTTAGATCTGTCCCACAGTTTCAATGGGTAAATGAACTCCTCACGGTCCTGACTTCCTTGCTCATGATCTCCCTCCTTTTGTTCCTCATCAGGACCTTGGGAGCTCAATCCGGTGCTTCTATGTGGGGCTCTGTCGTTTTCTCCATCCAATGCCAGGTGAAGGTTCTATGGTGATATGCAAGATATTCATGAGTATGGGAATGGGATCTGGACATTTCTGGCACCCTCTCCTCAGCTGCCCAAGGAACACAACCCACTCTTTGATTCATTGATTTCTTGTACTCTTTTCTATTGTATTGATTTTAGTCCTGTGTTTGATTATTTCATGCTGTATACTTGTTTTATGTCTCTGTTTCTTTTTAATATAGATCTTTCAGTTGTTCTCTTAATCACTCTTATGAGCATTTTTTAATTTCTTTATGTAATCTCTTATTGCTATGAACTTTTCTCTTAGCACCACTTGCTTTACATAAGTTAGGGTTACTTATGCATTGATTTTCATTGATTTTTAGGATGTATTTAATTTTGTTATTAGTTTCTTGAATCATTAGTAACTCAATAGAGATTTGTTCAGTTGTCATCAATTTGAAGAATTTCTTTTGTTCCTATAGTTGCCGAAAATCAATTTTAACCCAATGTCTGATTGGATATAGGGGCTTCTTTCAAATTATTGTCTCTATTGAGTTTTCCTTTGTGGTCAGTTTTGGAGATGGTTCCATGAAGTATTAAAAAGCAGGTATATTCTTTTGTATTCAGGTGAAAGGTTCTGTAGATATCTGTTAGGACCATGTGAGTCATAACTTCTATTATATCTGGTATTTCTTTGTTTAACTTTTACCTGGATGATGTTTCCATTGAAGAGGGTAGGGTGTTGAAGTTGCCCAGTATTAATGTATGAGTTTGATGTGTGGTTTAAGTTTAGTAATATTTATTTATTTATTTATTTATTCCTCATTTTTTATTAAAAATTTCCATCTCCTGCCCTCCTCCTCCCCCTCCCCTACCCTCCCTTCCACCCATACCCCCACTCCCTCCCTCTACAGGCCAAAGAGCCATCAGGGTTCCCTACACTATGTTAAGTCCAAGGTCCTCCCAACTCCCCCCAAATCCAGAAAGGTGAGCAACCAAACTGACAAGGCTCACAGTAAGCCCGTCCATGCCGTAGAGTCCCAGCCATTCGCCATTGTCCTTGGTTTCTCAGTCCTCCTCGACAGTCAGCCACATTCAGAGAGTCCGTATTGGTCGCATGTTCCATCAGTCCCATCCCAACTGGACTTGGTGATCTCCTGTTAGTTCTGTCCCACCGTCTCAATGGGTGAATGCACCAATCACGGTCCTGACTTCCTTGCTCATGATCTCCCTCCTTTTGTTCCTCATCAGGACCTTGGGAGCTCAGTCTGGTGCTCCAATGTGGGGCTTTGTCTTTATCTCCATCCATCGCCAGGTAAAGGTTCTATGGTGATATGCAAGATATGCATGAGTTATGGCAATAGGACTGGACATTTCTGGCTCCCTTTCCTCAGCTGCCCAAGGAACTAGATGGGGACATCTTCCTGGACACCTGGGAACCCCTCTAAAGTCAAGTCTTTGCCAACCCTAGAATGGATCCCTTAATTAAGATATATAATTCCCTTGTTCCCACATCCACCCTTCCTATATCCCAAACATCCTATTCCCCCCAAGCTCTTCCCATCCTCCACTCACACTTTTCTCTCCCCATGCCCTCCATCCCCATCCCACCCACCCCCAAGTTCCCATTTTTTGCCTGGCAATCTTGTCTACTTCCAGTATCCAGGAGGATAACTATATGTTTATCTTTGGATTCACCTTCTTATTTAGCTTCTCTAGGATCACGAATTATAGGCTCTATGTACTTTATTTATGGCTAGAAACCAATTATGAATGAGTACATCCCCTGTTCATCTTTTGGGCCTGGGTTACCTCACTCAGGATGGTGTTTCTATTTCCATCCATTTGCATGCAAAATTCAAGATGTCATTGTTTTTTTACCGCCGAGTAGTACTCTAATATGTATATATTCACACACTTTCTTCATCCATTCTTCCACTGAAGGGCATCTAGGTTGTTTCCAGGTTCTGGCTATTACAAATAATGCTGCTATAAAATGATTTTTGTTAGAATATAGGAAGGTTATGTCCCTTTTTCATTTCTAATCTTATTAATTTTTTGTCTCTTACTCCTCTGCCGTTTGATAGTTTGGATAGGGGTTTGTCAATCCTGTTGATTTTCTCCAAGAACCAGCTTTTTGTTTCATTGATTCTTTGGATTGTTTTCTGTGTTTCTATTTTGTTGATTTCCGCCCTCAATCTTCTACTCCTCCTAACTGAGTCTGCTTCTTTCTTTTATAGAGCTTTCAGGTGTGCTATTAAGTCTCCAATGTGTGCTTTCTCCGTTTTTTTTTTTAAAGTGGGCACTTAGTGCTATAAACTTTCCTCTTAGCTCTGCTTTCATAGTGTCTCATAGGTTTGAGTATGTTGTGTCTTTATTTTCATTAAATTCAAGGAAGACCTTAATTTCTTTCTTTATTTCTTCCTTGACACAGGTGTGGTTCAGTAGTTGACTGTTCAGTTTCCATGAGTTTGTAGGCTTTCTGGGGGTAGCATTGTTGTTGAATTCTAATTTTAATCCATGGTGATCCAATAAGAAGCAGGTGGTTACTAATATGTTTTTGTAACTGTGGAAGTTTGCTTTGTTACTATGTAGTCAATTTTCAAAAAGGTTCCATGAGCCGCAGAGAAGAAGGTATATTCTTTCCTATTTGGGTGGAATGTTCTATAGATATCTGTTAAGTCCATTTGGTTCATTACCTCCATTAAGTCTCTTAATTCTCTGTTAGGTTTCTGTCTGATTGACCTGTCCATTGGTGAGAGAGGAGTGTTGAAGTCTCCCACTATCAGTGTGTGTGGTTTGATTGTTGCCTTGAGTTCTAGAAGTGTTTCTTTTACATAAGTGAGTGCTTTTATATTAGGGGCATAGATATTCAGGATTGAGACTTCATTCTGATGGATTTTTCCTGTTATGAGTATAAAGTGTCCCTTTCCATCTCCTCTGATTGATTTTAGTTTGAAGTCAACTTTGTTGGAAATTAGTATGGCCACACCCGCTTGTTTCTTAGGTCCATTTGCTTGATAAACATTTTCCCAACCCTTTATTCTGAGTAGATGTCTGTCTTTGTGGTTGAGGTGTGTTTCTTGTAAACAGCAGAATGTTGGATCCTGTTTTCGTATCCAATCTCTTAGCCTGTGCCTTTTTATAGGTGAATTGAGTCCATTGATATTAAGTGATATTAATGACCAGTGGTTGTTAACTCCGGTCATCATAGAGATTGTGTTTCCTTTCTTTCAGATGTGCTGGTGAAGGGTTGCTAGATGTCTGAGTTATTTTGGGCAATGCTGGACTCCTTGGTTTGTGATTTTCCTTCTATTACTTTCTGTAAGGCTGGATTTGTGGTTACGTATTGTTTAAATTTGCTTTTATCTTGGAATATTTTGTTTTCTCCTATATTTATAGTGAATGAAAGCTTAGCTGGGTATAGTAATCTGGGCTTGCATCCATGGTCTCTTAGTTTCTGCAAATATCTATCCAGGACCTTCTGGCTTTCATGGTTTCCATAGAGAAGTCAGGTGTAAGTCTGATAGGTTTACCTTTATAAGTTACTTGACCTTTTTCCTTTGCAGCTCTTAATATTCCTTCTTTATTCTGTATGTTTTGTGTTTTAATTATAATATGGCAAGGGGATTTTTTTTTGATCCAGTCTATTTGGTGTTCTGTAAGCTTCTTGAACTTTAACAGGAATATCTTTGTTTAGGTTGTGGGAAGCTTTCTTCTATAATTTTATTAAAAATATTTTCTGGACCATTGAGCTGTAATTCTTCTCCTTCTTCTACGCCTATTATTCTTAGGTTTGGTCTTTTTATTGTGTCCCAAATTTCCTGAAAGTTTTGTGATGAAATTTGTTGGATTTTCTGTTTTCTTTGATCAGTGCGTTTATTTTCTCTATGGTATCTTCAGAATCTGAGATTCTTTCTTCTATCTCTTGTATTCTGTTGGTTATGCTTGTTTCTGAAGTTTCTGTTCATTTACGTAGATTTTCCATATCCAGCAGGCCCTCGGGTTGTGTTTTCTTCCTTGACTCCATTTCAGTTTTCAAGTCTTGCACTGTTTCCATTATCTGTTTGATTGTTTTTCCTTGATTTCCTAGGATATCATTTACACATTTACTCAATTCTTCAAACTTTTTGTTATTCTTCTCGTCCATTTCTTTAAGAGAGTTTTTCACCTCCTGTTTAAGGGACTCTATTACTTTCATAAAGTCAGTTTTTTCTACTTCTTCTTGATTAGTGTGTTCAAGTCCTCCTGTTGTAAGTTCTCTGGGTTCTGGTGCTTTCATGTTGTTTTTCAAATTGTTGGAGGAACTCTTGCATTGGCACAATATTCTTCCTCTGAATAATCCCCTATGGGTCGTCTTTTAGAAATTCAATTCTCCTTGCTGCAGGCAGACTATTGAAACATAGGACCTCCCACCCGCGTGGGTGTACTCAATTTCCAGTCACGGGGCCCAAACAGGCTAAGCTGTGGGATTTTGTGGCCCCAAAGATGGGAGGATGAAGGGGGGAGGGGTTGGGGTGCAAGTTGGAAAGGGACAGGAAGAGAGAGGCAGTATCCAGGGAGAATAACCCCTGCAGGAAGACCAGGAAGTGTAGGGGGCAGTTGGGGAATGTCCGTGGTCCCTCTCTGGGTGGCTGCCACGGTTCAAGCACTCACTCACCCCAATGAATGATGGATCTTCTGGTAGACAGTCAGGTCTCCTTGCTGGCCAAGCAGCTCGCTGACAAAGGGCCTACCTTGCTGCAGGCAGACTATTGAAACAGAGGACCTCCCACCTGCCTGGGTGCACTCAATTCCCAGTCCCGGAGCCCAAACAGGCTGGGCTGTGGGATTTTGTTAAATTTAGTAATTTTTTAAACAAATGTTTAAATGTTTTATTCCTCACAGATATTCATTATTGAGACATCTTGGTGTATTTTTTCTTTGATGATTATGAAGTGTCCCTCTCCCTTTCTTTTGATTAATTTTGGTTTGAAATCCATTATGTTAGATATTAGAATAGCTACAAATGCTTATTTGTTAGTTTTATTT
Organism: Arvicola amphibius; assembly: GCF_903992535.2. Taxonomy (NCBI): domain Eukaryota; kingdom Metazoa; phylum Chordata; class Mammalia; order Rodentia; family Cricetidae; genus Arvicola; species Arvicola amphibius. Next base: position 31,718,731 of record NC_052057.2, on the reverse strand, counting down.
GATTTGAAAATCTTTTCCAGCCCTCTACTCTGACACAGTATCTGTCTTTGATATTGAGGTATGTTTTTGTCAAGATCCAACCTCAATGAGGTTTGCACATTCCAGAATAGGGACATGTGGATTAGAAATTCCAGGCAGACAGAACATAAATGTAGAAGAAAAAGACAGAGCCACATAATAGTATTAGGAGGAAAATAGGGTGAATACTGAATCTTCTTGTGTTAATTTTCATATGCTTATTACCCCAATCCAAAAAGGGGAGATGCAGAAAACTGCTTTGGTATGATACAAAGAATAAATAGAGCAATTCTCTCATCAATATATGAAGGATCAAGTAACTCTATCCTGAATTATGTATTCTGATGTTTAGGCAGGACATGAAGCTACCATACTTTTTGCCAAGCATATTATAGGCAGTCACTCCCTGAGTCAAACCTCTGGTCATAACCTTGAAAGAGCAGGAATACGTCTAAACTCTCTGACCTTTGGTCAAGGTGGAAGGGATCCACCTCTGTGGGTTAATATAATACCCCAAACACCAAGTAACTACACCCTGGGACAAGATATCATGCTAGTTGGCACACCTTAAGTCAAACCTCTTGTCAGTAGCCTTGACAGACAAGAACAGATCCAAACTCTCAGACTTAACAGTGTAGGTGGTACAGTCCCACTTCTGTGGTCTCCCACATTTCTTTTTTGCAGCAGAAAAATTCTGTTTCTGAATCCATTCTGTTAGCCTGTGTCTTTTTATTGGTGAAATAAATCCATTAATAGCAAGAGATGTTAATGACCATTAATACTTTGCTCCTGTTATTATGTTGTTTTTGATGGTGATTGCAGTGTTAGTAGGTATGTGTGTGTGTGTTTCTATTCCTTGATTTTGTTAGTATGAAATTATCTATTGTCTGTGTTTATTTGGGTGTAGTTTATTTGCTGATGTTGGAGTTTTCCTTTTAGTACCTACTGAATAGCTGGAATTGTGGATAGATACTTTTTAAATTTTACTTTTTCAGAAATATTTTGCTCTCTCCACTACGGTGATAGGAAGGTTTGTTGGGTATAGTAGTCTTGGCTGATATCTGTGCTCTCTTAGAGTCTAAATATCCTTTTGGCTTTTAGAGTCTTAGTTGAGATCTCACATGCAATTCTTCTAGGTCTCACTTTATATGTTACTTGACCTTTTTCTATGTGACTTTTAACATTCTTTCTTTGTTCTATATGTTTAGTGTATGGATTATTATGTGGGACAAGAACTTTTTTCTGGCCTAAACTGTTATGTTGGTCTGATAAGTTACAAGCGGTTATTCCATTATTTTTTATCTTTTGAGATTTACTTTATGATAGAGCATGTGGTCAATTCTAAAGAAGGTTTTAAGAAGTTTCTCATCAGGACCTTGGGAGCTCAGTCCGGTGCTCCTATGTGGAGCTCTGTCAGAAACCAAGGACAACGACGATGATCTTGAACTCTACAGCATGGACGGGCTCACTGTGAGCCTTGTCAGTTTGGTTGCTCACCTTCCTGGACTTAGGGGGAGCTGGGAGGACCTTGGACTTAACATAGTGAAGGGAACCCTGATGGCTCTTTGACTTGGAGAGGGAGGGAGTGGGGGTATGGGTGGAAAGGAGGGGAGGGAAGGGGGAGGAGGAGGGGAGGAGATGGAATTTTTTTTTTAATCCTCATTTTTTTATTAAAAATTTCCATCTCCTTCCCTCCTCCTTCCCCTCCCCTCCTCTCCCTTCCACCCATACACCCACTCCCTCCCTCTCCAGGCCAAAGAGCCATCAGAGTTCCCTTCACTATGTTAAGTCCAAGGTCCTCCCAACTCCCCCCAGGTCCAGGAAGGTGAGCAACCAAACTGACAAGGCTCAGACAGAGCCCATCCATGCCACAGAGTCCAAGCCCATCACCATTGTCCTTGGTTTCTCGGTCATCCTCCACCATCAGCCACATTCAGAGAGTCTGGTTTGGTCGCATGTTCCATCAGTCCCATTCCAACTGGACTTGGTGATCTCCCGTTAGTTCTGTCCAACCGTCTCAATGGGTGAACGCACCCTTCAGTGGAAGAATGGATGAAGAAATCATAATCGGTTTCTAGCCATAATTAAAGGACATCGAGCCTATAATTCGTGATCCTTGAGAAGATAATAAGAAGAACCTTCACCTGGCGATGGATGGAGATAGAGACAGAGCCCCACATTAGAGCACCACACTGAGCTCCCAAGGTCCTCATGAGGAGCAGAAGGAGGGAGAACATGAGAAAGTAAATGAGATTTTTTCATACAGTACATATTGATTACAGTTTCTCTCCCCAACTCCTCTGAGATCCTCCCCACCTCCTCTTTGATCTTAATTCACGCCCTTTGTGCCCCTTTTTTACAATACTAACAGGCATCTAAAGAATAATGATAAAATAAAGTAAAAACAAACAAATTGGAACAGTACAAAACAAACAGAAGATGCAAAGTTGAGGCACAAGAAACCAAGATGCAGAGACACACAAATGTGCACACAATATAATCCCATCAAAGATTACAAAAACATAAGCCATAATATACATTAAAGGACCTTGAATAATAAAATAAAATGACAAAAACTTAAAAATTAAAATAAAAATATTAATTAATTTATTTATTATTGAAATGCTCTGACTAAACATTATGAGATAAAGTATCTCCAAAGACATCACTGAGTTTTGTTTTATTTTGCTTTCTGTGTGTGTGTGTGTGTGTGTGTGTGTGTGTGTGTGTGTGTGGTGTGTGTGCTGGACATCTGTTGCTGTTCATGGCCCTGCCCTTAAGAATCTCACCCCCCCCCCAGTATGACTCAGTTAGAATAAACAAATATTTTATTTGCAAACGACTATACATTGGAGCGATCTTCATGGTTAGAGATGGGGGCTTGTGTACACTTCTTTTCCCTGCACTTGAACCTCATCTGGCACAGACCTTTGATGGTCCTGTGCACACTACTACAAGTTCTGTGATCTTGTATAATCATTATGTATAATTATTCCTGCTGTGCCCACAGGCCTTGTTTCCTTTGTGTCCTTCATCCATCTGTCTCTTATATTCTTTTTTTTCTCATGGTTTATTTTTTTTTATATTTAAAAATTTCCATCTCCTTCCCTCCTCCTCCCCCCTCCCTCCGCTCCTCCTCCCCCTTCCCTCCCCTCCTTCTCCCCCTTTCCTCCCCTTCCCTCCACCCATACCTCCCCTCCCTCCCTCTCCAGGCCAAGGAGCCATCAGGGTTCCCCACTCTATGCTAAGTCCAAGGTCCTCCCAACTCCCCCCAGGTCCAGGAAGGTGATCGACCAAGCTGAGAAGGCTCCCAAGAGCCCGTCCATGCAGAAGAATCAGAGCCCAGCGCCATTGTCCTTTGCTTCTCACTCAGCCCCCGCTGTTGGCCACATTCAGAGAGACGGGTTTGGTCGCATGATCCATCAGTCCCATTCCAACTGGAGTTGGTGATCTCCCTTTAGTTCTGTCCCACCGTCTCCATGAGTGAACGCACCCCTCTCGTTCCTGAATTTCTCCCTCATGTTCTCGCTCCTTCTGCTCCTCATCAGGACCTTGGGAGCTCAGTCCAGTGCTCCAATGTGGGGCTCAGTCATCTTCCCCATCTGTCGCCAGCTGGAGGTTCCCTCACGGTCCTTTCTTTCTCATGTTCTCTCTCCTTCTGTTCCTCATCAGGACCTTGGGAGCTCAGTCCGGTGCTCCAATGTGGGGCTCTGTCATTTTCTTCATCTATCGTCAGGTGGAGGTTCTATGGTGATATGCAAGAAATTCATCATTATGGCTATAGGAACTGGCCTTTTCAGGTTCCCTCTCCTCAGCTGCCCAAGGAACTAACTGGGGGCGTCTCCCTGGAAACCTGGGAACCCCTCTAGGGTCAAGTTCTTGACAACCCTCAGGTGGCTCCTTAAATCTTGAACTCTACAGCATGGACGGGCTCACTGTGAGCCTTGTCAGTTTGGTTGCTCACCTTCCTGGACTTAGGGGGAGCTGGGAGGACCTTGGACTTAACATAGTGAGGGGAACCCTGATGGCTCTTTGACTTGGAGAGGGAGGGAGTGGGGGTATGGGTGGAAAGGAGGGGAGGGAAGGGGGAGGAGGAGGGGAGGAGATGGAAATTTTTTATAAAAAATAAAGAATTAAAAAAAAAGAAGTTTCTCTTCTTAGAAAGAAGGTATATTCTTTTGTGTTCTGGTGAAATGTCCTGTAGATGTCTATTAAGTTCATTTTTTATAACATATTTTATTTCCCTTGTTTCTCTCTTATGTTTCTGTCTGGCAGATCTGTCCTTTGGTGAAAACAGGATTTAAAGTCTCCCTCTATTAGTGTGTGTGTGGTTTGATGTGCCAGTTCAGATTTGGTAATGTCTCTTTTACAAATGTGGGTACCCATTCATTTGGGACATAGGTGTTCAGAATTGAGACTTCATCTTGATGGATTTTTATTTTGATGAATATGAAATGTCCTCCATTCCTTTTGAATAATTTTAGTTTGAAGTCTATTTTGTTAGGTATTAGGACAGCTACACTGCCTTGCTTTTAGGATCTTTGATTGAAAAATTTTATCCTGACCTTTTACTATGTGGTGATACTTGTCTTTGAGACAAAGATTTGTTTGTTGTATGCAACAGGAGGATGAACACTACTTTCCTATCTATTCTGTTAGACTCTCTCTCTTTTTGGTGAATTGAATCCACTAATATGAAGAGATGTTATTGATCAATGATTGCTATTTGGGGGGTGTTGGTGGTAGTGATGGTAGAATTCTGTTTCCCTTCTTTAGGTTTTGCTGGCATGAGATTTTCTTTTGGCTGTGTTTTCATGGCTATATCTGATATCTGTGGCTTAGAGTTTTCCTTCTAGTACATTCTGTAGTCCTGGATTGGTGGGTATGTATTTTTTAAAATCTGGTATTGTTATGATATATCTTGTTTTCTCCATTTATGTTAATTGAAAGCTAGGTATAATAGTCTGGGCTTGCATCCATGGTTTCTTAGTGTCTGCAGCACATCTGTTCAGGACCTCCTGGCTTTCAGGGTTTCTGTGGAGAATTCGGATATAATTCTTATAGGTCTGCCTTTATACATTACTTGGCTCTTTTCCTTTGCAGTTCTTAAAATTCTTTTTTCTCTATGTTTAGTGAAGCATGATTAATAAAAGCTCAGGGTCAGAAACTGGGGTTCAACCTAAAGATCTAGAAAATAGCCAGCTACTGGCTCCTACCTTGACCTCAGTCCAGAAATGGTGATCCTGCCTCCTGGAAACTCCATGAGTAAAACTGTGTTACTGAATCTGTTTTCTACCAATTTTATAATCCTCTCTAAAGCTGAGATTAAAGGCATGCATACTGTCATTATAGACATGCATCACCCAGTTTCTATGGCAAGTAGTGTGGCTACTGGTATTAAAGGTTGTCTGTCATTATGCTAATGAGATTAAGGGTGTTACCATATCTGGTCTGTAAGGGCTTACCAGTAGGATGGTTTTACTCTTCAGATCTTCAGGCAGTCATTGTTATTAAATAAAATTAAAATACATTATAGTTTAGTGTTTTGATTTTTATGTGGCAAGAGGACTTTATTATTTTTTGGGCTAGGCTATTTGGTGTCTTTAAATTTTTGTACCTTTACAGGTATGTCCTTCTTTAGGTTGGTAAAAAGTTTTATTCTATGATTGTGCTGAATAGGTTTTCTGTTCTCTTGAGTTGGAATTCTTCTCCTTCTATCCCTATTATTGTTAGGTTTGGTCTTTTTCATGCTTATCCTAGATTTCCCTGGATGTTTTGTGTTAGAATTTGTTGACTTTAATGTTTTCTTTTACTGAAGAATCTATTTCCTCTATCATATCTTCAACATTTGAGATTCTCTCTTCTCACCTCCTCTTTTATTCTATTGGTAATACTTGTGTTTGTAGTTGCTGTTCACTTCCCTAGACTTTCCATTTGTAGAATTCTCAGGTTTGTGTTTTCTTTATTGTTCCTATTTCAGTTTTCAAAGTCTTGAAATCATTTCCTTCACTTGTTTAATATTTTTCCTTGGCTTTCTTTGTTTGCTTTTGTTAAGAGATTTGTTGATTTCTTTATGTTTTTTGTTTGTCTTTTCCTTGACTTCTTTAAGGAATTTTTTTGTTTCCTCCTTAAGAGTCTCTATCATCTTCATAATGTATATTTAGTTTTCTCCTGTATTTCAACTGCATTCAAATGTTCACGTTTGCTGTTGTAGAAATCACTGGGTTCAGGTTGTACCATCTTGCTCTTTTGGTTGTTGAATATATTCTTATAGCAGCGTTTATTCATCTTTTCTTTCAACTGGTGTTGCTTGTGCCTGTTCTTCCCACTGTTGTGCTTTGGACTTGTGCCTGATTTTACAAATTGTGTGGTTTAAACCTATTCCTATGTAGTTTGCTGGAGTTGCAGGTGAGGGCTGGCCACATGGTGGCTATTCAGGTGTGTGGGGTTAGATAGTTGAGGAATGGCTTTTGCAGGGACAGTGTCCAGTGGGTGATAGGTGTTGTGGCCCAATCTGAAGGCAGGTTTCTCTCCCGCCTAAAAACTGGTCACAAAGGATTATTTTAATTACAAGAGAAATGACAGAACGGTGTTTTATTTTGTTGGAAGATTATCAAGGAAAGTAGTTTCTTTTGTGTTTTTTTTTCTATATTGTCAAGGCTATACTATAAAATGCTGTGTCTCAGTGGGGAAATGAAGATTATTATTTATATAATTGTTTGTTTGCTTCCATGGGAATAAAGTCATTCTTTAGGTAGAAACAATAAGGATGTAATGGCTAATAGGACAGTTATTTATGTAAACCCAAATACAATTGTTTGAATACCACTGTCTTATGTTAATATGCAATGGCTATCTCATCCTTAGAATCTGCATAAATAAACTTGCCACACTGTGTTTAGTATATTACAATTTTCTCTTCTAATAACTTACTCTCACATACCATTCCCTGTGCCCTTTTAAATTACTTGAGGTTATTTTGCAATGTGATTTACACTATAATTTTACACTTGCATGTTATACTTTATATCTAGATTATTATCACACCAATTTATTTAGTGTTAAGATAAAGAGTGAAATATTGTTGTTTTCAAAAGTTGAGTTGCAACTTCTCAGCTGGAGCCATTGGTTCATGGGGACAACAAAAGAATTAGACATGAATATTCAGAAAGAAGAGGTGTAGAGCCTGAGGTGACAGTTAAGTGGAAAACCTCATTTCCTGGGTATGCTACATTTGGCCTTACTTCCTTCAAGTGTTAACTGGTATATTGAAAAAGTCTGAGATAGAAATGACTTTTTTTATTTCACATATTTACCTTGTACTTAGTTTGTGAAATACTTTCTTCTATCCATAGTTAAAAGACTCAGCACACAGTACAATGTCTGCAGTCATTCCGAAATAACAAACAGTACAAATTTAAAAGAGGACTAGCTAGCTACAGGACTGGATCCAGGGAAAAACTTCCTCAGTCATTACTATCATTTGCCAAATACTTGTTCAACTGTTTTATTATAATAAATCTTCATTTAGTAATAGTGAATACATAGAGATAGTCAATTATCACATATGTCAGATATGCCTTTGTCATTCAATATTCTCCCACGTACATATAAAACTAAAACTAAACTGAAATAAATAGTTATAAGAAGGAAAATATTTGGAATACTATTTGGATTTTGGACAGGATAAATTATATAATGTTATAAATAAACCTTCTAGAAGCCATGAAGTTGAGCAGTTCGTCTTTTATAATTTTTTTCCCTAAGTGTCCAGCACAAAACCTGGCAAATAAGATTCCACTACTTCTTTAGAAAAAGAAGTTTTATGTGCTGTCTGGGAAACCAGGTATACAATGGTAATAAAGGAGTCATTGTTACAATAAATTCTACAAACTTTTCAAATATAATACAATATTCTAAGGAATTATTTTAAACTTTTTGTGGTAATAAAAGATAACCATTGCAGTGTTATCTCAGCTTGATAATGTTTAACCATAAATTTTAGTTGATTTAAGCACATTTTGTTTTAGGAAGCAAGTTCTTCATCTTTTTAATTATTTTAGTCAATTTTGGTTTTACACTTACTGTTTCATATTACCGGAGTTTAATTCTTAAATATTTCATTTTCAGCTTATAAATATTAAATGTTTCATTTAAATTGTTAAAATGATTTCACATACACGTGTGTGCCTATGCATGAATTTTCTATGTGAGAATTTTAGAATATCTTTTAAATAAAAATAGTTAATGACTTATAATTTTTAAATATTCAGTCCCCAAATTCTACGTGAGTTATCGTCAAAAGGTTCACCACAGAATCAGTCAAACACTGGTAGTGTCATTTGCTAGCTATCTTCTCTGAAAATAGTTTATCTATTTCTGTCCGTTCACACTGTCTTATTTGTATTTTGAGAAATGTAGCACAGTTGGTAATTTTTGCATTCCCCTGTGTGATGCCTTAACCATAACAGCTGAGTAGCAACACCAAATGACAAGCTACTAGTACCATCAAAATGTATATGCATTTTATCATATATTATAGAAACCTTCAAATAATCTGGATTCTTATCATTTTAATAGTACACCCCTGAGTGCCTTGAACAAGCCTAAGACAACAGGATGTCTCACTGACATTTTGGCAATTTCTCATTCAGTGAATTCCTTTCTTTCATTCACATAATGTGGGCAGAAATTCTGTAACACAAAACTAAATTCACCTGAGCAGTTAGCTCCTGCTAATTGATTTTAAATGGGTTTTATTTGGCTGTAGCTCTATTCAACATCATCTTGAACCATGTGGAATTAGATAAGAGAGCACACAGGTTCAATTCATTGAAAATGGAATCACTCAGACCTCATGAGGAATTTTTTCAAAGAAAAAGGGCTTAGACAGTCTTTCAGGGACATAAACTTTTACTTAACAAATAATAAGACATGTTAAATTTCTGTCAAAGAAAAAATAAATGACACTGGTCACATTTTTTCTTAGTAGTTTTCTAATGACAATCTTTTACTCAGTGGATTGAAATTCAGTATAAGAAGAAGAAAAGTAAGAGCTAAACTTGAAACTTGGATTGACAAATTTGTCATGTACATCACAACACAGTCGTCTCCATGCAGGACACATCAGCAAAACGTTGATCACAGAAAATACAGAAGAGCAAAAACAAACTCATAAAAATGATGCTGGACAGAGAAACAATGCAAAATATAAGCACCTCAGAATTTACCTTTTTATTATCTTAAATTAAACCATAGTATAGTATTTCTTTGTCTCACATTAACAGTCTTTACCAATACTTAAGAGTGTTAATACTAATACTAAAGTTAACACTAAGACTTAACATTGTTATCCTTGTTGTTTTATTCTTTATTCTACTGTATCCTACTATTTGCAGTAACAGCCCTTATTAATAATATTTTAATTTATTAGCCTACTTTCCTCATGTATAAAATATTAACACTATTATTGGTGCTTGCTTTGTAATTAAGAACTCAGTACAAATCACCAATATTATTTAACACACTTTCCAAATAAGTTTAAAACTTTGTAATAGTAAAAGAAGTACAGTTAACTACTATTTTCTTTTTAAGAACGGAAAACTGGGCTGCCTAGTTAAATATCTCAATGCATAAAATTAAACATAATCCATATGCCAGACAACCCATTGTTCAATACTAGGACAACTTGTGTTTATAATAAAAACAAGATGGCTTATATGCACTTGCAAATATCACAGAAACATAGACCAAAAAAAAAAACCCCAAAAATTTCAAAACAATTTTTAAAACTGTCATTTGTTAATCACAGTTTCATTTTTTAATATCAGGAGCAAAAGTCTTCTTTTTTTTAATGTATTTTCCTTTACGGAAAAGCAATTACTATTGGTTTCTGACAAATACTGATTTGTTTTGCAAAAACAACAAGTGTTAATTAACAGGAAACTTTTGTGTTAGAATTTAATTTAGACACTAAATGAGATGTAGTTCATCTCTATACAAAGAAGGATGAAGAGATGTATCTTTGAAAGGGAAAGCTAAAGTTTTTGAGGTTATATGAAATCGTACTTTGATAAGGAAACATTGCATCACTAATTTAAAACTTAAGTATACTTAAAATGCATATTAAGGAATGTCAAATAGAATTAAAATATTGTTTGAATTAACTTTAAGTTTAAAAGAGGTGCATATGATTGACTGGTTTCTGGGGAGTACAATATGATGTCACAGAATATATTCTCTAAGTAGTGTCATAACCAGAAAAGATGTTAATATAAGATTTTGATATCAAAAGTCAGTTATATACGGTATGGACATATCCGCCTCTATTGATGTCTTATACATACTCAGAAAATAAATGTCCATCATTTATTTATATAAATATTTATATAAATTAAAAGGGAATGAATTTCAGTTGTAATTCAAAATAAATGAAGACTTTACAGAACACTTGAAAGAAAACACATGATTTCAGAGATAAGAATATGTGAATAGATTATTCAGCACACTGGTCACAGCAGAGCAAAATGAGCAATCATAAAAGAAAACAGCAAACAACACCAAATGCAGTTACATGCAAATTTCCAAGTCAAAACATTCTCTACAGACTATTCTAGAAAGCTTGTAGAAAAGTCTTATGTATTGTTAAAAAGAAATCAGAAAAATCTCATCCAAGAAAAAGTGTTCCCCAAATAACAAGCTCTCAAGAAATCTATTGTTTTGTTGTTTGCTTATTGTCACTTTTTAAAAAATTACTTTTTTATTATAATAGAATTTTATCATCTTCCTGACTTTGGAGGGAGCACTGACTCCCAGCCCTATCTTCTATGGCAAGCAGTTGGACATATGCTTGTGAGGCTGAGAGCAGCAAGCCTTGGAGTGATGGAGGGAAGTTCCTGGGAAGCCTCTCTGAAGGATGTGGTTACTTCTGCACAGACTTTGAAAACCCACGTTCGATGACCTCTGAGATTCCACAGTGTTCACTGTGCAGCAGAGTGAGTTATGTACAGTGGGCACATCTGCAGATGCTACCAGCTGAGAGCAGCTCCTGACTACAGTTCTGCTCCCTCCAGCACAGTACTCAGCACTGTGTTTCCTTTCCCAGTCCTACTGCTATCTACTAGTATAGCTAATTTACATTGATTATTTTGCAGGTGAATATTCTCAATTTTTTGAACTCTATCTACACTCTATTTCTTTTACTTTGCTTCCTCATTATTTTTCCTTAACTAATCATTTTTTTCTAAATTATTTCATTATAGTATTCTCCTATTTAATGTTAAAATTTATTCTAAACTTTTGCCACTTTAATTTGTTGTTAATGTCAGAACACTTTAAAAAATGCATTCTTATTTTTATAGTTTAAGTGGTTTACTATAATCATAAAGTCCAAATTAATAGGATGTTAAATGAAGATTAATATCAATATGTTTAGTTCTCTAGAACCAAGCAATGCCGGATATTAGTTCAATAGCAAAACAGGATGGCATAGCATGTGATATTAACACCAGAGGGTGTACAAAACGATTTTGAAATCGTGTTTGCACTGCTGGGGAATAGCTATCCTACTCAAAGCAGGCCATTGTTTAAATAAATACCTGTAATAGTTTAATGTCACTTTAGAGTTAATTCTAAGAGATGCATTCACTAAGAAATCTTAATACTTAATAGTCTATCATCTACTGCGAAGGAGTCTAATGGAAGTTGAAAAAAACTAACAATATTAGGATTCAATCAAACATCAGGAAGTAATGCCTTGTGATCACTTCTTTCTAATAAAAAGAAGGTATTTATTTAATCTTTATTTTGTTCTAGTATACAACAATAAAGGTGTTGCTATGTAGAAACTATTTGTGACCACTTACCTGGATTACAGTAGATGAGTGCAGATATTCTATCCACTACTATGACATTCCACCCCTGCTGTTGCTACGTGTAGCTAAGAATAGGAAATGACCTTACTATTCAGTGCCACCCCTTCCTTACTATGTACCCTGTACTTATTCAAAGACTCTTCACATATTTCGTTATAATGCTAGAAGCAGAGATACTTAATTGCCCTGATAAAACAGCTCACCTCTTTGGTGGCAGCTAATACAAATGCAGTTGACTTCACAGCTTGGAAGGTAGCAATTTTTCTTTATTGGTTTTCTCTTACTAAAACACAGGCTCTCCAGAGAAATTTTCTGACATGTGAACAATTTTCTTTTGATATTTAGTTTTGTACAATATCAAGCACTGGAAGAATTCATAGCAATTATGAAGCTCACAAAATAAATATTGTTACAAAGTTGTTTATATTATTGAAAAGTAGTCCAGATAAATTATTTCTCACATTACATCTAAATAAGTAGCATTACAGTACTAAATTCTATACAATCAATATTACCATCATTTATGAAATCACATAATCAGACTTTAAGGGCCCAAGAGATACTCGTGTCTGCATTAAAATGTTAACATAATTTTCACCTAAGAAAATCAAATGATTTTAAAGCCATAAAATTTTGCCCACAATTTTGAAAAATATAGGCTTAGAAATGAAGTATTGTGATGAGAATGGTCTCCTCTCATCTCTATATCTAAAATAGAAGCATTATTTTTCTATTATATTTGTTTTAATTTCCCAATCTATTGCCGCTTTCAAATTCGTTTCTAGTCACATTTTTCCACTCCTTTTATTTTAATCTAATCAAATTCTTAATCTAAAGTAAGACTAAGTAGTGTCTTAAAGGCACTAAGTAGTGTCTGCTGGGTGATGCTCAAGGAAAACCTATCCTCTGTTTCTCACTTATCTCAGAACTCGAAAGACAGGATTTCGAGTTGCTTTAGGCACTTAACACGACCATGGATCGTCACAGTTTCCTCCTTAAATCCCTTTAGTCTATCATCTTTATACCTAGGCTGCAGAGTTGGTTTTACTTTATGTCATTAATAATCATGCTAATTTTATTTATCTAAATATTAACACATAGCAAAATTGTCTCAGCCAATGTTCCACTGCTGTAAAAAGGAACCATGACAAGGACAAATCTTGTAAAGGAAAATATTTAATTGAAGCTTGTTTGCAGTTTCAGAGGTTCACTCCATTGTCATCATGTCAGGGAGCATGAGGACGTGCAGGTGGACAGACATGCTGTTGGAGAAGTAGCTGAGAGTTCTACACCCAGACCTGCAAGCAGCTGTGGTCATCCCCATTGACTCCTGGGAATTTCTTCAGAGATTAATGTTTTGAAAGAAAATATTTTGTGCTTTCAAATTAACAGTCAAATTGGTGATCTGTGTTGATTAGATTAATTTAATTGGATCCAATTGTTGGAACTAATTAAAACTACATTGATTTAGTTCATTTACTTTTCAAATGTAACATCTTAATTGTTACTAGTGTCAAGTGTTTTCTCAGATATACTGTTATCTTCACATTATATTAATGTGTATGTCTTTCCAAAACATCTTCAAATTACTCTGTGGTTGTACACTAAAACATTAGCATATGAGTAGAAAATATTAAAATTTGAAACTGTAGTTAATGCGCTTGCCCCATTGAACAGTATAATGTAGAACTTAGTATATTGTCAATAATGCCAGAGGATCAGTACCTTCAGGTCTTAATGTGACAGCCTGAGTGCTTCAGATTGCTTCTCTTGTCTACCACAATGAATGAGAGCTCAAATCTCAAACACTATTAACTTAAAGCTTATTTATATAAGCATTCATAGAAATATTTTTTTTTCTGCTGGCTCAAGTTTCTTTTCAAGTGTTGTGTTAAAGACCATGAAAAAAACGACATGGACTGGTACGGGACAATGGTCTGTATTATGTTAATTATATTTTAAATAAAGGCTGATTGATCAGCAAGCAGGCAGGAAGTATAGGCGGGACAACCAGAGAGAAAGTAGAGGCAGGTCAGTGAGAACAGGAAAATTCTGGGAAGTAGAAAGTCCTGACCCAGTCACAGAAGGACCAAGATGTGACTGCCTCACTGAAAAGGTACTGAGCCATGTGGCTAAAATAGATCAGAATAATGGGCAAGTATAAGTCATCAGAGTTAATAAGAAGCCTGAGATACTAGGCCAATCATGTAAGTTAATATAGACCTCTGTGTGATGTCGTTGGGACTTATCGACTGTGGGAACTGGCAGGACAGAAACCGCCAGCAAACATGGACAAGTCTCATAGTGGTGTTCCTCGAATTAAGTCATACTCTCCTGAGATGACTCTACCACGTGGCAAACCGACAAACCTAAACAAGCACCACAAAGACATTTCTGTTTCTTAACACGGAAGTCTGTGTTTTCAATAAGCCGAATGCTTGTGCGTATTTAGATAAGTGTGGTTTTTAATTATTGTTTATTTAGTTGACTTTTGTGTACAGAGTATGGAAATCTAGATTGCATGTAAATAGTTGGCATAAAGTCAAAAGAATTCCCCTTTCCCACAGCATGACACCTCTTAATTGTGAATGCTGTATAAATAATAAGAAAATAAAAAGAGCCCGGGCTGGTGGTGGCGCACGCCTTTAATCCAGCACTCGGGAGGCAGACGGCAGGTGGATCTTTGTGAGTTCGAGACCAGCCTGGTCTAAAAGAGCTAGTTCCAGGACAGGCTCCAAAGCTACAGAGAAACCCTGTCTCAAAAAGTAAAAAAAAATAAAATAAAAGAAAAGAAAATAAAAAGAAACAAATTCCCTATTAACATTGATTTCCATTTACTTGGATATGTTGTTCTTGTATTTTGAAGAAAAATGTCTCTTTTCAGAATTATTAATAATTTAAAACAAGAAAGACATAACTGTTTAAAGTTAGTACTTTTTCAGTTTTTTTTTGTTTGTTTGTTTGTTTTTTTCGAGACAGGGTTTCCCTGTAGCTTCTAGAGTCTGTCCTGGAACTAGCTCTTGTAGACCAGGCTGGCCTCGAACTCAGAGATTCGCCTGTCTCTGCCTCCCGAGTACTGGGATTACAGGCGTGCGTCACCACCGCCCGGCTACTTTTTCAGTTTTTAACAATTATTTACCTGTTCTTTTTTTTCTTGAAAAGAAATAATTGAATAGTTTTTTAATCAATCATTTTTGTTGTAAACATTTTCTAAAGCCAGTTTTACAATAAAATTTTCAAAAATCAACCGTTGTGCAATTGGGGGATTTGGTTCATGATGAAGTCACAAGTCACTATTTTTATTCTTTTTTTCTTTTTTTATTGCTGTTTTATTTATTTATCTGTTCTTACTATGGCATGTATCTTTTAAAAAATCTAATTAATAATGAAGTTTAAAACCTAGAATTATTGGTGACTAAATAACCACATTACAGCCATCTTAGAAGGAGCCCTTCTAAAATGATCACAGTGTTTTGGAAATATTTAAGTAATTTGTTTATATAACTGTGCCTGTAGATATGTAGTCTAAACAGTCAGAGTTTCAACTGGAAATAATTTTCCTAACATCAATAAAAATTCCTGAGCAGTATATTTAACATATACATCTACTGGTGAAAAGTACAGGAAGGCATGTTTTTGTTTTCCGTTCAAATGAACTCCAATTCAAAATAGAAAAAAAATCCATTTGCATTCCTGTACTGAATGCTAAATGTGTTTTATGAAAGAATTCTTTTATTCTAAACACATGGCACTCTTTGATATTTCTAAAATCCCCTTATGCTTTTAGACAGACATACTAAAAATCTCGAGTTTTAAAATAGCCAGTATTATAAGGAATAGGTACAAATTGAGTGTCTAAAATGTTCATCTATTTATTTTTGCTGAGAGCAGAAACAGCTTTATGAACTCAGCTGCTTTCTTGTAGGCAATTATCATGAATACTCACAATTGTGCTCATTTTCCACTTACGCTACAAATAGGCAATACCAGAGCTTCAATATAACAGCTTCATCAAGGTACCTTAATGCTCTTCATTCCCTTATGTCTGGATGTTACTGGTCCAAAATGATTCATATGTCTTGTCAAAAGTTGAAGCACAGTGTGCATTTCTTTTACTGTAAGTATAATGCTTTGGAATCGTCTGACAAACAGGTCATGTCCAAAACAGCTATTTTAAAGCCAAGAGAGAGAAAATAAGAATGCATTTTCTTACAGAATAGCAGCTACACATCATAGCTAATTTGGGGGGAAATTAGGAAAGTGAAATTTCTTGTACACCAGGAGTCACGAACAGAGACTCACCCTGTTTAGGTAGAGGCAGCAATTACCTGTCCTACATTGCTGTTCTACTCACACAAATCCTTTTGCTCCTAATCATCAGTGTTGGACATCATTGAGATGTGAGAAAAGTAGAAACCAGACCTTTTCCATGATCTTGATTGATTTGGAAATAATATTACATCAGTGATTTCTGCTGGGTTCCCAGCTCACCTTGGTTTAGGCAGCAACAGACAGTGGATCCTCTTAAATCTCAATTCATTTTAACTAAAACTAACAACAAATAAATACAAATGCTATAGATTAGAAAATCATAATAAAGATATAACAGGGAGATACAACACAGGAAGATCATGTAAGAATTCTTTCACTGGGTGGTATTGACTTGGATCATAAAGAAAGGATAAAGTCAGGTCTGTATGAGTATGTGAAATACATGTCAGAGATTTGATGCTGACTGAGGATGGATACCACTGTGTAATACCAGGACAGGCTCTATCTTCACCTGTTTGTATCTAAGGATGTGATATTTTGGTTTTATTTTAGTCCTCTGAGAATGAAAGTTTTAATGAAGCAAGAATCATTACCAATGAATGTTGCCTAAAAATAATAAATAAATAAATAAATAAATAAATAAATAAATAAATAACATTTTTTATTTTTGACTTTGGTCTATGATACAAAGTTAAGGTTGATTTACTACACTGTATATGTGTATTTTGGCTCTTGTTTAATATACAAAATGTCTTAAACAGAGGTAGAAAATGCATGCATACAATCTAACGAAATAACTTTGCATAGGTGTACAATATTGTAAACATAAATAAGAGCATATTCAATAAAACAAAAATAATTTGAACTTATATCAATATACAAGAATCTATACCAAATATAAATTGTTCATAAATAATAGGTCACAAATATTTACTCTATTACTTACTATTATTTTTATTAGTGTGCATAAGTTCATACTAAGCTACTTATTATCTCATTCAATTTTCCCTCTTTCTTTTGTAAGGAGATCTCTGTGCCTACATAATTTCCACCCCAACCCCCAACTAATAAGCAACCCCTAAATGGTATCCTTAACCTTGAAGACAAACTTTGTTGGGAGAGGGGATGTCATCTTCTAATATTGTTTCCAGCAGTCATGGGGAAATGTTTTTTCTATGGAATACTGTTAGATAAACTGATGATTAAGTTTCAATATTATTGTTTGTAAAATTACAAATTGTCTCAGTAGTCAATAAGGTTTTTTTGAAGTTCTTATTTGAAGTTTTGACCAGAACATTGTAAGAAGGTGTACCATTCCAGCAATTGGCACCCCAAACCAGTCATAGAGTAGTACTATAAAAATTATGATGTCATATTGACCAGGTGGTGATGTTGTTGTGGGCTCCAACTTCTTTTTGAAAATTTCAAAGATTACTGCAGGAAAACCTACTGTTCATTGTGGAAAATTTAACCATGATTTCTATGATATATATTCAACAAAAGATACAATAGAGACAAAATAAACATAAAGAAAAGTAAAATTTTACCTAAATATTCTCTTTCTCTCCATCCTATACCAGATGGGCTGCTGACATGTGACAGAAAGTCTGATTTTTTCTTTAACAACATGCTTGGATTTAGACAATGATAGCCATGGTCTAACTCTAAAGCCAGCTTTATACATATATAATAATTTTGGGGGGAACACCTGCCCTAATAAATCATATTCATTTTTGTTGTTTTAAAGGCAGGGCCATTAGTACCTCTGAAGGTTTGCTAGTTGCTTTGTGTTTTTGTACAGCCTGAATGTCTGGTGACCTTTGTTTATAATATCTTATAATATCCTTCCCAGAAACATGAGGTTTTGGGGACTGTAGTAATGTTAATTGGGGTATTTCATTCCTAAAATAATTCATGACCCTATAAATTCACTGTAATATTAGCTACATATGGCCTCAGTCTATCTGTCTGTCCTTTTTATCCTATGCATTTAACCCATTTTGTGCTTTATTTCTGTTGAGATAAGGATTTCAATTTCTATGAACTGAATATCTGCCAAGATTCTGGAGTAATGATACTCACATTCGCACATGTATCCAGTAATTCCTCAATTGCAAATGATATTTTGTGCACGCTTAGCTTTGGCCTTTGATAATTTATAGAAGTCTGGTCAAAATATGGTTTTTTAATTGTTTACTGGGTTTTTTTTTATTCCTCCTCCATGTCTATTCCATCATCCAGAACAGTACGATTATTTACAGTAGTCAATGGTTCTTTTTAAATTTTAATTCATGTGGCATATTTTCCACAGGGACTGGGAATGACTGGACCACATTTGACGTAGGGACCTATGAGAGGCCACCCTCAAGGAGTTTCCATTGGTACTTTGTTGCCTTGTCTGTCTTTTGTCAATCTACACTCATTGGTCCAATGTCGGACTTTGCCACACCTCATACATATACCAGAAGGCTGAGACCTCCTATTGTTTCCAATCTCGAGGAGACATTATTCCTAGGAATTCCTTGTTCCTTAACATTTGTCATTTTAGTGTTTTCTCAGACCATTGGAAATTGCTTCTCCTACCTAAGCCCCAGTACTATAGTCAAATGTCTCAACATTCATTGTATGCAAGATCAATTTATCTGTTGGTATTGATATGACCTTTGAAGGCTCAAGGACCTTTTATCCATTTTAAGTTGACTTTTTTTAAAAGCCAGAGGTTCAACTAAGTACTTGTCTCGCCTTTGGTTCTGTTTACTCCTATTGCACAAGCCTTAGTTAATTTAAAAAAAAAAATCATGAAAGGGTTCTCTCTGGCCCTGGTTTTTTTTTTTTTCCAGTTTATTTATTTTTTATTAAAAATTGCATCTCCTCCCCTCTTCCTCCCCCTTCCCTCCCCTTCCCCTTCCACCCATACCCCCACTCCCTCCCTCTCCAGGCCAAAGAGCCATCAGGGTTCTCAACACTATGTTGAGTCCAAGGTCCTCCAACTCCCTCCAGGTCCCAGGAAGGTGAGCAACCAAACTGACAAGGCTCACACAGAGCCCGTCCATGTCGTAGAGACCAAGCCCATTGGCTGATGGTGGAGGCTGACCGAGGAGCCAAGGACAATGGCGATGGGCTTGGTCTCTCTGGTCCTGTTTAACCTTAACATATTATTCAACTTTGTTTCTAAGTTCCCAAATCCTGTCCCAAGCATTTAAAGCTGCTGTGCTAATTAGGGACCCAGTTGTTTTAGAGAGGCCTAGTCCTGAGGATCAGAGTAATGGCCCGTGCCAAGAATTTAATCTTGGAAGTCTCAAATCCTTTTGCTTTCCTCTGTTTTTTTCTAAAAATTTTTTTTCTTCTTCTCTCCAATAACACTTTCCAAACAATTGGGGTTTATCTTCTAGGACTGCTGAGATTTATTGAAGCCAATCACCAATTGTGTGGGGTAACCTTATTTTTACCATTGTAAATGGTAAAACCTACATTTTTACCATTTTCCTAAGAGAAGGATACTATTACTTGTTTAATTTTTTTTAGATCACTCATAAGTACTGGTTCCCACATATAATATTTTTACTACGTTAGGGTACTTTGTGCCAGATGATCTTTCTGAGGAAATTATGGGATATGCAGTTAAAACTCTGGGTAAGTCATCCCAGAGTCTGGCACATACTGATGAGGCTAAATCCTGTCCTTGTACCTTCTGGCCCTGTTCATCAGTTTTGATAATTTTTTCAATATTCTTATTTTTTTTACTACTGCCTTTTGTAAAGTCTGAATCTCCTGTCTAGTATTCCGTTCTAATGTTCTTACTGAGGATTCCAATGTATAAAATTTGTCCAGTAAAGATATTGTCTCCTCCTTGAACAGAATTTTGATGGTGTTCATATTACTTGTTTTGAGAGATACCTTATCTGTTAATCTATCACAACTTTTTTTAACAGATTTTGATTATTAAATTCAGCAACACACTTTTTTAGAAAATATCTCAGCATCCTTCAACATTGACTAGATTTTGTCTGTCAAATTAATGGTATCTCTCAAAAAGTGTTGTTTTTTTCCAACTAGCTATTCATTATTAATCTGTAAAGACTGTATCATTTCTAAAAATGCCTTTTCTAGGCTCTGTTATCAAACCATTTTTCATAAGATAATATGAAAAACAAAACTCATCCCTAGAATCAAGTAAACAAATGTATGAAGAAAATAACATAAACCTTGCAGAATACCATAAATAGCATACGCAAAATAATTATTAAACCTGGATGGCTATGTTATGGGTAATTTTGTAGATCTTTATATCTTACCTGTAATAAGGCAATTTCAGTGAATTGGAGTAGGTGTAGTAAATGTTATTAGCCAGCAGGTGTCACAATTGCAGCCACTTGTCTGAGAGATAAGAACAGCATTAAGATAATCCGGGTTTGGTTTTGTGCATTTTATTAGATTCTGAAAAATATGAAGAATAAGAAGAAAGCCCAAGGCTTTCTGTCAAATAATCCCCAAATGACTCCAGGATGGTATATTATAAGGTCTTTTGGTATGAAGAGGGAAAACTCATGGAACAGGAACTGGGTTCCAACCTCAAGGCATGAAGTATTCAAAGAAAATAGTGAAAGCTAGGAAAGCCGGCAGCTTTCCTTGGGTACCCAAAAGTCAGGTACCAACCTGGTCCAACCTGCCAAAGGCCATTGACTGAAGGAGATTCCCCATCAAAAGCCTTCCTTTTTATTTAGACAGAAAAGTAGAGATGATGTGGGTTTCCTCTCTGCATGCTGTGAATATATTTTATTAACATTGGTTAGTTAAGAAGCTGTTTTAGCCAATGACTTAACATAGCAAAGAGGCAGGAAATCTGAACAGAGATACATAGAGAGAGTAAGCAGTTCGGAAAGACATGATGTAGGTGCTGTTCAGAGAGACACAATGTAGCTGCCGAAGAAGAGAGATGCACTGGAACCTTACCAGTAGGCCACAGACTCATGGCAACACACAGAAGAGAAATGGATTAATTTAAGATCTTAGACTGAGCTAATAGGCTAAACAGTATTGTGATTGATTTAGTTTCTATGCGATTATTTGGGTCTGAGTGGCTGGGCAACAAACATTCAGTTACTAGTTACAGTATCGACTGTCTCAAGTTTAAGCACTCCCCAACACATGTACCAATGCAATTTTTATAAAAGTTATTTCAGTGTGTTCTTTCCATGAATATGATGATTTAGTGATACCATATATAATAACAAAAAGCATATAATGATAGTTACTAATTAGAGGTTAATTACTTAAATAGAGATTTAAGGGATAAGGTGGAATAATTTATAGGACTATTTTAGAATTATTTCAATTTTCCAGAGTTGTTAGAAAGCCTTCAATGAAATGTTTAATAATTGAAAATTTGAAACCTGGGAGTCTTGAGCCAGGAAAAGATAACAAACATGTTTTGAGATTAAAAATAAAATTGCAAATATCAGGTAGTGATACCACAGCCAGAGGATCTTAGAGACCATTACAGAACTTATTTACTGTTCTGAGAAAATTGGAAATGTTAGGAGGTGATTTACAAATACTTTCTCAGGTGAAAAAAAAAAAGGTAAAAGGAGAAGAAGAAAAAGTATCTGGGGCCTATTGAGGGAAGTGATAACAAATGGGAGAAAAAGAAAGCTTATTGATTTTTCCTCGATTTCTTTTCTTTCTTTCTTCTTGTGGTCTTAGATGCAGTACTAATTCCCATATTTAGTTTAACTTTGATTGGTCACATTTCATTGTTGTCTTTGAAAACTAAGTAAGACTTACTCCACGTTTTCCTATATGGCTACCATTATGTCCAAATGTAACAGGAATAATTTTCCATGTCTTACAGTAAATGCAATACCCTTTAGAAGAGTCCAATGTGAATGCTGTATTCATCAATCTAAACTACATAATAATATCATTCTGCATGTTCTCCTATTTCAATGTCAAGGCAATTATGGATCATTTCTGTGGATACTGCAGTACTCAGCTCTTCATCTTCATCACAGGTGGCTAAAACTAGGAAACTCAGAGTAACTTGTAACTTCTATTTATTTAGCAATTTCCTGCTCGTAACTTTGAAGGAAAACATCTGTACTGCGTATTTCTCATGCTCTGTATTTAAAAATTGCTATGGCTCTTAGTGAGACACAGAAACAATTGCAATGCTAAGTAATAAATTAATTACGGAACATTACTGTCATCTGCCTTTTAACATTAAAATACAGCATCAAGTAACTCAAAGGAATGATCACTTAATCTCCAAAGTAATACAAGTCAAGGTTATTTTAAATGCTTAAAGAATTTAAAGAATGCAATCTATAAATAACTATATTAATTTTTAGAGCATTTTTAATTTTACTAATTGGAAGATTTTCTACTTGAGAATCAGAAGCAGTAGCAGAGCTCATTTTCATACACATGCTAATTAGTGTATTACAGACAATTAGCAACTTCACAAAGTAAGTGGCATAGCTAATAACATTAGGGCATCTAACTCAATGTATGAAAGAGGTAAACATTCCCCAAAGTAAAAATATGATTGATCATGAAACAGCCTGATTAGGCTTATCAAATACTGTAATCTTGACCTACCCTGAACTTACCAGCTAGTCAACAAATCTTTAATTATCAGTATAGATCCTTCCAAAACTATGTAGAGTTAATTACTGTCTTAATATGTGTCTTCATACTAACAGATCATCTCACCCACCCACTCAGGGAAATTAGTTTAAGAAAATACCACCTTTGAGAATAACAACACTGTAATTTTTTAAATTGATAAATATGTGTTATTTAGAAGCTTAATGAAAACTAAACCATAGCATAAAAATATGACCATAAAGCAACATAGTATAATTTTGACAATTATTCCATGAGCTTTATCAGAATATGGATTCTGGCATTGGTCCTTTGGTTAAGGGTGTATGTTTTATGAGAGGCCTTGTTCATTTCCTGGTTGCCCATACTTCCAAAATAACCACACAGAAAATGTATTAATTAAATCACTGCTTGATTCATTAGTTATAGCTTCTTATTGGCTAACTCTTACATCTTGATTTATCCCATTTCCATCAATCTCTGTATCGTCTTGTGGCTGTGGCTTACTGGATAAAGTTTCATTCAGTGTTTGTCTCTTGTGGCAACTACATGGCATCTCATTGACTTTGCCTTCTTTCTACCAGCATTCAGTTTAGTTTTCCCTGCCTTGATAAGTCTGCATTGCTATCGGCCAAAGAAGTTCTTTATTCATAAACAATAAAAATCCACACACAGACAGAAGAATTCCCACACCCTGAGTGCGGTTTATCTTATTGTCCAGCATTTCATTTTAGAAATGAT
Source organism: Arvicola amphibius (assembly GCF_903992535.2). Taxonomy (NCBI): domain Eukaryota; kingdom Metazoa; phylum Chordata; class Mammalia; order Rodentia; family Cricetidae; genus Arvicola; species Arvicola amphibius. Next base: position 31,695,224 of record NC_052057.2, on the reverse strand, counting down.
TTCAGATAAAAACATCAAAGAAGTGATCATCAAATTTCTATATTTGTGTTCACTTGTGTTCTCTGATATTCTCACAATCATTGGTTAATCAGTTGTATTATCACTAAATAACTTTTAAAGCTATATTGTGTTTCACATACTAAGCAGAATAGTTGATGGTGGTGGAAGCTGCTTTTCATACCTTTACATTGTTAAGAACTAGTATTATTTTAAAAAACAATTTCAGCCAATCTAACTGGTCTTTCTCCTCATCAGATTTATTTTGTCTAAGTGAGAGAATGGAATTTATCTTAAATTGTTATTTTAAAAAATATGCTATCATAGTTTTGCATACTTGAAAGCTGAAGTCAGTGTTTGCACAGAGCCATGTTTCCTTGGAGAGGAGAAATACTCCCTTATTGTCATTCCATCTGATGGAAGGCTTCAGTTTTTAATATTCTACATTTGTAGAAAAAATTCTTCAGGATCTGTATTTTTTTTTCCACAAAATCTGGTCCCTAGTCTCTGCCTTAGGTAATCTTTTTTTTTTAATAATAATATCAGAGTGTGGCATTAAGAACATCTCCCAAATAACATGCTCTCAGGTAAACTAATGAAAACTGAATTAAACACATGCACACACACACGTGTGTGTGTGTGTGTGTGTGTGTGTGTGTGTATAACTTGTTCACAATCTAAGTTCCTAAGATTAGAGCATAATCATCTTTTGTATGGGGAGATTCACAGTTTAGCTATTGACTAAAAGGTAATTTATTTTTATTTTTTAATTGCAAGTGTTCTAATATGGTTAACTTTTGAAAACTTACAGAATGCTATATACTTTAATGAGAAAAATGGCTTAGAAATTTTGACACATGGTTGTAGTTTTTTATTTTGATCTTGTATAGACTTCTATTTGCAATGTTGGAACATGTTTTCATTTCAACAACATTAAACACAATACCATGACTAATGTGTGTCAGTTCTGTTGCTATTGACTCTTTATACTGCCTGCCTAAAGTCCTTGTCCATTTATCAGTGAGGGCATTTGGTGTTAAGCAAAAAACAACCACTTAATCCCCTGCTTTTCAAGCCGTTAAAGATACTTCAACAAAGCATGCTCAGTTTTTCTCAGGAATCCAGTCTTTTTGTTGTTTTGTAAGCAAAATATTTAGAAAGACTTTTCAGTAATCCAAAAATGTATACCTAGATAAAACTGTTAGGGGATTGGGAAGAACTATTTACAATTTCTATTATTTTTTCTATTCTAGATTCATTAATATCTGGCAATTATATTTTAAGGATATTTTTGATAGTGGAAAAAGTCATAAGGATGTGTAAAAAGGCTTGTTCTCGAGGGAATTAGATCGAGAGGTGCCTAGAATTAACATTGTACATATGGACACTTTTAGTCTGATTCCAGGGAATCTCGTTGAGAACAGAAGGAAAGACCTATCTGAATGTGGGTAGCACTATCGAATAAGCAATAGGATAAATAGACTGAACGTGGAAGCTGGAAAAATTGGGCAGTGGAAGCAAGTTGCATTCTCTATAAACATGTGAACCAGACTCAACCTGACATAAGCTACAATAGTGACTCTGGGTGGGACAACAATGACTCTGGGTGAGGAATCCAGCCATTTTAGAGAATTTGGCCTTGTTATATTTCAAATAAGCACATATACTCTCACACACAGAGAAACACAGAAACATGCACATACCTTATTTTGAGAACTCCATATAAAGTATAAAAAATATTTGAATTATTTATGATCTTATTAAAAGGATATAGTCATGCTTAATGAGTGACATAAACGTATTGTAGATGAGAACACAATACAAAAAAACAAAATTATAAGGGCTTTTTTTGCTCAGTATTTTATTCTGTAATGTAATAGTTACGTTTTCAGTTTCATCTTCCCTCACATTATGAAATATGTATTTTGTTTGTATATATAACAAATATTGTTTCAATGATAAATAATAATTACTTTCATTGCTGTTTTCTTTATTGTGGCAAAATTATTTCAGTGAATATTTTATTTCCTTGTCAGTTTTTTGAAAATCAAAGAAACCCATTTGTATCCTTCACTATCACTCTTTTTCTTTCCTCTACTCTTTTGTTTTTGTTTGTTTGCTTGTTTTTGTTTTGCAAGATCTCTCCCTGATCCTGTGGTGCCTCTTTCCTAGATTTAACTAAAACTCAGAAAGCACAAGTGATCCTCTTCCCTGGCCCACTCAGAGCAGGAAATGCAGGTACTGGGTTCTGAACTCTGTCTTGTTCTAATAATTGCACTGAAAATGGTCTTAGTTAATTCATCTCTTCCATCGCTGTTAAGTTTGAAAAACAAAGAAAAGAAAACAAAATGAAAGAAAATCAAGAAATGCACATGTAGTCATTTGCTTTATTTTTCTCTTTTTCTTGTTGTTGTTTAGCCTTGTATATTCTTGGAAAATTCCTTCTAAAATCTTCAGGGTTTTTTTCTCATTGATATCTTGTAGATACCTAAAAAGTGTCAGCCATAACGTATCTCTTCCCAAACACAGTGAAGCGGTGCCAAGTATTTCCTGTTATTGTCATTAACTTTTTAATACTGCTTGGCTTCTATTTGTGCAGTTTCTACCTGAAAGTTCATTACTCAACAGTTTTCAAAATGTATTAAGTATACCTGTATACCATTGCTACATACTTTTCATTTTTATTCTAACTAAAGTAAAGTTCTACAAATTTTGTCCTATGCATAAATATTTATAGATCTCTACCTATAAACATGTACACATGATAAAACATTATTCAGCCTTGTAAAAAGTGGCAACGACATTTGTAGTATGAGGCTGCTTGTTGGGTCCTAGCTGCCCAGCTAGCTTAGACTCGAAATAATCACACAGAAACTGTATGAATTTAATCATTGCTTGATCCATTAGTTTTAGCTACTTATTGGCCAACTCTTATATTAACTTAATCCATTTTTATTAGTCTTCATACCACCATGTGGCTGTGGCTTATTGGGTAAAGTTCCCAGCATCTGTCTTCTGCAGCTCAATGGCTTCTCACCGACTCCACCTTTCTTTCCCCTAGCTTTCCTGGCCTAGTTCTGTTCTTCTCTGCCATAGGCTAAAAGCAATTCTTTATTCATTAACCAATAAAAGCAACAGATAGACATAAGGACCTTCCACACCATTTCATCTTTTCTGTTTAAACAAAAAAGAAGGCTTTAACTTTAACATAGTAAAATTACATATAGCAAAACAGTTATCAAGCAAGAATTATATTACAATATTTATATCTAATTTACCTTTTATCATAACTAAGGAAAAACTATAACTATAACTATTTCAACCCCATCAAATACTCCTAAGTATGATATCACCTAAGTAAATGAGAAGTACATTGTAAACACTTCCAAGTCTCTAGAATTGACAGAGACATCTTGCTGCCAGCACAATCACCTAAAGTTCTTCTGTACTGTTGTGGAATCCATCTTCAGCCTACAGGCCCATAGTATCTACTAGACTTTTCTATGAAGCACAAAATTTCAAAGATAGGTCTGCCTATATTGGTTTGTTAGTCACTTTCTTCGGTGTCCTGCAGAATGTCTAGCAGACTTTTTCATGAAGCAGGAACCCTGAAAGATTCTCTCACCTTTGGCAAGTTCAGTAGTCATTTCTCTGCAGGTTCTACATGTCCAGTTTATCAAGGAGTCTAGGCAAGAGCAGTTTCTTACGAAATGATCAACCAACTCCAAAAGGCATCTTTCCATGGCCTATCATCCTCTTGAATATCTTGGTGTTGCCAGAAGCTGATGTGTCTCACTGTCATGAAAAGTCTTAAGTCTTAAGCAATTTAAATACCATATTCTGAAGGTCTATGAATGATTTGAAGAATACCTATCTAACTGAAATATATCTCTATACTTCTAGAAAATCTAACTTACATGACTACAAGCTTGACTATTATAGATGAGTATCTATTAACTTATATTTTAAATTTTACATTACATTTTTAAATGAACTGCACAAACATGATATCTTAATCAAGAGCAGAAATATACATATAACAAAATTGACCTTAAATTCGTATCAATACAACAAGATCCATACCAATGCAAATTATTCATATCTATATCATATTCTCCTTTAAATGTAAATGAGTATTTAAAGACAATATTTGGGAGAATTGGCATAGTTTTCTCCATACTTCTTCCTGCTGATTAGGGCACTGTTAATCAGGTCTTTTATTGTGTATCCTGTGAACTAGGTTCATCTCAGTCAGCAGTTGGAAAAAGTAATTTTGGGGGAGTATTTAGGTGACCTTTCATAGGAACATGGTCTATCAAACTATGTTAGCCTGAAATGAACCCACAGGGTCTCATCCTCTGTGAGAACAAAAGAAGAACCTTTCTTCCAAAGCAACATATACTTAGACCCAAATTCTGAAGTCAAGATACCTTTATAATATACATGCTGGCTTAGCTTAGCAGACCATACAAAAAAATGGCTCTCTGTGCTTGCTGGTTACCGGCTGCCCTGCTAACTTAGATCCAAATAATCACACAGAAACTGTATTAATTAAATCACTGCTTGGCCCATTAGTTTTAGCTACTTTTTTGGCTAACCCTTATATTAATTTAACCCATTTTAATTAACCTTTATATCTTCCTTGTCATAGGCTCAAAAGAGTTCTTTATTCATTAACCAATAAAAGCAACACATAGACAGAAGGAGCTCCCACACCAGACATTTGATACAGTATAGATGAAATGGAAGGACATTGTGCTTAGTGAAAACATTGGAAAAAATATTTTGCGATATAACATTTGAAATCTAAATAGAAAAACAAAAGAGAAAATGCACCAAATTCAAAACAAAACTGATTACCAATAGTTGTTCTGAACGGAGAATATTACAAGATATAAATAATCAAAAGACACAAAGAAATAGAGCCAGAGGGGGGAAAAAGTCTAGGTATCTAATGCTAAAAACACAGAATATAGCTAATAGTTTGAGTGCAATGAGGAAATGGTATTACAGGGGATGGCAAGAGCCAGTCTATACACACCCTTGGGCAAGAGTGGGTGACTGTATGGAAAGAGGGCTGTTTGCTTTACCACAACAACTATTTGTATATATTTTACCACACAATTTAAAGTATGTTAAATTGTCACAACAAAATGTTAGCATTGCTACACTGAAGCCTCTCAGTTTATTAATTAGGATAGAAAATAAATAACAGTTGGTTTATACCATGTGGGATAGTCTGAAAATTAATAGATTTCATCTGTTTCCATTGTCAGCGGCTGTTAATGCAGTAGAAATTTAACATTTCCAATTTACTAATGAGGTATACTGACTTCAGGAAATCTACTTTGCTACTTGTTTCTTCCCGAAGAAGTAGAAAAAGACATTGTTGTCTGTTGGTTTCTCTGTTTAAGGATACCTGTTTTCATTATATATCCTTTATTACCTTCAATGAAATCTGTGCACGTATTTCCCTGACACAGTGAAGGTTTCTCAGATGTCTAACAAGAAGACATAGTTTATATATAATAGAATGTCCTCATAATCTTTGGTCTGGCTATATACTTATAATATGCCAAATTAAAAATGCATTGTCACTAATTTGCTCTTATTCACATCTGAGATATCCTAAAATCCAATCAATTTTTTGCAGAAGAGTAATAGATTTAACATATGCTCAGAGGTTGAGGGTCTGCATCAGATAACTCAGCATAATAAATGGCGCTAAAAGTTACATTAGTACTATAAAATGTATTTACAGAAAGACAACCTTACCTATTACTCTAATTACTTACTGAGAGTAGTTAACAGAAAATTATAAGCTTTCAATGACTGTAGGATAAGGGTTTGATATCTCCCTGTATTTCACAAAGTGAATGATAGGAGATTTATAAGGAAATATACAGATATGCTGCACAGTATAGAAATTTTAAAAATGATGTCCAAGTTTACATTATCATCTTCTCTACTACAAATCATGTGAAGCAACAAGGAGAATAAGAATTGTATTCTCTGTGTGCACTGTAACTTCACATTCAATGTGATATACGGACTATAAAGTATAAAAGGCTACTGAAATCCATTGACTCCTCACAGGTGTCCTGAAGGGATGTATGTCAACCTTATTTAGTTGGCATGAATGAGGCAGATCCCAGGATGTACTGCACAAACACACTTGCCAGAAGAAAAGGAGAAATCCTCAGGGAAAACCATCTATCTTCTATTTTTAATAACTACATATGAAACTTCACTGTGTTGAGAGCTAGCGAAATATGTTTCAGAAAGCTATGTGTAGGGGAGTCAGAGAGGGAGGCATATCATTGGACTTATGGCGAAAAGGATGCTGCTGTCAGGAAAAAGACATGAAATCAGTGAACTAACTGTAAATTGAATAATTTAATTTCGCATGACCTTTGATAAAGCTATGAAGTCCATGATTGGCAGTAATAGCCATCCACATTCAACTTCCTACAAAGAACCAGCAGACAGACCTATAAAGAATACATGGGAAAGGCTTATTTGTGATAATCTGCCGATTTCAAGAGCTTCAGACACAGACATTTTTATCTCAAACTACTGAAATTAGAAACAAAAAAGATTGACAAGCTGAAACACTGAAAATTGAAAGAAAAAAACCCAATGCATATAAGAAAGTACACCGATACAGTACATATTTGAACATTTCTGCATTATTTTTAACCAATCTTCAAGAGACAAAAAAGTTCAACAATTATTTAATGTAAAACCTGAGAGTATTTAGCTAAAAAATATTCCATCTTCTGTTGTGTAATAATCGCATCACTTACTTATCTCTTATAGCCTGGAAGATTAAAATGCAGATGTAAAAGAAATGAAAAATAATGATAATAATAGTAATAATTACATTATTAATAAGTTGTAACTGAATCATATGATAGGGTCTGGGTAAAGGTAAGAGAAAAGTAAAACCATCAGATAACCAAAGATGAATTTAAAATTATCCCTTCAGAGGAAGTAATATAAGTAATGTGGGTCATAAAATTAATAACAATTAATAAAACTATTGAAACTATTTATGAAAAAACTAATTCAACAAAATATTATCAAGACGCTGACCATGGCAACACACTACATAAATTCGAAAGGATGAATTGTTATCCCATATAAAAAGATGACACCACTTATAAAATATAGTTTGTTGATGCATTTGTCAAGGTTCTTTTGGGGAACATAGCTTACAGAGTATGTGTGTAGAAGTGTGTGTGTAAAAGTCTGTGTTTGTGTGTGTGTGAGTGCTTGTGACTGTGTATTGTGTGAAGAAGATTTATGAAATTAGTTTATACAATGAGGTGTCGTGGTTTCAACAATAGCTACTCACATTGAAGAACCTGAGACCCAGTCAATGATCAGCCCATGAGGCTGGTGCCTTAGTATCAGGCTGGTTTTGAAGACCAGGAGGAAGTCTAAAGAGCTGCCAGCCTTCACCTAAAGATGGAATAAGGAAGAAATAATTTTCTGCTACCTATAAAAGAACTCAGCAACAATAACAAAGTAAATGAAGCTGATATAGACAAGAAAAGCAAAGTAGGCAGAAGTAAATGCTAGTCTTCTGGCATGGACCTCAAGACAACCATTGTTGCTTAACAAGATTCCAGCATTTTGACATTGCAGGCCACATTTCTCCAGCACCTTTTACTTTAATTTTTACTGATTTTCACTATTTATTTTGGGAGTTTCTTTATGCTTTTTCCTTAAGGAGATTTTGTGTTGGCCTTAAAGGATCAAAGTACGTAAAATGGCATCTTCTTTAAACAAAATAATTCATTGGAAAAAAATTTCCACCGTCATGGAACCAGGAATCCTTTTGTGCCCTTCTGATTACACCAAGAACTGGGAAGTTAGAGATTTACTAGGCACACCTGATCCCAAATATGAAAAACCTACAATTAACATCCAGGGCCTGAGGCCATTAACAGAAAGAGTTCAATTTAATAAGTATAGAGAAATCAGAATGGTAGGGTATAATGGGGAAAGAATAAAACATCAAGACCTTCCCTTTTCTGTAGTGTATGAGGAAAATACACTCATATAGTAAGATTAAGACACAAAACAATGTAATTAGGGTACAGCTCAGTGAAACACTGTACCATGCTCCTTGAGGAGTGAAAATTGCCCTTAAATTGTACTATAATGTCTGGTCCCCAGAAGTTTTTTTCCCAAGATCAGTCATTTGGATAAGGGCCTCCATTCCCTCAGGAGCTTGAGGAAAATTTCTGCTTGCTAAGCAATCACTCTTCTTTATCTCTGGTAGAAGGAATTTGTAAACCTTTCATTGATGTAAGAGGTCTCCTGGTAGAGTTACTGAATCTTTAAGAACAGTAGGCATATAGATACTTGCTGAACTTACCCCTTTTATCTGGGGTGGGAGCTATAATAAAGTTAATGGCCACTTTTCTTCCCTGAATCTCTGAGTCTGCTTTCAATCTTTCCTGTGGCTAAACTATTGAGTACAGAAATTGAATTGCTTCTAATTTCATGATGTCAAAGCTACATATCTCTGATGGCTAACGATGTTGAACATTTCCTTAAGTGTCCTTCAGCCATTTGAGATTTATCTGTTGATGATTTTCTGTTTAGTTCTGTACCTTATTTTTTTTATTGGATTATGTGTTCTTTTAGTGTCAAGTTTCTTGAGTTCTTTGTAAATTTTGAAGAAAAAAATTCCATCTTACACCTGTCAGAATGGCCAAGATCAAAAACACTAATGATAGTTTATGCTGCAGAGGATATAGGATAAGGGGAACACTTCTCAACTGCTGGTGCGAGTGTGAACTTGTACAGCCACTTTGGAAATCAGCATGGTGATTCCTCAGAAAATTAGAAAACTATTTGCCTCAACACCCAGCAATATTGCTTTTGGGTATAAACCCAAAAGATGCTCAATCATACCACAAAGACATGTGCTCAACTATGTTTATACCAGCATTATTTATAATAGCAAGAACCTGCCTCAACCAAAGAATGGATGAAGAAAATGTGGTACATTTACATAAAAGAGTACTGCACAGCTGTAAAAAAATAATGACATCTTAAAATTTGCAGGTAAATGTATGTAGCAAGGAAAAAAGCATACTGAGTAAGTTAACTAAGACTCAGAAAGACAGATGTAATATGCATCCAGTCATATGTAGCTTTTAGACATGGAGCAAAGCAAAACCTTTCTACAGGCCAAAACCCCAGATAAATGAGACAACAAAGAAGACCCTAAGAGAGACTGACATAGATCTACAATGGAAGGTGAAAAAGAAAAAGTCTCCCGAGCAAATTGGGAGAATGGGTGTCATGGGACAGGAGAGAATGGAAGAAAAGAAAAAAGGAGGGAAACAGAGAAAAATGTAGAGCTCAATAAAAAGAATTAAAAAAACTAAACAAAAAAGCAAAACAGAAGTTCATAGTGTTACTACTCCCTACAGCTGGATCCATGAGACAGAAATGCTGACTGGCTTTCCTCTGTAGGGATTCAAAAGAGCATCTCACATAAGGAGCAGAGCAGCCACTACAGATGACTTCATTTCAATGTAGAACTTGTTTTCCCACCATAAACTTCAAGGACATGTAACTGTGGGTTTGTATGGTTTTGTTTCTTTCTTTGTTTGTTTTGATACGGTATACTTTGTAGTCCAAGAAGACCAGAACTCAAAGTTATATTCCTACCTCAATCTTCTGAATTTTGGCACATCAGGTGTGAACCACCGTATTTGGTTCCCATAAATTTTAATGTATATTTCTGAAAAAGCATTTGACACTATTAAAATATGATCTCCTTCATACATGGTTTAACTAGATTGTAAGTGGAACAACACAGTAGGAGGCAGTGAGTGATTATAAAAGAAAGTGAAATGTAGCAAATTGTGGTGATATGATTTAATTAATTTCTAATGGGATTCATTTTCAATACATGGTGGTTAGTAAGGAATCAACATATTGAACAGTCATTGGTGAAGCCATTTGTGTAGATTTTAAACTAAACTTCCTGTTTTTGTGCAGTACTGAAACTGCTATTTACTACTTTGTGAGTATTAACTGAAAGAAAGAGAGAGTTATTACATTAGAAAGTAAATTTTTGCATAGGAATCGGGCTTCCTGAGTTTCTCCTCATACACTATGGAATATCTATTGCTGTTGTCCTTGTTCTGCTCCTGTTTAGACTGCCATATTGATGAGAGTTTTTGAGTAGAGCTTCCGACATTATTAGGAAACTCCCTGACCTTCGCTCTTAAAATATTTCTTCCCTTTCTGTTCTGTTCCTTTAGGCTTAGGAATGAGAACGGTATTTTCTTTTACTTTATGTCTTTTAAAACTGTAAGTAGATTTTTTTCTATACAATGTATTCTGATTATAGTTTTTCCTTCTTTAACTCCTCTGAGATTCGCTCTACCTTCCCTCCTTTTCTGTTTCCTGCTATAAAACAAACAGACATATAAAGAATAATAAAAAAAAGATAGAAGCAAACAGAAAGAAACCACATTTGAACAAAACATCCAAGCAGAAGAAAAAAGTCAATGGGAAACCGCAGACTACACAGTAGATGAAGAGTTACATATAGACTGTTATCCACAGCTCTGAACTTTTATTGGTGGTGGTTTTCCATAATGGTCTTCATTTGCTTCAAGAGAAGTTTCCTTGGTGAGAGGTGATGACTACATTTACCTGTGAGAATGAGGACAAATATTTTGTGTATAATTAGGAATTACACTAAACCAAATATTTGGACTACAGTTAGGAATTACACTGGTTTAGTAAAGATATAGTTGTACGATCTCCTCCAATATACATTACCTCACTAACTCCTAGTAGGTTTAACAACCAGGAAAGATCTCCCTCTTGTTGAGCTGGTCTTAACTCCAATGAGAGAGCTGTTGGTTACAACCAAGACATAATCTGGAAACCGAGGCATGTTTAGAAGTAGAAAAATCTTCTTCTTCCAGGAAGAGCATACCAACTGTCTATACATTGTACAATGCTCAGTGCAGAAAACATGCATACAAGTAACACTACATCGTAGACTGAGTAGGTTTTCTGTGTATGTGTGTTTGTATTGGTATGCAGCAGCTCACACACACATACGCAAGAACTCTTGTAGGAATAAGTTCATACCTTTTAACATGTATGTCCAGAGAATCAAACCCAGTTTCTCAGACTGCCAACAAATACCTTTACCAGCTGAGCCATGTCTCAAACCTGAAAATTTTAAAAATATAACAATATTCTTGTTTCAATTTTGCAGACCTTAGGTATTTTGTAACCAGTTGATTTTGTTATCATTTCCAATGATACCTTTGTTAGTAAGTAAGAGAACTTAATTTGTCTCAAGTAAAAACTTTGTCTCCTCCCTTTTATATTTTATTGTCATCTTATATAATTAACACAAAGATCACTGTGGACTTGAAGGAATTGGCATTAATCACAAATTTATGCCGTTGCTATTCAACACATCATTTAATTATTGAGTTAGTGCTAAACAAATTAAGACAAATATTTTTCATAGTACATTATTGACATCTTTAATTCATATACAAGTAAACATTCATTCTAAGACTAAAGCCAATGTTTTATCCATCGATTTAAAAAATTATATATGCTAGCAAGTGTCTATGACTATTTTAAATATAGGAAATGATACCAAGATAAATAGGTAATGAATTTGTTACAATTTTCCCTCTCTACCATCTGCACAAACAAAGTAGCATACAAACCACAAAGGCACAAAACAATGAAATAAAATTCAAAGTATTTTCTACATAAAAATAACCACTGCACTCTGACCACAGAAACAGGCAAGATAACTGCATAATTTCAATTATATCTTATCTCCTCCAAATGACTGAAAACCAGTTAAAGAAAGGTCCGGTGTGTTTAGTCATCAGGGAAAGGGAAATCAAAACTTGAGATTTTGTCTCATAATTGTCAGAATGGCTAAGATAAGTAGAACAAAGTGACTGCTTCTGCTTGCAAGAAAGTGGAGTCTTATTGGTGGGAGTGCAAACTGTTACAGCCACTATGGAAATCAGTGTGGTGGTTCCTGAGAAGATGGGAATCTATCAAGGATATAGCTATGCCATTCTTGGGCATATACACAAAGAACACATTATCCTACTTTAGAGATGTTACTCATGAAGTTTTTTTGCTTTTTTATTCTTAATATGCAGAAATTGAATACAACCTATATTTCCCTCAGCATAATAGGTAAAGAAAATGAGGTACATTTATATGCTGGTGTATTTATTAATCAGCTGTTTAAAAGAGACAGCCAAATGGATGGAACTAGAAAAAAAATCAACCAGAGTGAGGTATCACAGATACAAAAAGAGAAATAAGGTATGTTTTCACTTATACATAGATTAACTGCTAAATAAATGATAACCAAAGTACAATCCATGTCCAGAGAGTTTAAGTATAGGACAATAGACTAGGGCTTACAGATAGATATCATTAGTAAAGACAGTATGAAAGCAATAGATATACCAATAGATCAGTTGCGATAGACAGACAGACAGACAAACAGACAGACAGATGATAGATAGATAGATGATAGATAGATAGATGATAGATAGATAGATAGATAGATGGATGATAGATAAATTGGAGAGAGAATGTTATGAATCTTAAGGGATGTGAAGGAATGGTATCAAGAGGAGGAGAAAATGGGACAAGGAAGGAACTATGAGAAAGGACAGTTAAAATTAAAGCCATTTGAAGGATAATATGGAAACATAATAGAGTAGAAGTTAATTAAAATATTTGCACATATGAAATATATTTAAAGGAAATCACCAAATAACTTTGGAGAAAGAGTATCAACTAGTCATCTCTTGTTGACCAATGAAGCTTTCAGTTTCAGGATTGGGGTACAACTGAGGTTTAGGCCAAAGGAGTCCTATGGTAATCTCCAAAACCATGAGGTTGCTTCTCTACTAAAACTAAGTAAGGTACCATTGCTGTAGAGACCACCTACAAAACTCATGAAACACGGAGAAGTCAACCTTGTGCCTATAGTGAGGCTTCATGCATACACTCCATCATTATTGGAAGGTTTTCTGTACACTACCAAAAGAGTAATGGAGACATCAACCCAGTCACAAGAACTTTGATCTACAGTGCTGTTCTACATTGTATCTTCTGCCTGCAATATATACTAGAACAATGGTGACACAAAGTTTATGGGAGTATCCAGCCAATATTTGATTTGACTCAAGGCCAACAGAATTAGATGGACCATACACCAGACATTGTTTGTGTGACCAAAAATCCAAGACTAGTTACCCCAGGTACCTTGAGTAAAATGAAATAATATTATTTAAAACAAAAATTAAAAATCATAGTAAAAATGATACCTAATGACATTGTGCTATATTCATATTTCAGTACCTTTATCTGCCATCACCAGAGAAGCTTCCTCTTGTAGCTATTGGAAAGAAATACTCAGTCCCACATCCAGACCTTATACAGAGACTGAGAGACCTTGGAACACACAACTCTAAATGGAAAATCTCCATAAATCTCTCCCTTCACAGCTCAGGGAAACCCATGGGAAAATAAGAAAAAATGAACATAAGAATCAAAGAGGAGGCTAGGATCTCCCCAAACCCAAACCATCCAGCCACCATCCAAACTACTGGCCATGCCCCAACCCCAAACCCGCCTATCCTCCTGCAACCTCAGTGGAATTCTGAAACACAGTTTGCTCTAATACTGATAGGACTTAAGGGAGACCAAGAGCTAGCTAAAACACTGAGGGGATTAAGAGAGAGCACCAAGAGAGTAAACCAGGAAAGAAGACCAAAAGAACAAGAGTATAGAGACCTCAGGGGCTTTCTGAGACAGAAATTGACAGTACAGAGCAGACAAACAAACAAACAAAAAAACTCCCAAACACTAGGCAGCCACAGCAAGTATTGGAACAAGACGCAAAGACACTGCCAGCTTCATTTGGAGGAAGAGATGGATAGGTGACAATGACAGAATTCCACCAAATGAGGAATCCGTTGACCTAAAAAGCAACATGGTAACAACAGAACCCAGTGGTCACACAACAGGAAGACTTAATCATCCTAATCCAGAAGAAGTAGAAGAAATCCACTTTAAACATAACTTTATAAAAATGATAGGGATCTTTAAAGAAGAAATGAAAAAGCCCCTTAAAAGAATAGAGGAGAAGACAAACAAAAAATTGGAAGAAATGAATAAATCCCTCAAAGAAACCCAAGGAAAAAAAAACAATCAAAGAGGTGAAAGACTTTAAGGTTTGAAGACTGAAATTGAGTAATAAAGAAAACACAGACCGAGGGAATTCTGGGTATGGAAAATCTGGGTAAATGAACAGGAACTGAAGAGATGAGTATAACAAACAGAATACAAGAGATAGAAGAAAGAATCTCAGGCACTGAAGATACTATAGAAGAAATAGACTCATTGATCAAATGAAACATAAAATCCAACAAATGTTTAATACAAAACATCCAGGAAATCTGGGAAACCATGAAAAGACCAAACTTAAGAATACTGAAGTAGAAGAGGGAGAAGAATTCCAGCCCAGAGCCACAGAAAATATAGTAAACAAAATCATAGAAGAAAACTTTCCCAGTCTAAAGAAGGATATTTCTATGAAGGTACAAGAAGCATACAGAACACTAAATAGACTGAAACCAAAAAAAATCCCTTGCCATTTAATAATCAAAACACAAAGCATACAAAATAAGAAAGGAAACGAAGTGCTGCTAAAAATAAAAATGGTCAAGTAACATATAAAGGTAAACTTATCAGAATTCTCAATATTCTGACTTCTCAGTGAAATCCAATATTGACTTGCCCTGTAGTCAGACTGATGATTATCTTAAATATTGCCATGGAGCCTTCATCTAGCAACTGATGGAGTCAGAGGCAGAGACCCACATCGGAGCACTAGATTGAGCTCCCAAAGTCCAGTTGAAGAGTGGAAAGAATGAGATTATGAGCAAAGAGGTCAAGACCTTGATGGGTTCACTCACTGAAACAGTTTACATGAGCTAATGGGAGCTCACCAACTCCAGCCGGACTAGGAACGAAAATCGTAGGACCAAACTGGTCCTCTGAACGTGGTTGACAGTTCCATGGCTGGGGCAGACTGAGGGGTCATTAGCAGTGGCACTGGGATTTATCTCTACTGCATGTACTGGCTTTTGGAGATCCTATTCTTTTGGATGTATACCTTGTTCAGCCTAGATACAGTAGGGAGTTTCTTGAACCTTCCACAAGGCAATGTGCCTTACTCTCTCTGAGGATTAAATGGTAGGGTGGGAGTGTATGTGGAGGGAATGGGAAGAGGGGAGGGATTGGTAACTTGGATTGGTATTCTTTTAAAAAATCTAATAAATAAGAAAAAAAGAAAAAGGGGGAAAAAGAATCAGAGAGGCTAGAGGACACCAAGAAAACAAGGCCTTCTAACTCAAAGCAAGCATATGTTGAGCATTTGAACTCCTCTAACCTGAGGCAGTATGCACTGCTCATTTACAGGTCTGCAATTAAAGTTTGGCTTCCATTTGAGTGTTTTTATAGAATCCCTGAGTCTGCCAATGAGTAGGCTTCTTATTTTGTGCCTTCTCTTCAGGGTCTTCTATTTATATTATATTATATTATATTATATTAATCATATTATATTATATTATTTTGTTATTATCATTTTGAATGTTGGTTTTCTAATGAGAGAGAAAAGTACTGGATCTGAATGAGAAGGGAGGTGAAGAGGAAATTGGAGTAATAATAGAGGGAGGGGAATTCATAGTAAAAGGACATATTACATAGAAAATAAATCTGTTTTTGTTTATAGAAATGAAAATACATATTCAAAATTATTATGTAGAGTAATTTAATATACTTTGCATGTATTGTGATATAAATAGGAACTGAGAAGTTATATTTGGCAACAATGATAGAAGACACTTGAAAGTAGAAACTCTGCTGATTTTGGTCCCTTTCCTCTGCAACATGCCACCAGCTTGAAGACTTGTTTTTCCTCAAACTAACACTTTGCTATTTGAAGTCTAAATATATGTTTTGAGAAATCTTTCCACACAGAAACAATAGGATGGTAGTGGGTGGTGCTGTGAGATCCTGTCAGAAGGAGATGGGTACAGCAGAAGTATGCATGAGGCAAATGGGCTCTTAAAATGAATGCGGAGGTTATTTCTTAAGATAATAACCTTTTTCATAGGTGAAATTTATCAGTGTCATCAGCCACATAGTAGTAGCAGATGTGATATCAGTCATCTGATATATGTGTTGAGAAAATCTATATGCATAGTAAAATTATTTTTATAAGTTTCTGCATTCTAAGGAGAAGCAGATGTCCCATGTCTTTGCATAGTTTGTTATAAAATCAACATGATCATTGGCAGGCCAAGAGTCTGTACAATGAGGTTTCTCACTGTATCTACCCCAAAAAACTAGCCTGTTGAGCAAATTCGGGAAGCTGTTTGTTCATATGGTCTCCCACTTTCAGAGTAATGTCCAAGGATTGGAGTCCGCGTGTGAGTCTCTAGATGTCTGCTTACTCTATCAGTTTGAGATGTCTTTCCACCTTCTGACCATGTGGATACTGAAAGGCACTAGAAGACGTTTGGCGACTCCTGCCATGCCTTTCATGAATGAAAGAATCTCTGTAAGTGCGTGAGCATTTTATCTCTGCTTCTACTTCCCAGCTTTATTATGCTGCCAGCTACATTTCAGAGAGTGCATGTGTAAACAAGTTGCAAGTTGAGGCAGATTCAGATCTTGTTTTAAGGCCTGGGGTGCTGAATTTTACAGAAGAGCAGCATGGAAGCAGAGACTGCAGTTCTGGGAAACCTCAGTTGCTTTTCCCTCCTTTTCACAGCTCTGATTACAGAAGTCGCTTTCCTTCAAAGAGATTTGCACTTCCAGGCATTTGTTGCATTTAGCGTTCCTCCATTCTCAGATTTGCAAGGAAACTTTGCTTTCATTACTTACACAAATTCAAAGTTTTGTTAGTGCAAGTACACTAGCTTCAAAATCCTCAGATTTACCCTGGGAACAGACTATATTCTTTTTTTTTTCTCATTTTTTTATTAAAGATTTCCATCTCCTCCCCTCCTCCTCCCCCTTCCCTCCCCTCCCTTCCACCCATACCCCCACTTCACCCCTCTCCAAAGACAAAGAGCCATCAGGGTTCCCTTCACTATGTTAAGTCCAAGGTCCTCCCATCTCCCCCTAAGTCCATGAAGGTGAGCAACCAAACTGACAAGGCTCACAGTGAGCCCGTCCATGCTATAGAGTTCATGTTCATTGCCGTTGTCCTTGGTTTCTCAGTCCTCCTCCACCGTCAGCCACATTCAGAGAGTCCGGATGGGATGGGGGATGGGAGGATGGGGAGAGAAAAGTGTGAAGTGGAGGATGGGAAGAGCTTGGGGGAATAGGATGGTTGGGATATAGGAAGGGTGGATATGGGAACAAGGAATTATATATCTTAGTTAAGGGAGCCATTCTAGGGTTGGCAGAAACTTGACTCTAGAGGGGTTCCCAGGTGTCCAGGAAGATGTCCCCAGCTAGTTCCTTGGGCAGCTGAGGAGAGGGTGCCAGAAATGTCCAGATCCTATTGCCATACTCATGAATATCTTGCATATCACCATAGAACCTTCACCTGGCATTGGATGGAGAAAATGACAGAGCCCCACATAGGAGCACCGGACTGAGCTCCCAAGGTCCTGATGAGGAGCAAAAGGAGGGAGATCATGAACAAGGAAGCCAGGACCGTGAGGAGTGCGTTTACCCATTGAGACAGTGGGACAGATCTAAAGGGAGACCACCAAGTCCAATTGGAATGGGACTGATGGAACAGGGGAACAAACCGGACTCTCAGACTATATTCTTGATTATTTTTTACTTATCTTTGTTACCGAATCTTTCATTCATTAATTAGTCAAAAACATGTCAAATAGACAATCACACTTATGTTCATGCCTGTGTGTTGATGGAATTGCTGCTTCAAACTCTAAATCTTAGGGTTGGTTGCTATGGAAAAACTGTCAAAAAATGTACTGGAGGTGTCAATAAGAAAGTTCTATAAATATGTTGGTGAGCTTTCTGTATTAGCAAAATTTACCATCAAATAAGTTTTTCTCAGTTACATAAAAGAAGGTTATGTAGTGAGAATTTATGTCTCCACCATGGATCCTAGGAAGCCATTTGCTATTAGATTTGAGGTGTAGAATGTTTGGCAATGATTGCTTTATACTACTTCATCCTTGGAGGTACTTGTTATGCCCAGTAATCTTTAATTTGCATCTTGATCATTGATTCTTTTCTTCACTACTTAACGCATTATCAGCTTTTTCTATCATATTGCCTCCCACATTAAAAAAAAATTAAAAACACATTTCTTTCTTTGACTTTACTGAATAACCCAAAATGTTAATTAATTTTCTTTAGAAGTGATGTTGAATCTGAAAGGTATGAAGACATCAGCACGGGCTGAAATTCTAAGAAATTTGTATTAATTAAAATAACATTTTATATTAACACTTTGTAGCTGTATAATCATATATTTGTTCATTGATCACTTTATACGAGGCATAACCCTAAATTGACAATAATAGATTGCTTCAATTAATTCTCAGAAAAGATGTATAATTTGAGGTAATATTGTTATCAAAACCCTTGACTTACAAATAATTAAAAAGAATAGAGAAAATAAAGAACTCGCCATTGCTCAAAAAGCTTTTATTAGTCATCTGAGTCTTCTTTGAAGTCTAAAAATATAGCTAATATAATGTTCTGCTTCCATTGAAGGAAGAACTATAATAAATAATATTTCAGTAAAATATTAATGGGATGTAAGTTGTGGAACTAATTTAGTCCTTTCAAAGAAATAGTAAAGATTTACTCAATCCATTTGGCTTCACTGAGAATTAATAAAGTTAAGAAAAATTGAATTAATTTCTGTCCGTTAGGTCAAATTGAAAAGTTACATTTTATGTATTTTGAACACTTCATTTCAGAAGGCTGAGTGATGTCAATTGATTAATACTTTCTACATGTCATTGATTATTCAGTATCTAGTATCAAAACATGTGGAACTGATAGTATCAGCTATTTATTTAAAGACGCAAAGCAACATAAATAAACAAGGTTTGAAATTTGACCCCTGATGTGGCGCTCTATTTCTTGGTGTGGGGATGTTGATTGTTATTAATATTATAATTTTTATTATTACTAAGATTTCATTTCTATTAAATACCTACAATCATGAGGAAATAGAAATTGAAATTCTATTTGTCAAACTTTCTAAAATTTGGGTTCATGAAGATCCCATATAGGAATGTCTTGCTAAATGTGTGGGCTTTTCCATTGAGAAAGGCAAGGATGCCCAAATTTAGGAATTAAATCTTGTAGTATCTGTAATAATACTTTATTAGTGCCCATTAGGTGGAGCCATATTTAACTAATAAATGTATAAAATCCTGAATTGAGTACCCATCTACTCCTTGAACATATAGTAAGTTTAATTACTCATAACATAATAAAACCATCCAATTTTTGAAATAGTACTGATGTTGAGTAAAATGTATAATTTTATAATTTGCAATTGTAAAAGTGTCATTCTATTCCCTATTCTATAACCAACTCCCAAATTAAACTTGTGTAAGTAATTAACCTCTGTGTGACCAAGTTTGCTCATCTGAAAGAGAAACAGTAATTATTACTGCCTACCCAGTAGGCATATTGTGAAAATTAATGAGAGAGTTTTAAAGTGAAATATTTGACAGGCATTTTGTATTTATAACCTTCTAATACCCAAACCACTTGTCTTATTTTCATCATAGACATATGAAGTGGATGATTTTTAAAATGTTTTTTTTTATTTTGATATATTTTAGTGATCATCTATCAGTAGAAAAAAACTAATTTTGTAAAAAATAAGAGTGGAAATGTAATAATCTCAAGGATGTTTACAATTTTATGGTATATGAATGTCGTCTCCTTTTATATTAATTTTTAACAAGTATTGGGTCTCAGGCCTGCTTGCTGAAGATGTTGTGCTTTCCACTCTGTCTTTGAGTTACATCTGCATTACTTATATGTATGCTTTAAGATAGAACTTGTTTGGGGAAACAGATTTTGTTTTCTAAAAGTTCAAAATTACACTTCATGCAAATGTTTATGTCAATAGTTCAAAGCAGAGAGTTGCTCCATTTTATCAAGACAAACTGTACTCACCTTGAGCATTAAGTTTGCTGGATATGATACTTCTCTTTGGAAGACTGAGTTATATTTTTATTGGGTGTTTAGCAACAATCATGGTGTATACTAACCTGGAAGATGCCTATAAAATTCTCTCAGAACCAACTTTTAAAAATACTTCTAAATATCAGCCCTAAACTTTGGGAAATGAACAAGAATATAGTTTGGAATCACTGCTCACGGCTTAGTTGGCTTCCTAACAAGAAGTGCTACCATGACCAAGCAACTCTAACGTAAAAATGTATACCTCCTAATCTTTTTCCACATGATTTATCAACTGGGTACCAAACACACAAATGTATGAGTCTATAGAGGTAATTTTCATACAGACCACATTAATGAGTTAAGATTGTGACTTCGGCCCATCATCCATGGTCCTTCTGCTTTGGCTAGGAACTTGACTGAGAAATGAATGGAATCACAAAGAGGAAAATCATTGGAGTCTGGGATAAAGCGTGATTTTTGTGAATAGATAAAGTGAATAGAAAATAAAGTCTATGAAATTCAAGTTCCAAATACACAGTCTGGGAGAGTTTTGTTGTTGTTTTAATGTTTCCATGTGTGTGTTTGTGTGTTTTTGTTTACTATATGAAAATCTATAGCTTATTTTTTGTCTCACTTTTATAATAGCATTTGTCAGGGTAACATTTACAGAAAAATTAACTGGATGGAAGCGAATAAATAATTTAACTTCTAAGTATATCCACTCTCACGTTGGTTGACTTTTATGACATCTTCAACATAAATATGTATTTTAGTCAATAATCACTTTGCAGTCTGAATGTATGCCCTTTTTAAAGTCATAGAAGTCCAGACTTCAGAAATATAAAGTTTATATTTGGTAATGTGCCCAAAAATGATGCTTTAAATAACACTGACATTTTTTTAGAAGTTGAATGATTCCTAGTACATGAAAAAGATGTGGCATGAGCTTTAAGTCTTAGTTCCATGAGTCAGAAATTTATTATGAATACGGGTTGACTCATATCAATTATATTTTCTATCACTTGAAACTTCAGACAGAACAGAATGTTTAGTTCTTCTCATAGAACATGGTTAGCCAGCTTGTGAATGGGAGATCCCTCAAAGGTAACTAGATGTACTAAGAGAGTAATATTTTGAGAGATGAAAGAACTGCACTGTGCTGGTTTAAATTGAGTTGAAAGTAGCAGTTGCGCATGTGGGGGAAAAGGAGGGATCGGGATATTCTCTATGGTCCACTATGTTTTCTATGAACATAAAATTGTTGGATATATAATACACAGTTAAATAAAGGAATATGTCTCAAGAGTATCTGTGCAAATGATGTGATAAAATCACAAATGTCTACAATACGTCCCAAATTATATTTTTAACAGTATCTCATCTTCCGACAGTTTGGAGGATTTTATTCTTATTTTAATTTCAGTTAATGCTTTTTAAAACTGAAGATTATGGCAATTTTACTATTTATCATTCTGATTCTATTTAATGTGTCTTTTTCCTTTTTATTTTGTTTTATTTTGAAGATAAATGGTAGAAAAATATATTTAAACTGCTTGTACTTTGTCAATTACCAAAATATATGCTAAAACAAAATAAAAAGGATTTAGGGACAGTTAACAGAAGAAATACATTTTAAAAAATTCTGAATATTTTCTGTGACTTTTTTTTTAAAAAGAAGTGAAATGAATTTTCCGTTGTGACTCTTACTTGTAGGGGACAAGAACAGGATAGAGACTATATATGTGATGCTAGCGGGCGCTATATGAGATATATGAGTTTAAATTCAACCTTACAATTAGAGTGAGATTCTCTTTTTAAAAAAGAATATGATGAATTTCATGTTTAAATATAAAAAATTTATGTCAATAATTTATTAACAATTAAATATAACAATAACTACTCTATAGAAATAATAAACACACAAACATCTGTTAAATTCGTAGGGAAGATACATAAACTGAACCAATATGAAGTTAATCACACAGATGTCTGGAAATTAACATCTAAAGAGAATATAATTTTAAAGTAAAGTTTCATATTATTTTGCTATGATGTAGCACAATGACAGTGTATTATTCTAATCATAGTAATCTAGTACAATTTATTGTAGCAAAATCCTGAAATAGTGAATAACACACTAACATTCATAACATTGTTAACAAAGGAGCAAAGATCACTGAATATGTTCATTGAGATGATTTCAAATTTATTTGTATATAACCTATGACACAACTTAGGCTATGTTAATTTAAAATATGAAAACATAAGTACAAGAAACTGAGGAAATATGAATAAATATTCATGAAATAACCTCATAAAGAAAAATATTTAAAAACTAACAGGCAATGTTTTAAACATAGAACATTAATTAAATCGTAGGTTTAAAAGTTAAATCAGTTAAGGTAATTGATGAACCTGAAAAGAAAGGGAAGGTTTCAAGTAATATATTTCCAGAAATAATATGTGAAACGATGGATGCTCAAGAATATGTTAAGATTATGTCAAGGTTTCTATTACACAGAAATATCTACCTAAGAATCTAAATACTCCTTCTTTAATATATCAAGAGCTGTTCCCCATTAATTAATGGTGATGCGGAATTCCATTGACTGTGTTAGAGCCTGCCCCTTTGTTAACACGAATACTTCTTAGTTGTTTTCAACACCTGGTCATGCAACTATAGGTGTTATGAGAGTTTAATTTTCCTCATACACTATTTTTTTTTCATGGGAAATCTTAAAAACTAATTTATTTCTTACATGATAGTGCACACTTTTATTGTTCGTACTGGGGAAGAAAAGTAAAATGAGTACCTGTGAGTTCAAGGCCATCCTGGTCTACAAAGTGAGTTTTAGTGCAGCCAGTCCTGCTACATAGATAAAACCTGTCTTGAAAAACAATAAAAATAATTTATTTTTGTTATTATAATAAAAAATCAAAATTTCTCTTTTTTCTTTCCCTCACCCCAAACCCTTTCTAATGTTCCTCCTTTGATAGTCAAGACCTCAGTTTTCACTAGTAATTTTTACATTTTTATGTGCCTATTACATTTTCCCTGGAAATAAGATTTTTATGATTTATATTATTTTATATTTATTTTTACATATGCTATCATCTGATATGTGATCTGCTATTGAATGTCCTGTGACAATATGCAATCAACAGTTGATGGATTCATGTTATATAATGTCAATTACACGCTGACAGTTTATGGTGATGCTCGCTACAGTTCTGTCTACCTCTTGTTCAACATGAAGGACCTGTCAAGTAAAAGAACACTAGGAACTCTGACCACAGCAATAAGTTCATGTACCCCTCCGAAAAATTTAATCAGATTTTATTCCTGTATTTTCATGTTCCGCCCTCAAGTACATATAATAGTAAATAAATCTTTTAAGAATTAATTTACTTATCATTATCAAGCAGGCTTCTTTATCAATGGTGATTTTCTAGTATCTGAAGTATGCTTCAAAGTAACTTCACAGTTCAGAATTTATTACACTGGCCCTTAACATTTTGATAGATTTTTCATGAAAAATTTAGCCTTTGCTTCTTTCCCAGTAAGCCAATATGATGGATAAACACAGAAGGGAAGCTGTCTTCATAATGTGGAATCTTCCCATATAGGAGAATTTTTCCATTTGTATAGGGTTTTTTCCCTATCATTAGAAATTCACACTTTCACATAGATGTGTGAGTCTCCAATTTCCAGTTTAATATTTACCCCTATGATTTCAATCATAGTCACCTATGTAGAATATTGATTTCATTTCTTTCAGATTTTTTTATGATAACAGCTTGTCCAGCTTCCAAATTTCTTTCTTTCAGATTACCCCAATTAGTAACAGAATGTTCTAGATGAATAGATTTGAAGATGAATATTGTGAAGCACCAGATATTTCCTTTCCAAAATTTCAACAGTGCTTTGTGTAATATGGGTGCTGAGAGAACATTAAAATGAAATCTGTTTTGGCTAATCACTTAATGGTTTAAGAAAATCAGATTTATTTTATTTAAAAATCAGACTAATACTTTAATTATTTCAATAGTTTTCATTATACTCTCAACAGAAGTGATTGTAAAAATATGTACATATATTTAAAAGAATACTTGGGGAGATAACAGACCCTAATAGACCCTAGTGGGGAACCTCCTAGTGCTGTATTTCTGTTCCTAAGTGGATATGCAGTCAAATTGCGTCCTAGATGTTTATGCTTATACCCATAGATTTGTACTGTTCTCTACTTAGGTTAGAGAAAATTCCTTTTGAGGTTCATAGGGGTTAATGCAGAGGCCTGTTATGATCCGTGCGCCAATTTTAAAGAACATTTAGTATTCATATATGAATGGTCATCCACATCAAACCTTCACAATCCAAGGTTACTACTCTTTGTAGTATAGTGGTAGAACGAATCTAGGTGCGCTCAGAATCTCCATAGTTTTATGAAGTGCTACTTCTGGATATGGCGTGGTTTCTACAATCATCAACGCACAGCTGGCGAAGGCACCTGCACAAGACCTTTAGTGGGCCTTCAATCCAAGCAAAAAAAAGTGATTGGTTACCTCCCTATCATTTTTGCACTATTGTATCAATAGATCTTTTTTTTTTTTTTTTTTCTGGTTTTTTCAAGACAGGGTTTCCCTGTAGTTTCTAGAGCCTGTCCTGGAACTAGCTGTTGTAGACCAGGCTGGTCTCGAACTCACAGAGATCCGCCTGCCTCTGCCTCCCGAGTGCTGGGATTAAAGGCATGCACCACCAACGCCCGGCTGTATCAATAGATCTTGCAGGCAGGTCAGGGTTTATTCACCAGGTTCAGTAATATGTGGCTGGTTGTTGTAATATGTATTATGTTACAGTCCTATCACCATTAGTCAGCAGGCATGAAGTTTCTGGTTGGGCACAAGCTCAGTTTCTCCATGTTTGATGCAATAACTATGTGGCATTTTCATCAGCAGAGCCTTATTTCACTAACAGGCTCTGAAGGATAACCAGTAACATTTGCATGAGCCATTGATGCTTGATGGGGCAATGAGTCCCCTTTATTCAAACATGGAAAAAGGTATAGCCAATTTCTTGTATTGGAGGTTGTATTTGGTAGCATATGATGTCTAATTGGGATATTATCTTCTGCATCCCATATATTTTAAGATACGTCTAGAGTAGGACCATTTGGCTTTCCAAATGTCTTTAGTGTTTAGCTATCCTTCTCTATATTCCTTCCTGTTTCACATTCTCCTCCCCAGTTAATCCTCTTGTACTAATTTTTCTTTTAACACTCAACTATAGGCATATTATGGAAACTCTCATGTATTTTCAGGTGATAAAATACTGAAAATGTTAGGAAAGAAAAGAATTGTTCCCAGAAAACCAAAACCAAAACCGAAACAAATAGCAATGCGAAACTTAGGGTGCGTTTTTGAGAATTATGTTGGTTTAAGATCCTGGCATATTAGTTTCTCCTCTAGACCCTACGACCTTATCAGTAATGGTTAGTACTAGGTTTACAGTGTTATGAATCCCCTTCTCTTGAGCAGGCCTTCAGTGCAATTATCCTTACACATGACACCAAAAAAGAAAAGTAGAGTTGTTATTTTAACATTTTCATTTTGATTTTGAGACAAAGTCTTGCTACTTAGCTCAGAAAATTGTGGAACTTCCCAGAGCTGTGATGACAGGAATGCCAATTACACTTCATATTTCACTAAGCTAATGTGTTTTGACATTAAAAATAGTTCAATAATACATATTCATTTGCTAATACAGAAGCAACTACCACACTGCACTTTAGAAATAAAATAAATGTTATTTTTGTTTAAAATTTACAAGAACTGTCATTTATATGCTGGCTATGTATATAAACCTCTCTGGGTAAGTGATTTTAGCCAAGTGTGTAGAGGAAAAAGAATTGGTCAAACAATGACATCGAATCTCTGCCACCTGCTGGAAGTAATAGAGAATTACATAGAAATATTTATTTTTCTTCCTGAATATTCTTCTGCATAGCCAGGAAAAGAACATGTAATTTAAACAGAAAATTTTACTTGTATAATTACTATAAACAGTATCATAATACTAAAACTGAAATGAAAGAAGGAACATTCAAAAATTTATTTTATCTCAACTATCTAGTTCATAAAAACGAAAAAATAGTATTTATGATTAGAATGTGGACAGATAGTGGTATTCACATCTCATGATATTTCAATTTTATTTTTCACCTCTCACACTGGCAATTTTATTTGTTCTTTTAAAATATCATGTACATTGCTGGTTTGACTGTATGGTTTATCAATATTTTATAATGCTGAATTCTATCGATACACTCTTTTGGGCGCTTTTATTTTGTGTTTCAATGGAAAACATTTCTTAATTTCCACATATATCAATTACAGCAAACATAGCGCTGACAAGGAAACAGCCATTTGGTACTGTCAATATAATTACTTATGAGAAGAAAATGTAGTGTTCAGTAGTACAGCAAAAATCCACTTCTGTCAAATTAGCCATTTAAACTTCTTCAAATAGAGGAACCCCCCCCCACACACACACACACACAGTCTGCCTGCCTATACAATGCCTTTATATTGGTATATTACAGACACTCCACTTCAGGAAAGCCTCACAAGCATGATGCAACTTATTGATGATTCATAATCACTACATCTTGAAAAAACTGACATGTGTAATTTCCGGTAAATTAGTATACTGCAATTTAACCTGAATTGTATGGAATAAATAAAGGCGTTACAGAATAACAGAGCATTCTGAGTTTTTTAATTAGTTCTCTGGCTGTGAGCTGTTCTTCAGGATGGATTTTTTTTCCTACGGTCTTGGATTATAATATAAAGCACCAAGTCTCAAAAGTCATCAGCAGGTAACTACCTGTAGGTGATATAAATAATAAATATAATGATAGGTAATGAAAAGTGACCTCTTAAAGAGGAAATCCTTTGATACTGCTATGGCTGCATAGTTCACTGGAAGACAATAGGGATTCTGGAAGTAACCCAGATATGTTAACTTTTTGGTTGTCACTCCGTGTATTTCCAACCCTGAAAAAGCACCACAGTAAAGAAGACAGAAAGAATATAACCACAGGAGCATGAGAAGTAGAAACATAAAGTCCTGTCTGCTGAGACATTGCAAGATGTAGCAATTGCGTTCAAGAACTCAAATCAGCAGCTGTTACCTATATAAGGACTGCAAAGGTCAAGCCAACCAGAATTCCAGCATGGGGTGGGGAGCTATAGGCAGTTGATAGCTGCTAGAAGAGGAAGTCATTTTAGATTGTGTGTTTAAGTATTGGTAGGTTTTCAGTGATCTAGTGGACGGCCACACATCCATGCAGTTATGCACAGTACTGATAGGACTCAAAAGGTCACTAAAATATTGGAGAACATAAAGCTACAAGAAGGCCCATGTGGAGTTGGAGGAGGAAAATGCAGGTGGGCATTACCACATTATATTATAAAATTCTTAAATACTGTAACTTTTACACTGTAACCCTGTGTGTATGTATTCATGTAATTTTATGAGTAGAAAAACTGAAGCAAAAAGTGGATACATTAGGGTGTGAACAGAATCCCTCTAGATTAACTGCAGAGAAGCACTTGCTAGCATAAAAAGACAGGACTGAAAGACACAGAAGTGGCTATGAGGACCAAGCTGAACAGCTAAGTATAGAAGAACAGCAATGTTTCTCACAGTTTCCCATCTAGTATTTATGTCACTGTGATGCCATTAGCCTATTCAAAAGTACACATAAGAGGGAGAAATTATGGGCTATCTGAGTCTAGACAATCAAAATTGCATGCTGTTGGAGCTGCATGTGGCACGCCTGCTGACTGTCCACCAACACACACCGGCTGGATGCGCTCTTTCTGACATGTTAATTTGCTGCTCTGTGTTTGGGAAATTCTTTGTTGGTGCATGCTATTGGAGATCACTTCTTACAGTTCCTTAGCTGATTTAGTTAAATCATTTCTAAGAGTTTCAAATTTGAAAAACAGAACTGAATCATTTCCATTCTTTTAATGCCCTATCTGTGGGTGTTCTCGACTCTCTTTCATTTTATTACTTAATGATTTAGCAGAATGGAAATCTGTAACAACCTTCTAAAAGCTTTTGTCTAAAACATAAATTCAACAGAAATGTATGATTGGATATTGTTTTCTTTCATAAATTTGGGGATTTTAATATTTATTTGTAGATATTGATAGGTGCTGCATGAGTTTTTGTTGTTGTTTTGTGTTTTTTTGTGTTTGTACAGTTTTGCAAGAACTCTCTGCAAAATTTCTGATACCACCAGTTAATAGTGTGGAATTGAAGCCTGCTTTAATCATTCTAGAACTTTCTTTATCTTTCTTTACTTTTATCTGCATTTCTTTTATGCTAAATTTATTCCCGTGCTGTTTTTGTTTCTTCAGTTTCTTCTGGGATATCTTTTTCTTCCGTACACCCTCCTCTTCTGGTTTGGAACTTTTTTTTCCTTTTAGGTGAGGATGTTGCAGAGAGAGTCATGTGTTGGTAAATCCATTCATTAGCTTTGTAAATTTGTTGGCGAATCTTAGGTGCTTTGTTCGCTGGATGTGTTCAATGACTAGAGAACTTACATGTAAATACTTTAGTTCAGCATTACTCTCTGCGATTTTAAGCATGTGCAATGAAAATTCAACTCTTTTTTTTTTTTTTTTTTTTTTTTTGCCCACCAACTGCCGCGCACCGCGGTCCCTGTCTGCGCTATATGCAATAGACTCCAGTTCGTGAGCTTCGGGCAAGGGGCTGGAGGTTGAGAATACACACGCAGAGCCAGACCGACACACAGACCTTCAAACACTGGTACCAAAAGCCCACCTTTTTTTTTTTTTTTTTTTTTTTGTTTTTCGAGACAGGGTTTCTTCTGTAGCTTTCGGAGCCTGTCCTGGAACTAGCTCTTGTAGCCCAGGTTGGCCTCGAACTCACAGAGATCTGCCTGCCTCTTCCTCCCGGGTGCTGGGATTAAAGGCGTGCGCCACCACCGCCCGGCTACCAAAAGCCCATCTTTAACAGCACCATGGAGGCTTAAATACACTGCAATCAATGGCCAACAGATGAAAATCCTATCCTCTGATCCTCTAGGTAAAGCACAGCTTTTAGTAACTTCAATGAAAAGGTTCTAGCAGGGAAGAGCAGCTGAAGGCCAGGACTCATTAGTCCCAACAACCAACCCTGTGTTCAGCCCGCAAGAGCAGCACACATTGCTTTTTTTTATTTTAATTTTTTACTTAAAAGGTTTTTATTATTCATTTTACATACCAACTACAATTCCTCTTCTCTCCCCTCCTCTGGCTCCCCCAACACCTTCTCTCTATCATACATTGCATCTTTAAAGTGACATCTTTCAGATATTTGGTGGTTTTTCAGATATGCATACCCCTGATGTCCTAGGCAGTTTCACTGATGTTCTTAAAATGAATGGCAAGAGTTGAACCTCTTGTTTGCATGATTTTGTAGGGTTTTCTGGATCAAGAGAGTAGTGAACCATCTTTACAGGTCACCTAAGGTCATTTACAGGAAGAACCTAGAACTTTTGAAATGCTGTATAACTTCATCTAAGGAATATTTTAACTTACTAGTTATTTATATTATAAAGGCAAACTTCTAGGATTGCTCCAATGATGAGTTTTCTTTCAGATTTATTTTTCAAGTCTTTGCAATAGAATTAATGTTTCTCTTCTTTTTCATTAGAAAATTAAAATTTTTAGAAATACCATGTTTATATGCTGCTATCTCTATGAGACATGAATATACATAATTTCTACACTTTTCATTTTTGTCTATGCTATTTCAACATTGGGAATATACAAAGGGGTGGTTGTTTAAATTTTCTAGTTTTCAAAATATATAAAATTGCAAATGTTTCTCCAAGAAGTCATAGGTTAACAAGTCAAAGTTCAACTCCAGGTGTGGGGACACAGTTCACCTCCTGTTATCAGTACCTTGTGGTTCTAAGCTTCTGGTGATGCTTCATTGAAACTGTGCAATGGGTGACCTGTTTCTCACCTTATTGGATAAACAGGTTCCCATAACAAATGACTTCTTCCAGGAATATATCTCAAATATCAGTTTGGCATACAATTTTTCCCTTTTCGTCCCTGCTGGGAGTTCTATCTTGTTTCCTTGTAACTCCATTGGAAATGATTAATGACTTTGGTTATATTGTCTACCATAAGAGTTAGAGGGATACACACTTTCTCCTAAACTGTGACGATTTTGTAGCTACCCAGATAGGTGCAGTGCACACAGAAATAGGGGCAGGGATCTTTGATGAGGCCACTGGAACCGTGGGTTTCTAGTCCCAGAGGTGCCGCAAACACACTTTCAGACACTGTTGATGTCAGCAATGCTGCCAACAGAGGCCTTTGGTACTGGGAACTTAAGAACTTAGAGGAAGCCTCGGGATTTCTGCTGAGTGCTAGAAATGTTCTAAACTCAGGCTGGCTTCCAGGAAGGCAATGGCGAAAGCATCGAAACTCGTGCTCTTAATCTTGGTTCAAGCCCAGCAGAAATTGCAAGTGGTTGTTGGAGAGGATTCAGTGAGAGGTAATGTAGCCTCTTTGTGATTCAGTCTTCAGTTCCATTACTGGTTAGACTCTATAAGCAGCTTGTAGAGGTGTAAGTCCCAGAGAGCTAGTGACTTCTCTCAGTTACTGACAGTGACGCCTCGCTCCTATGAGGAATCTATTCTCTTGTAGTGCAAAGAATTTCATCAGCCTGGGTGCTGAGACCAAAGGGTTCTATACTCATTTGGCTGGGGAGAATGTTGGGAGTGCAAGTATTTTCCTGAAAAACATGAGAGAAAGTTCCCAGAATCTTCATGAAAATGCAGGCAGGATTTTTGTTTTTATTGTCAGTGATGAGAGAAGAAAAGGGGAGACAAAGGATGCCTGCAAGCACTCTTGTGAGCTAGTTTGCCCTATAGTGGCAAAATCTAGGTCAATGGAAGACCCGGTCTCGAACAAAAGATACAACAGTACTAAAGACTCAGAAACTGGATTAACTGACTTCGCCCTCTGACTTCCAATGCCATGAAAAGAATACTGCACTCCCAGGTCTATTCACAAAGGGGTTCATACACACACACACACACACACACGGCACTAATTTGTCTGTACCTCCTGTTCTGAAGTGCTGAACCTGAATTGTTGTCATTTGTATGTCAGATAAGTTGTGAGTTGTAGATTACAAGCTGCACAGTATCCTTGAACTCAAAATATCTGTGAATGATTTGATCAAATCTCTAAAGCAATGATATTCAAATGTAAATTTTTTTCCGATAAATGGACACAAAAAAATTGTTCCCAAATCTCTTCTTTACAACTCCATTTCCCTAGAACAACCGTGGTTCCTGATATATTTAAAATCCATAATATTAGACAGGGCAAGGAGTGGAATCCAAATGAGTTCAAGGCCTGCCTGGTCTATGGTGAGTAGCTGACAGACTGAATTCCATGACAGCCAGGGCTATAGAGAGAGACCCAGCCTCAGACAAACAAACAAATAAACAAAACAAAACAAAATGCTACACCACAGTGAATATTTATAGTCACAACCACACATTAATTCATTTAATGAAGAATTAAAATTTCCTAAACATAAGGGGGGCTATTTCAATTTCAGTTTGCAATCAAGTTTAACTCTGTAGCAAAGGTTTTATTGTATGTAATGAACACAATTGGGTAAATTTGTTGGAAAGCTCCACCAATTTTTAGAGAAATACAATTGTGTTTATTGGAACTTTTCTGTATTCCAGTAATAGCATTTTTTCAGCCTCTCTTCTTTTTGTGGCACCTCTCTTCGTTTACAGAATGATTACTGCATATTCTTTTCTTAATTAGAACCATGAATCATAGTCGAACGCTTTTAATAACTGAAGCTTGGACTTCCTAAATGTACATAATAAATTTTAAAATATACATTAAATATAATAACTTAATTTATAGGTCTAGGCATTTCATTTGTCTTATGTAGAATTCTGAATTTTTATTGATGCTTTAACTAAAATTATTTTAATCACCATTCCTGGGGGTACAGAGTATATCATACATCTTATTTTAACAGTATCTATTTCAAAATTATGCAAGCTTACTTTTTAATTTTTGTATATGTTATGAATGTTAATCTATGCAATATATATTTTATATAATTATCAACTGATTTAATTTCCCTCAAGAATTAAAATAACAAACATTAGCACATAATTTATAGGAATTTAACATTTCCCACAAAGGTTCTTTGTTTACCTATAGATTACAAGAACTTTCTAATATTATAGGGCTAAGGATGTCTCAACAGTTAAGATCCCTTGCTGTGCTTAATATGATTATATATACCTTTATTGGAGGCACTCAAAAGGAAAGGCAGACAGATCTCTGCGAGTTTGAGGCAAGCTTGGTGTACATAGTGAGTAGTTGGCTATCCAATGCTATAAACAATAATTATAACTTACATTATCACTTTAATTAATATTGATATCATTATTTTTAATTATTATTATTGTTTCTGTTCATTCAGAAAATAAGAGATGGTCTCCTGGTGCCCACATTGTGCTTTCCACAACTTTTTTTCTATAGCTAATCTACAGAGAGTCTGACATCCTCTTCTGGCCTTTAAACCAATATCCATACACACACAGACGCACAGACATAATCAATAAATCTTTTAATAAACTGTAACATTATTCCTCTTAACCTGAAACAGAGCTTGGCATATATTTCCTCAGGCAAGCGTGATCTGAACAATGTACGTGCTCATGTGCATCTGTCCGAGGTTGCCATTTCTTTAGAAAGATAATTCCATGTAAATTTCAATTATAGTTAAATCTTTTCTTTGCTGTTTGAAACTCCCAATATTTCTTCTACTAACACCAGGCATGGTTGCTGTGGAAACACTCCTAGTCTTAGTTGGAAAGCTGTTCTGGGTATGAGGAAATTTGTGTTTTCTTTCTGATTTTTGTCTGTCCTTTGTTTCAGTGTTTCAATATTTCAAACACGGTATGTCTAGGTGTGCATCTCTTCATGATTTTTTCTTGCCTCAGATTTCCTAAAAATCACGGGAATATGTGTATTTATATGCAGCATCAAAAATTGATAATTTGGACCACTGTTTGACTAAATGGCATGCCCTCCCCCTTAATCCTTCCTCCCTAATGGATGGAATCAGTGCATATTGCCTCCATGATTCTACATGTAAATGATCATATATTCTCTTTGTGCTTTCAATATTTTCTCATCATTTTCTTGAGACTTTCAAAGACTCCAAATCAAATCTTGTCTTTCTTTTTGTCACTGAACCCATAAATAAAATAAATCATAAACTCACAATGAGAATCATTACATCTGGCTCTAGCCATATATTGAATGTTGTGAGTCAATCTCAGCTGATGCTCTTTGTAAAATCTACTACCTACCCTGTTTGTACTGCCTTTGCTTATGCCGTAGAGCCTACCACATTTAGGACTCACTCTGTCGTTCACCCTTAGAAAAAATTAATAGTAAGCATTTGTCATGACATCATGCATTCTAATTGGGCAGCAGGTCCTAGGTTATAAAAGAAAATATTTTTAAAAATCAATATATGAATCAATGTGAAATTAATGCAATGTTTTTTAAGTCCCCAATAAAAAAGTGCTCTTGAACTATTTTCCCAATTATCTTTATCTTTCTGCAAATAAGATAATATATAGTCTTTGTCTGTTGTTTCTTTTTGCCTTGCCATTGTGAAAAAAAAAAAACAAAAAAAAAAAACAAAAGCTGTAAAAGCTGTATGCCCTAAAAGATGGAGACTGTCTCATGGTTTCTCCTGGAGGTTAAAATTTAATGTGAACATCTCAAACAAGACATGTTCTTAGATTCTAGTAAAATCTTATCTTTTCCTCTTCCTGGCTTCTGTTAAAGAAATTAATTATTGGCATCACTTAACTCATAGCTAAATAACACCAATCTACATTCCTGTTGTCATATGGCTCTTTTATATATCTGAATTCTCTTAGAACATAAGTTTTATCAGATTAAGGCTCAGTTTATGTAAGTATTTCATATTACATAATCCCATTTCCAATAATGAACCCATTTCCAAATCAGACAACAATTAGTAGTTCATTTCTTTGTACTGAATGTTAGAACTTGATTACTTTCAGAGGGCCCCAACATAGCATTGTTCATATGTCAGTTGTAATCCTTATAATATTTTCCTTTCCTTTTTGAAATTAGCCCAACTCACAACTAAATTGATATTATAAAAGAATGGCTCAAATTATTTTTTTTGACTACAGGCAGTCTTTTTTTAGTGCCCTAACCAAACCTCCAACTTAAGATCTAAGAAAGGTAAAACACAGAAATTAAAAATAATGTAAATTAAACAAAAGGAGTCTTTGTAATCAATTCAATGTCAAAGTGATCAAAAAGTGGGAATTCTAATTGAGGAATCAGAGAGATCATGGAGTGTGGATTCTAACTGAGGAATCAGAAAGGTCATGAAGTATGAATTTTCATCGAGGAATAAGAGAGATCATGGAGTATGGATTCTAACTGAGAAATCAGAGAGATCATGAAGAGTGTGGAATCTAACTGAGGAATTTTGAATTCTGCCTAGTTTAAATCAGAATCTACAATGGAGTGGTAGACTCAAGCTTCAAACTGTAATTGTGATTGTCTCAATTAGGGAAAATGAACACAATGTAGAATCACTTGGGTTAGCCGGGCGGTGGTGGCACACGCCTTTAATCCCAGCACTCGGGAGGCAGAGGCAGGCGGATCTCTGTGAGTTCGAGACCAGCCTGGTCTACAAGAGCTAGTTCCAGGACAGGCTCCAAAGCCACAGAGAAACCCTGTCTCGAAAAACCAAAAAAAAAAAAAAAAAAAAAAAAAAAAAAAAAAAATCACTTGGGTGACAGATCTCTGGTAAAATTAAGTTCTCTGATCTGGGTTGAAAGAGTGACAAGCATCTAATCATTTTCCTAATCCAAGCATGGCTATTGAAGCATGTGCTATCTTTAAATTAAAAAATTCAGCAATTCAGCAGTTACTGAAATATCAATATGAAAAATATCTTCTACTAATTTTGCTATTTTTCCAGTTCTCAAGGAACCTAAGAAACATTATGAGATCTTTCTAATTAATGTAAGAGCGACTACACAAGAGAGAAATGATGGGTGGGATGTTCCCTCTGTCTAGATTTATGAACTAAAAACTTGCTCAAGATTTTAGGATTAATCTTCACCAACTCCAACCTTACAGTTTTTTGGACCTGAGGGAAAAATGTGATCTTCAGTTTCTATTTCCTGAATACTTAACAGCTATTAAAACTCAAATTATAGAGTTTTATGTTGGGTGACCTAGGAAACTAAATCAGATTTTCTCAGTTAAAGAAGTACAGATCTTTGTCCCAAACAGACCAAGAGGTTACAAGACTCAGAGCAACAGAGGGCCTGTCAGAAGGTATTTTCCACTTGACTACATTCCTGAAGCCTGTGATTCTTTGTTTTTAAACTTAGTGTTTGCCTTTTTCTCAGTGTGTCACATTTTAGCATTTTTCTAACAGGTTTCTTCAGCTCCCTTTGGCCTTGATTAATGGCTTGACTTGGCGTTGGGAACAACTTTTCTCTCAACTCCTGCATAGTCCCTGTCACATAAACTCCTCTTGCATTCTTTGGCAAAGACTTGCTACTAGACACTGTCCTTTTCTGAAAGCGTCCCTGGGAGACCCTTCTGTTCCCTTGTCCCGCTGCAATGCTACCCTTTGCTTCCCCCTCTGACCAAGTCTCATCATGACAAAGGTATTTCAGTTATGTTTTGCTCTGAAGTGTTACAGTCTTGATTTTGACAGAGTCAACTTGTTAGTTTATTTATACATGGATTTTCTTCAAGAGACATTTAATGAGACCTGAACAATTTCAAGATTTACAAACTATAAGGATTAAAACAGTGTGCACCCATTTCTTTTCTTGCATTTATCTTTCAAGAAAATGAGAAAAATAGGATTTAATCAAATACTTGCTAACTGACTACTGGTTTCACTCTCCTCTAACCCTGCTGTACATTTCCCCTTAATTTATAAGATATAATTTCCCAGGATATCATTTAGATCTCATAGTCATTGCTTTTTTTTCTCATTTTTTTTATTAAAAATTTCCATCTCCTCCCCTCCTCCTCTTCCTCCCCTCCCCTCCCTTCCACCCATACCCCCACTCCCTCCCTCTCCAAGCCAAAGAGCCATCAGGGTTCCCTTCACTATGTTAAGCCCAAGGTCCTCCCAGCTCCCGCTAAGTCCAGGAAGGTGAGCAACCAAACTGACAAACTCACAGTAAGCCCGTCCATGCTGTTGAGTTCATGCTCCTCACCGTTGTCCTTGGTTTCTCAGTCCTCCTCCACCGTCAGCCACATTCAGAGAGCCCGGTTTGGTCCCCTGTTCCATCAGTCCCATTCCAACTGGACTTGGTGGTCTCCCGTTAGATCTGTCCCACCATCTCAATAGCTTTTTAATAAGTTATAGTTATGTACTTATTTACACTTTTACTTAAACAGTAAACATTGATTTATTAAATTATTATGTATCAGAAGAAGATATAGGGTTATATTAAGAATAAACATCTGTAGCATGGAATTTGGAATTAATAGAAAGGCATTTATTAAGATGAATAAAATATAGCAGTTTCTGAGGAATGCATGATTGATGTGTGATTCCCCTCTGTATGCTGTGATTACCATAAATGAATAAAGAAAGCTGGCTTGAGCCTATAGCAGGGCAGAACAGAGCTATGTGGGGAAAACTTAACTGTAGCCCCACTAGAGACAAAGACAAGAAATTTACCCAGTAAGCCACAGCTTCATGGTGATACACAAATTAATAGAGACGGGTTAATTTAAAATATGAGTTAGCCAGAAATACACTTAAGCTATTGACTAAACAGTATTGCAAATAATGTGCTTTATGTGTGATTCTTTCGGGGCTGAGCAGCCAGGAATAAACAAGTGGCCTTCTTATAACACATAATAAAATAGAAATTTGAGAAAGGAAAACCTGAGTTAAGTAAAGATTTATTTTGTATATTGAAAATTATTACAGAATTTCCTATGCTATTTTCAGTGCCCATGAGCTTTTGCAGTCTTTATGTGTATACATTTTTCATTTAAGGAACCTACATATACACTGTAAATATACTATGCTCTTTTGAAAGTGAGAAAATTATATATAAACAAACTGTTATAATACCTTTAAATACCTCTTACTTCACTGATTTGAAAATATTATAAATTTTGCCCAAAAAAGTTAAAATGTTACCAGCATTATAATATATATATATATTTGAGGCTCTTTCAGAGAACCAAATATATTTCTATATCTCTGTGGTCATAGCAAGTTGAGGCACTGATGAAGCAAGCAAACTTAATTAATTTTTTCTCTCTTTCTTTGTCTTTTGATTTTTTGAGACAGGGCTTCTCTGTAGCTTTGGAGCCTGTACAGTAACTAGTTCTTGTAGAACAGGCTGATCTCAAACTCACAGAGAGCAAACTGTTTCTGCCTACTGAGTGCTGGTACTAACGGCATGTGCCCAGCCAAACTTTATTCACCACATCATTTAACAAAGCTAAGGCTGTTGTTTATTTGATATTGAACAATAAAGCTTTATTTACATATATTGGTATATTCTCCTTAGTACCCTTAGCTTTGACTCTCCCTCTCACAGAAGCTATCAGTTGCAAATAGCTCCGCTGAACTAGGACTTCATGACTACCTCATGTCCCCATTTTGGAATTTGTTCTTGCTTGGGCTCACACAGGTATTCTGTATGATACCAGAATCATGGAGAGTTCATATGTTCAACTTCCCTGCTTTATCTACAAGACAATATTTCTGTGTGGTCATATACCACCTCTGGCTTTTGCAGTTTTTCCATTAGCCTTGAAAAGGAGTATAGGATAGAATTGTCCCATGGAATGACCAACCCGAAGTCTGCACCTTAGCCAATTATGAGCTCTGTGTTGATTGTCATCTACTTCAAAAAGAAGCTTTTACTCATGGGTTTGAGAAATACATTGACCTAAGGGCATAAGTACAAATCATTTTGAGCTGGTTACGTGCTAACCCTGAACGTTCATATTTTCTAATGATGCCATTTTTATAATTCTCCATAAATTCTATTAGATTATTGATGCATCTGTCTGTAATTCAACTCCCTACACTGAATTCTTAAGAAAGATACTTTGTTGTTTACCTTATTGTGGAATGGCAGTCATAACTTCCAATCTAATTTTAATTTAAGTCTTTTTTGTCATTCTATGCACGCTTCAGAAATCCTTTTGTTTCTGTCATTAACGGTCTCTAGCTTGTATTTACTTGCTATTATATATAATTACAGACATTTATTTACAGTCACTCTATACATTCTGAATATTTCTTTGCCTTTACTAGTTTTTTGGATGTAGTTTCTGTTCATTTTTAAAGCTGTCTGTAACAATTTACATATAATTATGCATATGTATGTATGAAGAAATAATGATATAAAGTATAAAAAACATTCAGAAAAATGGTTTAACAAATATTACGATGTACTTTATTTCCATATTTGTACATGTGATCGAGCTTTAAATGTTCATGACATAATGATGAAGTACTAACAGTCTCACATCTCTCAATGACTTATAGATAAATGTTTATATGCAATGTACTCTCCAAATTGCTACTTTATTTTTATACAATTTTGTATACTTCTAATTTATTCATTACATGGTTACAGTAACTTCTTGAAAATTTAGACACAGTCCAAGAAAGTCTAGACTAGTAATTGTTCTTTCCTTGTTATCTGAGAAGGATATCTTTTGTCCTCTTGTGAAGAGTGATGACTAAGTAAGTGAGCAGGTGCACTCTTTCAAGCTTGGATATTTCTGTAGCAATTTCAATCAAATGCTTGACTTTAGGACAGTAAGAGACCTCATATTTCAAAGATATACTGCTCATTCATTTTTTAAAAATATGTCAGGGTACATATAAGTTATATCTATTGCACTTTTGTGGCTATGTATATCACATGAGGAAATTTATTCAATATTAATTGTATAGAGAATCTTAACAAATATCAAATATTTATCAATGATATTTGATACTTTTTTTTTTATAAACACAGGTTCCCACACACATTTTTCCATTGAGACAGAATTTCAAAATGCCTAACCAGAGGTGCTATGAGTCACCTTAATCAGGGGAGTGACTTCATTGCAGTCCAGGCACAGGGGGTTCCTACATTCCAGCACAGGAAATGTGAGGTTTGGAACTGTTAGGTACACGCAACAGAGATAAGAATGGAACACCAGGACATAGGATAGTACCCTGAGGGAAACTCAGCAGATACTCAATGCTGAATTCTGAGTTCTGAGTTCACTCACATTTAATTTTCCATACACTTTTATACCCCAGTACAAAAGGGGAGAAGAAGGAAAAAGACTACTTAAACATGCCACAAAGGATAACCAGAAGAGTAAAGTGTGATGTCCTTCTCTATATGTGTTGCTTTTATTGGTTAATGAGTAAAGCTGCTTTGGCCTATGTTGGGGAAGAATATAACCAGGCGGAAAGAAATATATATAGAGAGAGTAGCAAAGTCAAGGAGATGCCATGTAGCTGCAGATGGAGAAAAATGCCTATTGGAAACTTGCTGGTAGGCCATGTCTTCATGGTGATGCACAGAGTAAGAGAGATGGGTGGTTTAAGATATAAGTTAATAGTTAATAAGAAGCCTGAGCTAATACGTCAAACAATGCTTCAGTTGATATAGTTTTTGTGTGATTATTTGGGTCTGAGGAGCCAGGAAGCTAACAAGTGGTCTCAGCCTACAAAATGGCACACCAATAAGGGTCAATTACATACACATAAAAACTGAGAGAGCTTGGGAAGGAATTCTAGACAAAAAAGAACAGAAGCAAGCACTGTTTCTTTGTAGCCACATTTTCTTCAGGTAGATGGTTTGCTGATACCAAGCAGAGGAACAGCTTTTTTTAAGAGAAGTCTTCCTGACTCAGCATTGGTAGTGAAGGCTGCATGGTTTCATTATGGGAGGGCTTGCTGGTTCATGCAGGCACAAAAAATCTCTGGCTCTTTATGGAGGTCCAGTTACAGAGCATTTGAGCAGAGTGCTATAGCTGATTGATGTGAAGTGGACCCACTGCATCCCTGGAGCTGGGGCAGAGAGCATGGCTTGTAAAGCTGATGGTAAACATTCCTCTGCCATGTTGGATAGGGCAGAGCCAAATGACAAAGCAGCCTTAGTCCTAGATACATCCACGTAGCAATTTTAAAGAAGGCACTGCTGGTCAGAAAACAATTACAGATACATAATAAAGATTGATTCAGTCAAAAATAAAGATCTGAATGGGTCATAGTGTTAGATAAATGTATATAGACTTGGGAGAGGGGAAAAAGAGTATAGACATAAAAATAGGTTTAAAAAATAAAACAATGTCTTTAAAGAGACAAAGTACAGACATAGATTAAATCATAGATTAAAGGAGTAAGGAAAAATAAGCCACGTAAAGATAGAATATAACCAGAGAGTCTGGGTTATGTATATTATTGTGTATTCTTTGAAATTTTGACTATGAATGAGCTAAGTACAGAGAGAAATTTCATAATATGGGCTGCTAAGTTAAACCAACATAAATATGTTGAAGGTATCTTGACTTCAAAATTTTTGTCTAAGGACATGATGCTTTGGAAAAGAGGTTCTGCTTTTGGATCCACAGAGGATAGAAAGGTGTGGATTCAGTACCACCTAATATGGTTTGACCAAACAAGACCACACGAAGCACTGGCCCAGATGGTCCAACATTTGTGACAACTTCATCACTGTGGACCTACCACAAAGGATAACCTATAAAAGACCTAACAATGCCCCGAATCAGAAGCACATAGTCTACAGAACAATGTCCAAATTCCATAAAAGATTGTTTATAATTGTTTGTTTATATTTAAACAGGGATATTTTATAGATATGTGGTGTAGGAATTCCTTCTGTTTGTGTGTTACTTTCATGGGTTATGAATAAAGAAACTGCCTTGGCCTTTTGATAGGGCAGAACTTAGGATAGGTGGGCAAAACAGAACTGAATGCTGGGAGGAAGAAGGGCAGAGTCAAAGAAGCCATGGATCCTCTGCCTGAGACAGACACTGGTTAGAATCTTTCCCAGTAAGCCACTGCCATGTGGTGATATACAAATTAATAGAAATGGCTTAAATTAAAATATAAGAATTAGCCAATAAGAAACTAGAGATAATGGACCAAGTAGTGTTTTAATGAATACAGTTTCTGTGTGGTTATTTCAGGTCTAAGCAAGCCGGGCATCCAGGATAAACAAACAAGCAGCCCTCCTCTCCTTTGCAAAGATGAATAACTTTTGCATTGATATGGATCTAATTGATACAAATTTAAGGTTAATTTTGTTTATATATATATATATATATATGTATATATATATATATTCTGTTCTTGATTAATGTATTGTGCTTGTGCATCTCATGTAAAAATATACTGTATAATTAAGAAATATAGTCAAGCTTGTAGTCATGTTAGTTATGTTTTCTATATGTACAGAGATATATTTCAGATAGATAGGTATTCTTCAAACCTTAAATATATGTAGCATACCACTTGTCCCCCACAAGACAGTTTGTGAGTCGGGCAAGGGGATGGAGATTGAAATACACACAGAGAAACATGGGTCATCCTTGAAACAAAAATGCCCCCTTTATTGTGTTCCAAGGCAGCTTATATAGGGTTCTCCTTGACTAATGGCCACACCCTATCTCTTGGCATCTCTCAGCTGTGAGCCCAGCATAAACCACTCCCCTGCCATCAGGAAATCATTAGGGTCTTGTGGTCAGAGCAGCTGCAAGCAAAGAAAAACAAGTTGCTTAATCTGGCAGGCACAGGGTCCTAGAAAATTCAGGGTTTGAGGGTCTGCAGTCACCAATAGCTCCCCTTTTTCTATATAATTAGACCAAGGTTCTGGAATGGCATGGACATAGCACAAAATGATAGCAATAAGTTGGAAAATGCCCATTTCTACATTAATGATATAGTCACTGTACAAGATAGTCACAGCAGCTGTCTCGAGCAATTCTGGATGCCACAGAAGCAATTGTCTGCAACCATGACAATAGCAGTCACTACAGCCACGGTGATCCTGAAGTCTCAGCAGGAATGGATCAGCATCAGCTGATTCACTGAGATAGGTACTAAGCCAAACCCGGACCACAGTGACAGTCTTTTCATTCCCCCAACAACTGCTTAACTGACATGAAACTTGAGAGCAGTCAAGTGCAGGATCATTCAAGATATTATTAGTTATGGACAGCTGTGTTAGAAGTCTCATTTTGACTCCAGTTTAACTGAAAGGTATGTATTCCATTTTTCTGTGCCATTAAACAAGAGAGAATCCTGCAGAGCCAAGGGTCTGAAACCACAAACTGCCAGAAAAGTTCCACATATCATTAACGTTATCATGTCCCCAGTTAGTAGGAACGGCTGACTGTCCTGTAGTCTAATCAATGGAAATAAAGTACAGCCATGCAGGACTATCCAGGCTCACTGGCATTAGCACTGGTGGATTCCTGACTGGCTCCCATTGTATCCGTTGGCCATGGATGATAGTACAAGCCCAATGACCTCCGAAAGCTGTTCCCCATCCTACAACCTTCAACAAACAATTAATTAGGGAATTTGGGTATAGATCTCTCCAAACTGCTTCCTCTTTTTAGTTTGGTGAAGTATTTATGCGGGTATTCACAGCGACTTTTTTTGTAGGGGAGGGTCTTGGTCCATCACACCACATTAGTCTGGAATGATTCCACAGGTTCTCATCTTCTGTGGAAACAAAATCAGAACGTCTTCTCCAAAGCAACAAATCTTTAGACCCACATTTTGAAATCAAGATGCATGTCTTAGAAGTCCTCAGAATCAAATGCTCCATTATGATGATAATGAATGGAATTTCTGAAATTGTTGTTGAGGATCCCCAGTTTAATTCATTCCTTTATAAGAGTTACTGTGCTCATGGTGTCTCTTCATAGCAATAGAAATTCTAAGACATTAATATAAAGAATGCTATTGTTTTTGTGCATTGATTTGCATTGTACAACTTTACTAAAAATGTTAAATCTAAACATTTTGTTTTAGATGTTATAGGATCTATTCATTACAGAATTATCTCATCTACAAATGGTAATAATTTTAACTCTTCTTATTTTCATATCTTTCTTCTACCTTGTGATTATAACTTGGAGCACAATAATAAACAAGAGTAAAAATGAGCAGAAGATAAATTGAACATTGCCAAATGATATTTCTGCATTATAGAGATATTAATGTGATCTGGATCATTAACATTATTCTGTGGTGAACTACATCTTTTGAATTTCATATACTGAACTATCTTTGTATCCCTTAAACAAAACCTCTTTAGGCATGATGCATTAAGTTTTGACTGGTTCTTGAGTTTAATTTTCATGCATTTGGTTGAAAATTTCTGCATCTATATTTATCATGCAAATGTGTCAATAGTTTTATATTTTGTTCTTGTATCTTTTACAGTTTTGTTAGCATCAGCAGGACAATATTTCATTTACAGAATGGATTTGATAGCCCCCTCTACTCTGATTTGTAGAAGAGTTTACGTAATGTCAGGTTACAATTTATCCTGCATTTCTAGGACAATTATCCATGATGTCTATAAATCAATTAATAGCCATTTAAGTTATTTCATTTTATGGTACAAGTTCATTCTTGGGTAAATGGTTTTTGATCTATTTTATTTTGTTTCTAAATGCATTTCAAAAGTAAAAATAACTGCAGCCCGTATTCCTATAACTTATGTGCTTTTATTTGATTTTCAACATTAATCATGTAGAAACTGTTATAATAAAAAGAGCAACCAAAAAACCAATTCCAAGAAACAAGTTCAATGAGATCATAAATATGAGAATGTATAATTCTAAATAAATGCACACTCTGATTTTTAAAATATCTGCACATAATATATATTAAAGGAAATTTTATGATATTCAAATGACAATTCTGCCCATTTTTGAAATTACTGAGCAGATAATGAGAAGATAATTTTAATGGGATGCTATTGGCACCCTGGTAATTAGGTAAACAAAGGACACCTCCCATAGACACGTTTTTATCTACTGTGAGTATGACACCATGTCACACTGACACAAAAGAAAATGCCCATAAAACCTACAGCTGAATTGGTATTACCCTAAAGGATAAAATAGAGATTATCAAAATCTAGCTCAAATATAAACACTGAAAGAGGAAAATAGTGTCTGTTAATAGTGACAAGTAAGTGTTTTACATTGGGAATAATTAATTGTTTGTCTTTATAAAACAGCAGGAGTTCACTTAGACAAATAAGCAACGTTTACAAGC
Source organism: Arvicola amphibius (assembly GCF_903992535.2). Taxonomy (NCBI): domain Eukaryota; kingdom Metazoa; phylum Chordata; class Mammalia; order Rodentia; family Cricetidae; genus Arvicola; species Arvicola amphibius. The sequence goes on along the minus strand of NC_052057.2, from coordinate 31,650,508 downwards.
GGTTGTAAGAAGTTGGTGAGATAAACTTACTAGCAACTACTAATCTGAGAATAAAGGCGATAATAATAGCTGTAACCATTCTTCAGTTTCAGACCTGCTGTCACTATGCTTTCTTAACAATAAATAAAAGCGTAGCAGCTTCTGCCCCAATACTAAGCCCTTTAAAATTAGTTTAAAAATTACTTTTCAATACCAATGTATTTAAACTACAAAATGTGAAAAATTGAAAATACTAATTTTTTAAAATAGGTTACCACTATGAATGCATGTGACAAATAAATATCAACATTTGAATAAATATTTTGCATATAATTCTATGCTTTGGCCAAGTTTAAATATATAGTGTTAATAAATTAAGATTTAGTATTACTACCTCTCTATCAAATAATAGCTACATAATTTTATCATCTTATATACATTTATGATCATTATTTAAAAAGATACATTTATTTTATATTTATTCCCATCAAAAAATGTATGCTTTTAAAAATGACTCAGTTCAGCTTGCATTTATGCATTAGTGAGAGAATCAAAAGAAAATATTCTGCATTAATTTATTTTAGTTTTTTCAAGCTAACTTCATCATGTATTATTTTATATTTCACATCACAATACAAGTGTATCATTTTTTATGATACCTTATAAAGTTAGGGATTATTGTAACCTCTTTATTTATTAAACATATGCATATCTTATATGGAAATTTAACAATTTTGTATTTGGCCGTTTATATAAATCAGATTCATATATTCAAATGAATATTTATACTTTCCTCCATCTTTAATTTTGCATCAAAAATTTCTTGAGATCTTATAATTATTAACAGTGATTAAAAGGCTGACAAGAGATCCTTCATTAAAACAATTTGATGCCCATGAGAGGTCTTCCCCTTTCTGAATGGAGACAGAATAAGCCAGTGTGGGGGGAAGCAGAGGGAAAACAGGGGTGTACACAAGGAGAGACGGAAGGGGAAACTACCTTCAGGATGTAAAAGAAATGAAAAAAATAATTAATAAAAAATTGAATATATAAATCAATGTATACTACTTCAAAGAGATAGCATCATTCATTTAAGTTAAAATTAAGCATTTTAAGACATAGAACACATTTTGATAATATGTTTCCAATGTACAAGGTTTATATATCTTCAATGTGTGCTGACAATCCTCTAAACACTACACTGTATCTTACCTGATCCTTACTAACAAATGGAATGAATGACGATATCTATTACAATCTATGTGGCTTATTAAATGTAGCAATTACTAAGAAAAATTACAACTGTAGTCGATAATTCTGAATAAATACCCTAAAGCGTGTGAAGAATTAAAACATCATTGTCCAAAATGTATTTTACTAATAGATTTGCACATCTAATTGTATATCTCCTGGAAGAAAGTTCTCTCAGTAGTCTTGGTTCATATATCCAAGCTCTTCTACTCATAATTCCCCCATTGGCTAATTGCCTCTTTTCTCTCATTTGTACTAATTAGGCTACATTCTATTTGGCAGGTTCATTTGAATTGTGTCACCAAGGTAAAGTTACGTTAATAAGGCCCAGCTATGTAGCATTGGCAGTAAGATCATTACTGACTAGTAACGTGCCTTCAAAAGAACATTTAAATATAGGACAAATCAAGAGTATACAAAGACATATAATTCAAGTTATTAGAAAAAAATCTATTTTCTCTTTTCTTTACCTAATAATACTGTCTGTGAAATCTGAGATGACATGAGAATCATATTTATCAGATGTACAAAAGTTTTCTGCTATTAAAAACTTTAATTTTTTTTTCTTTTATCTTTAGCCATGACTGTGAGACATGATAATATAATTGGATAAAACTAATGCCATTTGGTGGACAGATTGCTTCAAAAATTATAGGACACTGGCATCTCTTAGGTTGACTTGTAGAGTTTTGTAAGCTAATCGTCCTGATAGGTTTGTGGCCATATGCGTAGGTTCTACTGGAAGACAAAACAGGGAACTTTGCCTCTAGCAAGGAAGTTAAAACTTCCTAAGCATGTGTCCTCTGTGTGAAACAGTGATTCTTCAGGGTAAGGAAAAATTCCAACTCCATTATGTGTGGATATCAAGATGTTATTGTGTCCTGAGAGACTGCTGTCAAACTGTTGCTGGGAAGTGGCCATTTAGAAGAACAGATGGAGACAAACAGGCACAAGAGAAAATGGACAACTTCCAGAACTTAGATGAGCTGAATCACGAGCTTAACTTTTCAAAGAACTCAGGAAATATTATCTGAAAAGGGTAGTAACTCATCTCCAATGAAACTATAGACAATGAGAACACAAATAACATAGTATATCTCAGTTATTGACTCTCTCATCTCCTAAAAGGAGTGATCTCAGACCTAAGTTGCTAGAAAAAAATCTTAAATGCATTTACCTGTAAAGAGTTTCCATGGATAAAAATAAATACTAAAAAAGCTATAAATTCTATAAATAATTTATGGGGATGGAAAAAAATAGGGGTCAAAATGGTAGATGCATGAAGACAAACACTATAGTCAACTTCAGCCTCTGGCTGATCCTGAAGTCGTTGTCTCTTTGATTAGAGCTCCAAACCCAGCAATGAGAAGGATACTCACGAAGTTTGTTGTGCTGGGATTTTAGGTAAGCTGAGGAGAAAAGAACGTTCAAGCAAGAAAAGTTCAAAACAATGAAAACGAGACAATTTCAGAAGGAAGAGGACTCCGTAATACATGCTGAGCTTACAGGCTGCCCAGTTAGTGCAGGGCATTTTCAAAGAATAATGATTGTAATGGGGCAAGGACATAAGTACTTTATCTTCACAAATTGAACAGCACTGAACTCCAAAGCAAGAGACATATTTTACTCATTACATGAAATAGAATAGCACATGTCATTTCAATATTTACTCAACAGTGTGTGTGCACGTGTGCGCGCGCTTGAGAAATCTCAGTTACATTGCTGGTTCTCCGGTGATACTGTCTCCACCACTTTTCTTAAAATCGATCAGATGATTGATGTTTTTTTTTTCTTTAGATCACCTCACTACATCACAGTCCTAGAAAATATACTTTTGAAATTAACCTTCCTATATAGTCAAACATGATTTCTCTGCTATTTTTCATTTTTACTTCTTCTTTTCAACGCTCACTTATACCTTAGAAATCCCTCAGCGTTCCAGTTTACAATGTACCTTGCATTTATTTATTATAAAGCATTTTCATTACCAACACCTTTACCTTATTCACGTTAGTCATCAGTCTAGTCTTTCCTGTGTGCTATTCTTTGTTTGCTATGTTGCGTACACTATGAAGAAAAGCCTTTATTTTAACATACAAATCCGTGTAGTATGTCTCTGACATCCTTCTTCTTTAGTTACAATAAAATGTAAACTCTTTTTTTTCCCCTACAAATAACAGAATTTATTTGGCCAAAAAAGCTGCAGTTCAAGAACAATGAATACACAATCTGAAAAATGTGTTCTATATGACAATCAAACCAAAGTAAGCCGTCACTCAAATCCAATAATTACTCTGGTTTAACTACTACTGGAACCCTGGGCAGTTTCTTGCACATCCACACTGTCAGTCTTAAGGTCCCAGAAAGGGCAGTGTAGGACAGAGAGGAAGGTTGGCCACCATCTTTTAGGTGAGACATTCTGTCCTAACTGGTGCACAGGTCTGTTCTTATGCCAATACCAGGCTGTTTTCAGTACTGTAGCTCTGTAGTAGAGTTTGAAGTCAGGGATTGTGATTCCTCCAGAAGTTCTTTTATTGTACAGGATTTTTTTTTTTTTTTTTTTTTTTTTTCTATCCTGGGTTTGTTGCTTTTCCATAGAAGTTGAGTACCATTCTTTCAAGGTCTGTGAAGAATTTTGCTGGGATTTTGATGGGCATTGCATTGAATCCATAGATTGCTTTTGGTAAGATTGCCATTTTTACTATGTTAATCTACCTACCCAAGAGCATGGGAGATCTTTCCACTTTCTGGAGTCTTCTTCAATTTCTTTCTTCACGGAGATAAAATTCTTGTCATACAAGACTTTCACTTGTTTGGACAGAGTTACTTCGAGATATTTTATGCTCTTTTGCCTATTGTGAGGTAGATGTTTTTCTGATTTCTTTCTCAGCCCATTTATTATCTGTGTACAGGAGGACTACTTATTTTTTTATTATTTAATCTTGTATTCTGCTACATTACTGAAAGAGACACTTCCTTTTTATCTTGATTGTTTTCAAAATCCTATTTCCTATTCAAAAATATTCAGTAATTGTAGCCAGTCACAGTTGTCATCATATGGTAAACAGCATTAAGAATTTTTCCTCTTTTCCAATTATACCATGTGTCTGTTAGCCATCCAATTAACTTCCCTTAAAATTTTCAATTCTCACTCATCACTTAACCAAGTCCTGAAAGACCTGCCACTTCACACCATCACATTCTTAAGTTTCAGTATTTACTCAGAGACATACAAAGGCTCAAAACAGAAAAAAATAATTAGGAGCTTTATATTTCCAGAGCAAAGGTCCCTAAGAAAATTATTGCTTATTAAATTATTCTAAACTTTATTATAGGATTTACACTGTGCTGTTTTAAAAGTAGCTTTATAAACTTAATAAAGAGTATAAAACAACAGAAAACCAAAATTTGATTTACAAAGTGGTTGTTCAATTTTAACACAAAAATTACAAACTAAAATATTAAAATAAAAGAAGCTGTGTGGGTGCAGAGGTGTGTGTTTTCCCTAAAGCAAACCAACTCAATATATAATATTGCTTATTAACAAAAATTAATTCCCAAAGAAACTCAGTGTTAATTATTTCAGACCCATTCTCCCATCCTTTAGTTTTACAATTGAAAGTTGTTTAGTTTTACATTTGAATTTTAGTGTTCACATGTGGCAGAATGTAATGTCAGAGTTAAAAATTTCTGTAGTTGATGTGTTTTGAAAATAAGCAAACATTAGTAATATTAAAATAACAAACCTGTCTACCTTCTTCTAATTCCACCATCAGCCTGTCAGAAAAAAAGTAGGAATTTCCAACTATACTGGTAGCAACCAACTACTACATTGACTTTTTATTCTTTTCTAGATGCAAAAAATTGATGGGACCATGAGAACTGGAGTTTGAATCCTAGGACTCACTTAACTAGTTGTGAATTTATAGATCCCCATATCTCTGGCTCCAAGGGATCTGAGGCCTTCTGCTCTGTGTACACATAAGCACACTCACCGCATATGCAAGTGCACACAAACTCATGCAGATACACACAGAAAGCAATGAATTAAAACTTTCAAAAGATGGATGATAAAATATAGTAATCCCTCTGTTGTAAAAATTTGATAATTAGCCAGGTGGCCGTGGTACACGCCTTAATTCCTATCACTCAAGATGCAGAAGCAGATGGATATCTGTGAGTTTGAGGCCAGCCTGGTCCACAAAAGCTAGTTCTAGTAGAGTCTCCAAAGATACATTGAAGCCCTGTGTCATAAAAACAAAATTTGATAATTATTATAATATTGTTTACTTTAGATAGTCTACAGATACGCTACAGAAAATTAATAAAATACTACAAAAATAACATATAAGCTGTCATGCATTATCAAAATGAAGATGACATGTTTAAAAAGTCTTCCTGTCAAAAAACCTTGAAATTAGAATATATAAAATGCATATTTTTACTACATAAAGGATGATGGCTCACTTCAAATTAAGTAAGATTAACTGAGAATATCTAAAATAGAAGAAAATGATTAAAAGGAAGTAAACCTTCAAACATGTTAGAAATATGAGTTAATAAGATGTTCACTGCTAGGTAATGCATGGAATAGGTGAGTAGATTGCACTATAATACAAATAGTAAATTTGTATTATATGAAAAATTCCAAAAATTAAAGTAAAAATAACTAAACTAAAAATTTTAAATTGTAACATACTTTAATAAATTGACTAAAAATGGAATTTTACATATAAGTTATAGATACTAAGGAAGAAAATCATTATACCGATCACAGTAATATTATTCACAAAATAAAAGGGATAAAATTAACATGAGTTTGTTTTCTATGCACATCTACAAGCAATACAATGATAGCTAAAATTCCAGTATTAGAAAAATAAACGTGAGCTCTTTAAATAGTGCTATAATTCCTCTGTATCACATATTTACATTAGCTAATTACTCATTATTGTCCAGTGGAAACTCCAGCTTAATTTGCACTCTAATTCTGACTAGTTGTGTTATGGATGGACGTACTTTTCCTGGGAATGACTCCAACTACATTTGATCTGAACTAGAAATTGACTGGAAAGAAAAAAGCTTTTATGAATATTCTAATGACAATTGTGGGAAAATGGAATATGGAGAGGGAGTTGGAACCAAAAAGTGATGTGGAAGACATTAATTTATTCAAGAAAATTTCCAGATGATAATAAAACTATAAAATATACATCTATGTTTTGCATATAGAGAAAGATACTAAAAAGTAAAATTCTAATGGCTGCTGGATGTCAATGCATATTGTCATGGAATTTTGCAATATTCCTACATATTTGTATTATATTGTATTGTATTATCTATAAAAATATTATATTAAATTAAAATGAGAAAATATAGATAACATCTATGAATTATCAGGTATTCAGTGAATTTAAGCCAATTTAAAAATAAAATTTGTTAAGTATCTATATAGTTATTTCATAATCCCATCATTGTATTTCTCAAAAATAGTGTTTTGATTAAAATACCTAATATTGTTTAGTTTTAGCCTTGAATAATACTACTATCTTGCTTTTATATTTTATCCCAGTTTAATATATATGATTTTTTGTCATTTCTGAGCACCTTTTAAAAACTACTTCATAAATAAACTCTTAAATCCAATATGTGAAATTCCTCTTGAACTAATATAAATATTTGACTATTAAAATATCTTCATATAAGTAAATACATTACAAAAATTATCATTTAAACCATATGTAAGAAACTATATTACTAATTCATTATGATAATGAACATAAATAAAATATAGAAATAACTAAGACTTTGTTCTTCAATTATTCTATGCTGTTTGAGCAATTACTACTTACTAATAAAATGGCATTAAGCAACAACAGCAAAATCCTTCTGTATGTTACAGAATAGATCTCAATGTATATTTTGTGTCATAAAGAATAACATACCAAGAGTACCCTAGAAAGTACATATGTGTGTAATATGAGCGTAGATTGCAGTTGATGAATTAAATCATTTTGGCACTCTCTTCTTCCTGGATTATCTCCTAGGAAACCTTAAATCTACATTATTGAAGGTTGAAGGGTCTCAAATCACTCCATGAAAGTTGTCCAAAGTCCCTCTCCTTTATTTCATCCTAGCCGTAACTCAGATTGTTCAAACAGTTTCGGGTATCTCCCATTTAACAACATGTTTCTTTTCATCAGTTTATTTATAATCCATGGGAAGTTGTAAACCATGAAGAGCTTTTTTTTTATTCCATTTTTTTTCCCTTTTAGAAGTCTAGACTACTCACACATCAAAGCTTGGCATGGTCCTTCTGTTGAGTGTTTTACCTCTTGAGAAATAGACCAAATTAAATCTCAGCAAGAGCAAGAGATAAGGCTTTATTTAGTAAAGGGGAGCTGGGTTATTCTGAGAGCCTTCTCAAGCATGGCAATTGAGGAAAGAGTAAATACAAATAGAGGCTGAAGATTTGAAAATTGATTCCTTTAAAGCACTTCATGCTGGGATAAGCTCCTCTGAAGGCCTTTTTGTCCCCCAGGGTTCTCACTAACCCAGTGTAAAGAACACTTACCAAGAAAAGAAAGCAACGTAATTGTAAAGGTGGCACCAGGAATCAAACCCTGGGTTCTGTACAGCAGTAGAGGGAAGAGAATGAAATAGACAGAGCCTCAAGGTTCAGCGTCTTTGCAAGCATGTCAGCCGTGAATAGAGAACTGAGAGTATATTAGGAAGATGAATTGGCACCGAGGGAGGACAAAAGCACGGCTCAATAGCTAAAGAAAGAAATCACAAGGTTGAATGTGCTGTGTACCACAGTACCAGACAGCTCGCCGTTATGCTGTCTCCAGAGGCAGAGATAGATAGCAAGGCTGATGGATGGCTACTGGTGACCAGAATTTGCCGAATTATCGGGAGGACAATTGTATCCATAATTTGGACACATCGCACAGTATATTCTTTATTGGAGAAAGAGTCTGAAGCCAAGGAATACCACAGGTCAAACAACTTGCTAAAGCTCAATTACTGGGGCACAGTGGCCCTGACCAGTTAAATGTCTTTAAAGGCAATTCTAGTGAATTTATCTTCATTGGATGGATTGTCTGCTCTAATATCTATCTCTAACTCTATTTCTTTTCTTTCTTTCTTTATAACAAGACTTTTCAAAAACATGCTTGCTTTCAACATCTCTGACTTTTCTCTTTCCACTCAAATAGTTTATTCTATTCCTGTTTTAACCCATTTTCCCCAGCACAAGTACTTGTGAAAGCTGAGGTGTTTGGAATGCATCAAGAGAGCAGGCATCTGCTCTCAGATGTCTTGCAGGGCAGAATCCTTTGGGATACTAGATTTTATGTTAAACAGGATTACAGGAGAGCCAAGATCATGTCCTTTAAAGAACTTAAGGTTTAGGAGTGAGAAAGGATGACTAAGAGTTTGGATGACAAAACAGGAAGAACTATACAATGGGTGTCGAGAGGGAAGCATTTTAAATGATCAAAAAGAATCTGAATTTTTGTTTGAGTCTCAGGAAGTGGGCCAGTGAGCATGACACATTCAACTGTTTGTCAGGCTCAGACACACCTCACTGTGCTCCGGGTAGGACAGATAGAAACAGCCCAGCTTCTCTGAATTCAGTTGCAGCTGTGAAATGATTTTCCCTTGGCTCGCAGGGAGGGAAAGCAGTTGGGCATGAAGACAGATTCCCCTGGTGGCACAGCTAGTCAGGCCTGACAGGCTCAGGATACTGTTTTGTGCTTTACCTCACCATCTGGGGAAAGAATTTTCATAAGTACGTGAGTTTTATTTAAAAAAAAAAAAAAAAAAAAAAAAAAAAAAAAAAAAACTTCAAACAGTAGAAAAGTTAGCTGGCTTCTAAAATGGAGAGGTATGATGAAGTCTCTTGCAGTGCTCCTCAGTTTTTAGCTATACTGATAAAATAGAGAATAGAAATTAATTTTAATCTTGATGAAAGATAGAAAACTGTGGGGCATGAGCCACTTTGTTTTCAGCATAGTATTTATTAACTAAGTAAAGATGTGTGGTTGTTTTACTTTGGCTGACGAAGGCAACAGATTAGACTAATTAAAAGATGAATTGCCAGTATCTAGACAGTAAAGGGATAGGCAGGGCCGGTGGGAAGAGAGAATAAATAGGAGAAGACAATGAAGGAAGAGAGAATGAAAAAGATAGAGGTGCCCGGGGCCAATCAGGCAGTCGCCAGCCAGCCAAACACATAATATGATATGCAGAATGAAAGAAAGGTAAAAAGTCCTGAGGCAAAACATAAATTCAGAGAAATGGGTTAAAATAAGTTCTAAGAACTAATGGGACAAGCATAAGGTAAGGCTGAGTATTATTAACTAATAATAAATGTCCACTGTAGCCAGAGACTACTTGTTCCTTTACCCAGAAACAAAATAATCACACAGAAACTACATTAATTGCAATACTGTTTGGCCAATAGCTTAAGTGTATTTCTAGCTAGTTCTTACTACTTAAATTAACCCATTTCTATTATTTTATATTTTACCATGAGGCTTGTGGTTTACCTGTACATGGGCATCTTTCTCATTAGGTAGTTACATGGCGTCACCCTGACTCCACCTTCTTTTCCCCCAGCATTCAGCATAGTTTCCCCACCCAGTTCTATTCTGCCCTGCTATAGGACCAAAGTAGCTTTATTCACTAACAAAATACATTCACAGCATACAAAGGGGAGTCCCATATCAATCCATGTCATGATTTTGGAGCTGGTTGATGGCCTAAGAGAAAATCCACTACATTTCTTTCTCTGAGTTTATTAGTGCGCCAAATATTAACTACATTTGTCTTATTATTAGTAAGTTACATCTATTATGCTTGGAATTTGGGAATCATGAATATTATATGAGACTCCCTAGAGTCTAGGAAGAAGAAACAAGAAAGGGAATAGAGTTTTAAACATCTCTATCTTTCAATTTATCCCAAAAGTAACTTTTCAATATTTGGTCCATTTTTGTCAATGGTCCTCATGTTTCCTCTTGTTGTTAAAAAAAATATACCAATGTAACAGTTTTAGTTAAGACCAAGTAATGACTTATTCAAGAGAGTTGAAATATAAAAATTCTAGATTCAGGTTAGAAGTGAGTTCAGTATAAGATTTACCATTTCCAGTAATAAGAAGTATGATCCAGAGAGGTGGCCAGGACTAGTTTCCAGTTCCCATTCCATTCATATATGGTATCTGTGCTCCTATTTAATGTCATGGAAGACTTTTTAGTAATAAGGAATGCATCCACTTCAGTTGTGCCATGGCACTGCCACAAAAATTTATGAGAAGTTTGACTAATGGATATAGCCCTTCGTCACCCGCTGGTATCATAATTACTGTTCCATCGCTGTGGAGGGGCACCATGATCAAGGCTACATATAAAAGGAAGTATTTTATTGGATTCTTGCTTATAAGTTCAGAGGACTAGTCCGTGAACATCATGTCAGTGTGCACAGTGGCAGGCAGGCAGGGACAGTACTGGAGTAGTAGTAGGATGCTCACATATGAACTGTAAGTTACAGGCAGAGAGAAATAGAGATATGAGAGTAGAGTGGGCTTTTGAAACCTCAAGTCGTCATCAGCGGCACACCTTCTAGCACAAGGTCACACCTGAAAACCCATCTGAAAGAGTTCACCAAATGAAAAAGAAAAGCATTCGAATTTAGAAGCCTATGTGGGCCATTTCCCTTCAAAGCACTACACAAAAGGAGAATACTTAGTTAGGAATTTCCAAGAAAGAAAATGACATTGAAGAACAACACAAATGAATTAGTAACAATGGGCCAGAGAGAAATGGAGAGAGAGAGAGAGAGAGAGAGAGAGAGAGAGAGAGAGAGAGAGAGAGAGAGAGAGAGAGAGAGAGACAAAGATATAGAATAAGGCTGACCTCAGTTTCTGGTATGTGGTCTCAATTGCTTTGATCACTATATTGGTTTTTCATTAAGTTACATTTTTTATATCTTTTAAGTGACACATGTTCTAACCATTTTCAGAAGCTTAAATTAAGTTAAATAAGCCAGGGACAAAAAGACAAGTATTGTTTGTATCAGCAACATGTTGAAGCTGTTTAATAGAAGAGTAGCATAGTTATTTTCAAGTTTGGATGGGGTAAGCGGAGGGATGACAGAGGAGACTGGACGACAAAGGTCAAGGAGCGTAAAGAAGGATGGATTCCTCTGTTCAAAACACAGTCACATGCTGCAGTTTATAGCAGAAGCACATTTTATCAAGAACCATTAGTAAACAGATGGAAGGTCTGAACAGAAGGTTATGTATTTTTTTTTCTGCTGAGATAGGGGTACACAATATAACACAGTTTCTTCGAAACAGAATAGAAGCCTCTCTGACACTGAAGTTTTGAGCTGGTTATTTCTGCTTCCCAAGAGTTGGGATTAAAAACCACATTTTTTTCTCAGTTAAATTGTTATTTTTTGTTAAAAATAATTTACCTCATTTTAACATCAAAAGATAATCAAAAACACTGAAATAACATGGTACTCCCAAATTTTGTAAATAAACTACATTCAAATCCTTGAGTATATTATATAATGAAAATCTAAGTAATTTAGATTCATATGTCCAAATTACAAATTAATAATACATTTTGCTGTCTAAATTCTTCTGTCTATACAGAGGCCACATCATATACCTCAGTGTACTACAGTCAGCTGTTGCTTGTCTTTTTATATTCTTTATTGGGTTCACTCTGTAAAGTATTATTATTATTATTATTAAAAATTTCTGCCTCCTCCCCGCCTCCCATTTCCCCCCTCCTCCCCCATCCCCATCCCTCTCCCTCTCCAGTCCGAAGAGCAGTAAGGGTTCCCTGCCCTGTGGGAAGTCCAAGGTCCTCCCCCCTACATCCAGGTCTATGAAGGTGAGCATCCAAACAGTCTAGGCCCCCCCAAAGCCAGTACATGCAGTAGGATCAAAACCCAGTGCCATTGTCCTTGGCTTCTCAGCAGCTCTCATTGTCCGCCATGTTCAGGGAGTCCAGCTTTATCCCATGCTTTTTCAGTCCCAGTCCAGCTGGCCTTGCTGAGCTCCCATTAGATCAGCCCCACCATCTCAGTGGGTGGGTGCACCCCTCGAGGTCCTGACTTCCTTGCTCATGTTCTCCCTCCTTCTGCTCTTCATTTGTACCTAGGGAGCTCAGACCGGTGCTCCAATGTGGGGCTCTGTCTCTATCTCCATCCATCGCCAGATGAAGGTTCTATGGTGATATACAAGATATTCATCAGTATGGCTATAGGATCGGGCCATTTCAGGCTCCCTCTCCTCAGCTGCCCAAGGAACTAGCTGGGGACATCTCCGTGGACACTTGGGAACCCCCCTAGAGTCAAATCTCTTGCCAACCCTAAAATGGCTCCCTTAATTAAGATATATGCTTCCCTGCTCCCATATTCACCCTTCCTTTATCCGGACCATCCCATTCCCCCCAAGCTCTCCCCATCCTCTCCTTCACACTTTTCTCTCCCCATCTCCCCTTACCGCCATCCCACCCCACCCCCAAGTTCCCAATCTTTGCCCGTCAATCTTGTCTACATTATGCATTAAATTTACCTTAATTATTTTCTACCCCATGTACTATTACTTTATTTACTTATTTAGATTTTCTAGATGGGGTTTCACCATGTAGCTCTGGCTATCCTGGAACTCACTGTATAGACCATACTGGCCTTGAACTCATAAAGACCTATGTGACTCCATCTTCCCAGTGCTATACAACAAGGTGTGTGCCACCCTAACTTGGCCCCATGTACTATTGAGACATACTTAGAATAAATTGTTAGTCTCTAAGTATTTTAGCTTTCTCACATTTATAAAAATACTTTGTTAAATTTTAAATGGAAAACTGAGTCTTAAAATAAATTGTTTACATTAATTGTTGTAAATTGCACAAAAATAAACAATAGTGTTAGAAAGGTCAATAGGTAGGCAGACAGATAAATAGTAGATTATAGATAGATAGATAGATAGATAGATAGATAGATAGATAGATAGATAGATGATAGATCCATAGATAGATCCATAGATAGATAGATAGATAGATGATAGATAGATAGATAGTTACATACATACATACATACATACATAGATACATAGATACATAGATACATAGATACATAGATATATAGATATATAGATACATAGATAGATATAGATAGATGATAGATAGATAGATACATAGATATATAGATAGATAAATAGATAGACAATAGGTACATGACATATAGTTAGATGATATAGATTGATAGATGATAGATAGATAGATAGATAGATAGATAGATAGATAGATAGATAGATACAGGGAGACAGAACTTTTCACCTCTTTTAGGTTTGTATTCACTGTAATTTCACTGCATTGTTGGCATCTCAATGAATCTTTGAGTTATAAGCTATGGGGTGTCACTTTTTCTGTCCCTTTTCACTGCACGTTACTGTTTTGTTACATAATATATTCATGACTTTGATGTTTCAGTATTCTCACATGAGATTAAATCCATTTATTCACAACATTGTTGTGAATTCATACTAATACCCTTTTTGTTTTATATAACAGAATGAAATAGATAGATGTACCAGTTTGTTATTGTTCTCATCACCAAAGTATTCTACTGCTAATTTACCACAATATTGAGTGAAGACACTAAAGAGAAAAGGAGGAAAATTGTTGAACACATGATGTCAACACTGAGGAAAGAATGAAGAATGTGGATCTTCAATATGAAATCTTAGAGAGAAAAATTTACAACATCAATTGGTTGGACATGCCTGCCAGACCTTTTATGAGTTGAATCACTAGACAATAAGCATTTATTTCTGTAATTTTCTACATTTATATTATATTTGTGTCCATTCCCTTTTTACCTAAAGATATGTCTCAGTGAACCATAATGTTGCATGAACACTATCATTTAAGTTCTGCACACCTTAGCCTATAATTGTTCTTTTCTAAATCCTATCTCATTTTTCTAAAAGCTATCTAATTTTCCAAAATTTACTACATTGGATCATCATATGCTTTTATAAAATATAAATTATAATTATAATGAACTGGAAGTGGGAAAGAACTATTTAATGAAATAATTTAAAGGAATATCATAATCTGTGTAAATTTAATTTGATAATTTAAATCTGGCTTATCAGACTGGTACATTGTCATAGTTGGAACACTACAGACTATATGAAACCAAGTTATACAAGGAAAAGTTCTCTCTTAAAATGAAAATGAATAATTTTCTATCAAAGGAGAACTGTGTCCCTGCCTCTAAGTCAGTTGACAGAAGTGGAATAGGAGAGGTAACTTTGAAAAAGAATGATTATGCCCCAAGAAAAGTTCCCCTTTTCTTCCGGAGATTATATTTAACTGCTTCCCCTGTCTTAACTTAGCAGATGAGGTGTGAGCCTCATCACACATATCAATAGGAAGCAGAAAACCTTCCATCAAACTGCTAACAAGCTGACTCAGTCAAGGCCTCTTAGGTCAAGTTCCCGGAATGTACAATATGAAAAGGTCAAAGTGTTTATTTCCCAGTGAATCCATTCACAAAATCTCTAGCAGGCATGTCCACCCTTACAAAATTGTGAACCAGACATGTCCTTTCTGTCTTTCCATAGAGTTCATTCTAGTGGACTACACTCTAAATCTTTATCTCAGATTTGACTATAATGTGTTTGTCAAGTCTCTGATCTTGTATTTTCAATCTCTTCATTCAGTATTTAGGTAAATTGATTGCCTGATGTTTGGTGACAGGAACAGCATCAATCACAAACACATGTAAAATATTATTTTGCAAAGACTGCAGTTTAACCTCTGTTACTGGCAGGGTTGTTTGTTTGTTTGTTTGTTTTTCAGTAAGACCAGTTAGTGGAACAAGAGCAACAAACATCACACTGGGATTGAAAGTAATTGATTACATGTACAATCTGTTGAACTCAGGATTTATAAATGTGTATCAGACTTAATTTATTCTTCAACATTTGGGGAATAATATTTCTAGATTGCTAATATACAAGGTACTGAAATAATTTGATAATATTGTTCTTGCAAAGACAATGGTTAAAAAAAAAGAAAGAAAGAAAGAAAGAAAATGCACCAGCAATACATCAACATCCTGAACTGGGTGGAAGCACCAGGAATACAACCATGTCCTGAAATGGATACCTTAACTGTGGCAGTGATGGTAAAGTCTCAGGGAAGAGATGCTCTGTGTCTTAGAGAACAGTATAAAATGTTTCATGTTACAAAGCTCATTTCAGTGGCTTCTTTTGCTGCTCAAATCTGAAAACTCTACCTTATCCCTGGGCTTAGCTTCATGACTGAATTCACTTGCCTTGTGCTTGTGAAACACCTTTTGAAAACTGGTGTTCTCATTCGTGATGAGTGCTCTCAGGGTGTTATTGAGAAGTTAAGCAGATTTTAACTCCAAGCATTATGAATTTAAATTACAGGCCTCAAGCAAAGCTTGAAGTTGTGTTACCTGGCTAGAGAGTTTGTGGGCTCAGCTCCAAAACCACCCTGTGCATGCTAGGGGCACTTCCATTTCTCACGCTCATCCTTACGCTATGACTGATAGATTCTGGCATCATTAAAGCCACCCATTGTTAAAGTTAATATACATACAATCTACAACCTCCTACTTAATCAACACAGTATAGTTTCTTTTATCCTGTGTATTCTTGTCCCAGCCCACTCATTCAACTTACAGAAAGAACCTAAGATTTAAGTTCAGAATTTAGTGCTTGGCTAGGGTCAATGGGGAGAGAATATTTGCCTTGTAGTTCTTTGGTTTTTTTTATCTAAAAATATATAAATAAATAATATAAAAATAAAATATAAATATATGTACATATTTAACCAATCAGGAAACTGGCAAAAATGAACTGCATATTATGCCCCTGCACATCCAACATGATATTCCTCCACCTTCCTGAATGTACATATTAACCCTTTTCTCAATATACTGGCATTTTGGTGTAGATGTTAAGGAAAAATGATCATGTTATAGCTGAGGATAACGTGCTACTTTAGACTCAGTGATTAAAGAAGCTACAATTTGCTAAAGTAACAAAAAGAAAAAAAACTCATTTTTTTCTAATGCTTTCTAGAGTCATGGAAGAATCTTCTGACTTCTAAAACATGAGGAAACCCTGATTTTTCTTTTTAATTAAGCCCCCCTTTAGTATGCGTAGAGCCAGACTGCAGTTTCTAAAGCACGTGTAATACTGCTCTAATGAAACACTTTTCATTGGTTAACATCTTATTTTCCCTCGTTCCTTGACAGCCAACCTTCTAGTCTTTAATTCTATGAACATGACTCTGTTCGATGCTTCATTTATGTGAAATAGAATGTTTTAATTTCATAAAATAGGTTACAAATTTAAAGGGGTCTTTCATTAGGTTTAGATTTGATGCTACATATTGCACAATTATCTTTTCTGGACATTGTGGATGTAAGGCAAGACCTCTGTCACTGGTCTCCAATTCTCTCCAAATTCCTTTTTTAATGGTGAATGATACTCTTTGGCTTGACATTTGATTTCCATTAATGTTACCAGGGAGGGTGTGGTATGGTTGATCAGTACACCCTGAAGGATTAGGTAGCGTTGAAAGGATGCCACTACTAATGATATGTCCCATCAAGGCTTACTCATCTTTTGATATCTCTCACATTCCTCTCTGGAAACTCTCCTATAGATACTTGCTAAGGTTTTCTCTTGTGTTTAATCAATTGAGACAGGCTGACAGTCAAGATCAGCCATCACTCAGGGGTTACATATGCTGCATTTTTTGATTTATTGGTTGCTATTATTTTGCTTGTATGTTTGTCTATAATGAACAGTATTGCAATGAACTTAGAAATGCCATTATCATTAGAGGCCTTGATTTAATTTCTAAAATCAATAACAAGTAGTGGAATTGCTTAGATCACATTACACCTCATATTTTTGAGGATACACTTTTGAGGATCCTGAAGATCATATACTTCAGGATAACTAACTGTAATTATTTAAATGTTGTGAAAATGATCTCTCATTTTAAAACCTGATATGAATCCATTCTAAGCAGGCTCATTCACTGTTCATCCTCTGAGAAAGAATTATTATATTAGAAAGACAGAGTCATGGATTACAAATTCTGATTTGCCCAATTAGTGTCATTAATTACCTAAACCGTAAGATTACTTTTGTGTGAACACTGAAATTTTTCTGAAATGTATTCCAAAATGTTTCATTCCAGTGTGGGACAAACACTCCCCCCTGTCAGTTTTAATATGTAACCAATCACCAAACACATTCAAATGATTCAGTTTTAGAGACTGAATTAGATGCAGTAGGAAGTAAAATAAAATTTGAGTATGTGTTTGATTGCACATATATATACACATATATATATGTATATATATGTGTGTGTGTGTGTATATATGTATATATGTATATATATGTGTGTGTGTGTGTGTGTGTGTGTGTGTGTGTATTACCATGGTCATGATCCTGTGATGTTCAGTATTCCGTAAAACCCAGCTACAGGCAACTTTTTCTACATATTCTGTGTCAGTTCCCTCAGGATGACACACAAAACCTGAGCTCGTACAGTCTTTGTATCTTGTAGTTATATTATAATAATAGGACCCATGAAGTCATTTAAAATATACAACTATAAAACATGGATTTCTAAATCATATTAATATTGTCTTAAATTTTCAAGGTAGGATTTAGCTGACCTCCAGTTCATTATATATTCCAGAACAGCTTATAACCTTCAATCTTCCTGCCTCAGCCACCTAAATGCTACGATATCAGGCCTACCATACTTCTTTTAGCTTCAGATAGTCTCTAAGATGGTGAACTTACACTAAACCATTTATGAACACCTTCATGTTTTACCTAAGAAACATTGGCAGAGAGCCGTTAAAAGAAAGTCCCATGAAGAGTTTTAAAAACTTTAGTAAGTTTGTATTATGCATATGTTTGGAAATTACTTTCATTTTACCATAAGGCATACAATTTTTTCCTCATGTTGATGATATAAAGTTTTCCCGTTTAATTTCTTGTGATCATGAGCAAACAAACTTAAATGATACAATCGAATCGCTTACCATGATGGCTCATAAAAAAAAAAAAATGATGCTAGTGGAAATCCAATTGTCACAGAAGTGACAACCTTTAACATACTTGACAGTTTGAAAAGATGAGATCTATATCTATTAAGAGCTGGCTGTGTGACTCTGAAGAACATAGTCTGTGTTTCTCTACTAACTCTTCTGTGGATTATTCTGACAACTATCCCAATCCAACAAGACTATCCTGTGCATTCAATGAGACATTTTTCAATATGCCGAAAACAGTGTTAACTGCATTTTATTCATATATTTTGACTAGTATGGTTTCCAGTAAATGAGATTTTTATCATTTGTTTAATGAAACAATAAAATGATGTTTTATTTTAACGCTGTTCCTCACTACTTTGTCTTAGTATTCATACCTTTATTTGTATATTTTGTTAGGAAATCAAGTTCAACTTCAGATGACAATGAGAGAAATTAAAGAGTCATAGCTTTCTCCTTATTACTGTTGAAAGGATGAAAATAATTAAATTGGAACTTTATAATGTCATTAGGCAATGTAAGAAAACTCAACATAAATGACAAGATGAGTTCCATTTGTACAATCCATGTCATTTCCAGTGTAATAATGACTTTTCAGCAAAGGTGTTAAACTGATGAAAATCAGCATCTCAAAACAAATGTCCTTCTTACATAGCTTCTCTGAGGCTGTGGATTGTAATTAGGGAGCTTGCATGGGACTATCTAGGCCCTCTATCTTTGTGTGAAAGTTATGTAGATAGTTCTACTTGTGAGACCCAGAGTGGAAGAAGCAGGACCCGTCACAAACATTTTAGCTGGCTTCCAGTAACCTACTCCCTACGCTGGGTTACTTATTCCAGTCTCTTTACAAGAGGAGGAGCTTAATCCTATCTCAGTGTGATATGACATCTATGGGAGGGCTGCCCCTTTCTGAACAGAAACAGAGAAGTGCATTGACTTGCTGGGAAAGGGAATAAGAGGAGGGGAAAGAGAGGAAACTGGTTGAGATGTAAAATAAATGAATAAATTTAGTTAACAATACAAAACAAAATTTAATATCTTTTTCATAAAAATGGTCTATTTTTTATATTCTAAGATCTTCCTTATTTACTTGGAAAATATAGTTTAGTGGAAATATAATCTATTGAGATTTGTATAGTCAGATATTGTTATACTGGGCATCAGCAGACATAGTAATCTAATTTTACATTTCTGAATTTCATTATTTTATTGGCTGTGGTTAAAAAGCCTGTCTATTGTTTGATTTAACAGCATAATAAAATGTGTGAGGTTCTTGGTTGTGTAAGATTCTGGAAAGAATCTTTCTTCTGTTTTCTAAGGAAGTGCCTTATCATACAGTGAGAATCATTACTAACCTGTATTCATTCTTCATCTTAAGAACACTTACTACAGAACTTCGTGATGGCTAACAATGTATGAAGACAGGTAAAAAGAGAAAAATAACAAAGAAGAACAACAGCCAAAATCCAAAACAAAATACAACAAACAAAACCCAGATGGTTCTGGTCTGAAAAATCATGTTTACAGAAGGAGACCGCCCTGTAATGTTACTGAGAACACATTCTGTTTCCTTTCTGAATCTTTAATCCCAGTATTCTTCCGAATTGGGTTTATTTATTATTCCCAAACGATTTTCTCTATTCCTTTTCTTCCACCTTGAAAATGTGCCTTTGAGAATTCAAACTCTAGTTTGATACAGCTCTTGGGGCATTCTTCTGGGTTATATTGAATTTAATCACAGGGTCACATGAACCAAGTAGCTATGCTGTTTCTAATCTACTAACTACACATTTTCTCCAAGATTGGATGGGACCTATCCCATTAGGGTTTCTGACACAGAAGGTCACTAATTCTTTATTTCATCCATAATTTTATATTTTATTGTCCTCCACCTCTCAAAAGTTTCACAGGTTTTGTGGAGAAAATGAAATCTCCTATCGCCAAAATAGATTGCTATTTTCGTGTCTTCTTTTAGTTATCATGGGGTTTATTACTCGTTTCCTTTCAATTTCTAATAGGTACCTTGCCTTTCCTCTTTTATCTCTAGCCTTTAGATATACTATTACAATATAATGTGTATTTATTTCTACTCTGTCATATTTTAAAAATATCAAATGTTTTTAAATTGAATCAGATTTTCCTAAAAGGTATATGATTACAAAGAATTGTTTTTGCCACTTTTGTGTCTTTTAACTATTTACAAATAATAGAAAACCTCATTTGTGGCTAAAAACTTGAATGTTTCCTGAAAATGTGAGGACAATTAATAAAATCACCAACAGAAGTAATATTAAAAATTATATATTGGGGTAATTAAAAATACTCAACACCTAAACTATACTTTATTTTAGATTGCCATATTTTTTAAATAATTAGCTTAAGTATATGAATGCATGTCTGTCTTGAGTTTATGTGCAGAACAGCTATGTGGGTACTGATGGAGACCAGGAGAGATTAGAACCCATGGACTTGGAATTACAGGAGGTTGTGAGTCATCTTGGGAGTGCTAAAAATTTAGAATCTAATCAAGGAAAGACCAATAAGCTCACTAACAGTGCAGCCATCACTGAGGCTACCGCCATTGATGATTTTAACTGAGGAAATAAACTTTATAGGAGCAGATAACAAGGTGAAGTCTCAAATTCAAACCAATGTTTTTCGTGAGCTTTTACAATTTTTAATATCAGTTGATGGTGTATGAAAGGCACAATGTAGTTCATAAGCTCATTCCTAATAAAATGCTGAGTTCACCAAAGATACAGGTGGAGAAAAAAAGTTGAAAAATGAAGTATGCATCTACAAAGTGAAAGATACAAAAGATAGGTGTAAATACAGATGTTTTAAAAACATTTTATTACCAAAAACTTTATTAAAAATATGAGCTTGCGGCGGTAGCACACGCCTACCCAGCACTCCGGAGGCAGAGGCAGAGGCAGGCGGATCTCTGAGTTCGAGGCAAGCCTGGTCTACAAGAGCTAGTTCCAGGACAGGCTCTAGAAACTACAGGGAAACCCTGTCTCGAAAAACCAAAAAACAAAAAAAAAAAAAAATATGAGCTTGATCACATATCTGAGATTTGTTTTCAAATGCATTTTTCATCAAAGGATTATGTTAGACTTAACAAATGAAAATGGTTTCATTAGTAGGATTTTTAAAATAATTAAATTTTCCAGACAATTATTTGTATGTTAAAATAATATAATCCCACAGTTTAATAAAAATTTAAATTTATTTTATGTATAAAATATTAGCATTTAAAATTGCATTAATTAAGTTCACTCATTCTAAAATGCAACCTTTCTTATATTAATCATTATAATAATAGCTAAAATGTTTGGACATGTTATCAAACTTGGCATTCTTCAAAATTTGCATATATATGAATATTATTTTTATGGAAATAAAAATCACCCGATCAAAGCATTTTTGGAATATAAAGAAACTCAATGTGAAAAGAACATTACATTTTACTTTAAATTTTCTGCAGAGAGTGTGTTTTTGAATCAAAGAATTTTTGAAAAAAATATCTTAAGTAGACAATTCTGCTGCAAATTGACAAGGTAGTCTAAGACAGTTGTAAAATTTATTAGAAAGCAGTTCACAGTTATGTACAGAATAGCACTAAATAATATTGGTTCTTCATCTTTGTTAGTGTCACCAAGTAAATTTCACAACAGCAGTGTAGTTTGTACAAAAAATATGCTTATTGTATATCTATTATCTATTATAAGAATGCTTCCTATTTTGTCACAAGTAAAATACAGATTTCAGTCTGAGGGATGCTTTGCTTTATAGAAACACTGGGTATACAATCCAGACAACCCAACTTAAAATACGCAGTACCCACAGGAAAGCCTTGCATAACTGTATCTTTCTGTAACCCAAGTGTTTGTGGCTGAGACTGTCAGTCAAATAGGGACCAACCAGTCTAAAGAAACAGCAAACTTCAGATTCAGCAAGAAAGTGTCTCAAAATATATGTTGAAGAGTGATAGAGGATGATATCAGATGTCCTTTCTTAACCTTCGTTGTGAGCTCTCGGGTGTACACATGGGATCACACTCCCAGAACCATGTTTTTATGCCAGCAACATGCACATAAATAAACCTCTTAAGTAAAGAAATACAACCCATACCTCTGTGACAGAATTTTACTAGTTTCACATATGAATATGTTAAAGAAAAAGGACCTAATATAATGCAAGAGCATTAAATCTATTGTAGACTTCTGCTATGTGATTTCTGTTTATGTAGACAACAAAATAGAAAAGTTTTGAAGTGATATTTCCTTGAGATGGTTCTTGCTTGACATCAGAGAATTCAAAGAAAGATTTGTTTGATAAGCAATGAGAGCAAATTTGGCCTTTAATCTTGTCTGTAAAAAATTGTGTGCTGACATCAATTCTAATAGATAAATAAGCTCAGAGAAGAAGCAATGGGTAGGACAGCTTAAGGTGATGAATATCCATTTTCTGAAGAATAAAACTTCACATTTTATCCTGAAGATTGTCATAATTTATCACTAAATTAAATAATGAGTGTCTGTCATGTAGGCTGATTCAGATATACAGAAAGATGAGGGCCATCTTAGAGGAAAAAATGTACAAGCAAAAAACATTTCAATGCATACACCAAGTAGTATGTTTCAATATCTTAGTATATAGTCCACAATCCATAGACATAAACAGAAACATGAACAAGGGAACAGATATTTATAACATTGTAAATAATGATGGACTGTGAATACAACTGTGTAGTTATTACACATATTTTTAAAGCCCACTGCAACATACAGGCTGTTACCTAAGCAGCATCTCACATAGCTGTATCTCTTGATTGTTTGAGGAAGCCACATCACACCAAAGCCAATTATATTTACAATTGAGTAGGTATTGTCTCTATTGAGAGCAGTATAATGCATTATATAAGTGAATATATATTCTTTTATTTTAGTTATTTTATGTAAACAATCTACCTGATTTTATCAATGAGACTGTAAACATTTTAAATATAAAATTTCAAAAGCTCATCAGGTCAGATATACAAGCTAGAGCTAATAAAGCCATGAGATTTCAATGCATAAGTCATTGTGGATTATTATGTAAACTTCAGGATTCTCATGCAAAAACATTCAATGGAATTAAGAAAAACAACAATGTCTAACACGATTCAGAGATTATCTTAAATTCCTATCTGTGGTCAAAATTTTACATTAAAAAATCACAATAATTTCAAAATAAACTATCAATTTCAGTCACTTTAGTGACCAGGATAATCAGAACAGAATTTTTTTAAAAAAAAAAAAAAAAACAGAGTAAAATAATACTAATTAGAAAGCATTTAGGCAGAAAGTTGCAGATTGTTATTTTTGTTGCTACTGTATTTGTTACTGATAGTTATTATTGTACTACATGCTTTAAACCAAAATTCACATCATTTATCCTTTCCATTATTGTTTGAATATAAAACAAAACAATTGCTCTTGATATTTTAAAATCTTTCCAAAATAATGTGAAAGGTTATAATGTTATTATGTTTTGTTTTACTCTTTGAGCAAGGTGCTCTGTTATGTGGTTGATTTACCAAGTATCATTCCGTTGAAAAATAGTGATTGCCATCTGGCAGTACTATCAACTGTGAGTAGCTTCTTGGCTGGTGTGAGACTTTGTGTCCACTTCCCTTTCTCCAAGCTGAGGTTTCGGTTGGTCTTAAGCTTGTGCAAATCATATGCATGACTAATTTGGACCTGATGAAACAAAATGCCTCATAGAGAAATGTAAGGTTATGTATTTTTATTTATTCAAATTATTTTTAGACTTTTATTATCTAACATGTATTTAATAATTGAAAAATCATCTCAGTTAACCCCATGAAATTCAATTTTTGAAATATAACCTTCTTTGTAGTTCTATAAAATTACATGCTTTTTATCAAAATTCGTAAGAAACAGTGACTCATACATTCACAAATAAGATTTTGTTTTCTAGGAAAAAATCTTATATAATTTGAAAAATATAACTGTTTAAGCCATTTATTATTGTAATTCAAATGTAAATGGAAGGTTATAATTCATTTAACTCAATTATTTCAAAACAAAGTTAACTATTACCAGAAATGAATGAACCAAACATCAAGGTAATATATAAATTTTTAAACATATCTTTTCTTGAAATAAAATTTATCAATATCTGTTCAGAGTGGCCAACATCATTGTGCTGAGGTATATTAAAAGAAATTACATAAGAAAACTTCTAAGAAGACCCCACGCTTAGCTAATTTTCATAACTGCATCATTATTGTTCAGTTATGTACAGGTAAATATAAATATTCAGATTATGATATGAATACCTGTCTGCTGTCAAAAAGCCAACTTTCAGATTGATATATAAATAGAGCTCCCCTGATAATTCACGAATACTATCAGAAGCTCTTCCCTTAAGCTCTTTCCACCTGCAGATGGGATTTGTGGAGACTCTCTCCCCATTGGCTGATTTCTTTTGCTATTGGTGTGTTTTATTATGAATGCTTATGAGTGTGAATGTTGTCTTGTGTGTGAGTACATACAGAGGGCAGAAGAAGTTAGTAGGTTTGTCCTGATTGATAACTCTCAACTTTATCCCTTTAATTCTCCTTGAACCCAGAGCTGCTTTGGCTCTCAGCAAGCCCCACTGAAACCACTCTCTCTACCAAAACAGTGTTGAGTTTATGCACATGGGTGCCTGGACTTGAACTCAGGTCCTCATGCTTGTGCAGCAAGCGTTTTTAATCCATCACCCCAACACAAAACTTTCTATCACACTTTACAACTGTAAAATATGAATCATTTTTATTCTTTTAAAATATCTGTGTTCTATATTCTAGAATATAAGATATTAGGGTCCTAAATAAACAACATTTTAACATTTTGTAGCCTAACAACTTCCATTTTGTTCCATACATGTGTTTACCTTTTTTTTATTATTTACTGTCAAGGACATTGAAGTGCCCTCATCGAATAAATTTCCCTAGTACAACTATGCTACAAATATGGTGGCAATAATAATACTTCTCAATTAATTACTCAGTCTTTTTCTTTACTGTATAAAGAAGTCCAATATGAGAGAATGTAAAAGATAAATAAGATATATTGTGCCTACTTGCCCCATATTTACTAAATGCGGGATGATGCAAAGAAGATTTGCATGGCCCTACACAAGGATGGCATACAAATTCACAAAGTGTTGCATATTTTTGGAAGGAACATGAAGTTTAGTGAGGAGAGAAAACAGGATTTGGGTGGAGATGGAGGTGGCAAAGAATATGATCAAAATGTATTATATGAAAAAATACAGAAACTTAAATAGAAGAAATACTAAGTAGGCACCAACAACTCACTGCCAAGATAGCAGACTTAAGGAAAAGTGTTGACTCTTCCTATAATTCTCAAAATTGAAAAGAAAATATTTGAGAATCGTCATGGAGACACATGTATTATTTTATGAAATTTAAAGTGTTGTCTGACTTTGGGAGTAAAAGTGAGACTGATTTCATTGTCTTAACTAACAAAGGACTTTTCTCCTATTAAAAAATTTGTTGTAGGTTTTATGTTTATGTGGACTGGTGCATGCATATATTTGGGTTTGAGGTTTGCATATGGACCTGTGTTCATACATACATGGTCAGAAAGAGAGAGAGAGAGAGAGAGAGAGAGAGAGAGAGATCAATTGTTTTCCTCTATTGCGCTCACAACCTTGCTCCTTTCACTGTCTCTTATTGAACCAGAAATTCACTATTAAACTAAACTGTCTGGTCAGAGAGCTGGGGAGAACCCACTGTTCATACTGCCCCAGTATCAAAGTATCAAAAATCATTTTCTTTTTCTGAATCACTGTTGTTTAAAAACCCAGGGAAAGATTTTTCTACTCTTCTAGTGTATGATCATCGCTCGTTTATGAACTGTTGCTATTTCTATGTCTAATTATTATGACAAACAAGAAATAGCTGCTTCAGTTTTACTTTGTCATCATTATGTAAAATGAAAACATGGAAATCGCATAACCAAGAATAATGTTTTATTTATTCCTCCAATTTAATCTGGAAACAGATCACAGCTACCATTTACCAAATCTGCTTATGTATATTTAAGTTAAATAGTCATAAGACTCAGCATGCCATAAAAATTCATTATCTAAGTCTTGACATTATGAGAGGAAAATTAAATACTTAAAGACATTTGTTTTGCATCTTCATTTGTCTTAATTTGTAGAATAAACTGGAAATTCATTAAAAGATGTGGGATTGTTGTATTGAAATCACTTTCAGGGGATGAGGAATTGGCTCAGTGGTTAAGATAAAGGGAGAGATTTGGCATCTACGATAGTGTAATTGCTGTAAACATCTTCTTTGCTTTACCTATTCGATTTTACCCTTCTCCAAATACCTATTAATCAATGATGTTTTACCTGTCCACTATTTTCTCTTTTAAACGATATGTGTGAAATTGTAAAGCCTGCAGTCTTCTCAAGCTGACTATCTTCAGTTACTCGCATACCTTTCAGGTTACCGGGGAACTTTGATATCTCATCATATGATTTGTTTTTATCTTGGCATAATCGTCTATAACTGCGGCACTGTAGTTATCTTAGCTGCTAATTTATCACTTGATGGAAATCTTGTTACCCCTGTTCTTTGGCATTTAGGAAGAAATTATTATAAAAAGACTTAAGAAAAACAGAGAGCTAAGGAGACCATTCCAAACGGATACATCTACAAAACAGCCCTGTACCTAATACTCAGGAAACTTTGTGGATGAGTGCGTGGAAATATTGTAAAAGCCAGAAGTTACTTACTGTTTTTCTTATTTATAAATTACATTTTATGTTCTGCCACTATACTATTATAATGCAAAAATTCAATCATCTTTTAACCTGAAGCTCTTCCAGTGCATTTAAAACGGCAATAATGTCATATTTTACACTTTCAGAGAAAAGCACATTATAAATTCTTTCATTTAAACCATTACTGGAATTAATGTATTAGCTATTTGTTTAGTTTGAATATGCTCCTGTCAAGTTTCTATCATTTGACTGTTTGCCAGTTAGTCTGACTAAGGAGCCGGCCATTACATTTCTCTACATTACAGTAGAGAAAACAACAAAAGGTCTAACACTGATTTGAAAATAATAAACAAGATTGATAACTATATGAAATATGTTGAAACTAAAAGAGAGTAGAGGCAGTGAGGTTAGCTTTTATTGTGACATCTAAGTGACAGGTTCTTCCAGACTGGAACAGCCTGTAAACACTGGTTCCCAAAAGTCAGATTGGTTGTATAGACAATCTAGAAGAAATCATTTCAACATTTAACTGCTAAAAAAAAAAAAATTGAATACAGATTTGCCTGAGAGTGTGTCTACTTACAGCAACAACAGCACTTCTTCAGAAAACTTGACCTCGAACTTAAGAAACTTAAAACACAACAGAAGACTGAATAGATTATCCTTCATCATTCTGGAAGAGGACTGTAGGTAGTAAATAAAATCTGAGGAAGGGGGGAGCTGGCTTTTTTTTTAAACTAGGACACAAATGTATTACCACCACAAGACAAGTGAAGATTCTGCTCAAATGAAGGAGAGAGAAATTATCTGCTTTGAGAAAAGAGTAGCAAAGAGCCCTAAGCACAGAATATAAAGAATTACAAACTGGAGATGGGAAAAAATCATAGAGTGCCAGCACATAGTCCAGTGCAAAGAGAATACCATATTACTGCAATTTTTTTTCAACTCTTGAGAGTAACTCTTATGGCATGGAACAAGCGAACCAGCACAGAGGCACCAGCACCAAAAATCTTAGTGATGAACCAGGGGCATAAGGAAAAACTGTGCTGACTGCTGACTCCAAGGAAAATGTTAGGTTTTTTTGTTGTTGTTGTTGTTCTTTGGTTTTTGATTTTTCGAGACAGGGTTTCCCTGTAGTTTCTAGAGTCTGTCCTGGAGCTAGCTCTTGTAGACCAGGCTGGCCTCGAACTCAGAGATCCGCCTGCCTCTGCCTCCGGAGTGCTGGGATTAAAGGCGTGCGCCACCACCACCCGGCCCAAGGAAAATGTTAGGATAGGATAAAGAAATTATCAAGGTAAAGAACCTGCCTAACAGACAGAGGTCTGATCTCTAAAATATACAAATAAGTCAAGAAATTGGACACCAAAAGATCACATAATCTAATTTAAAAAATGGAGTACAGACCTAAACAGAGAACTCTCAACAGAGGAATCTAAAATGGCTGCAAGACACTTAAGGAAATGTCCAACATCCTTAGTCATCAGAGAAATGCAAATCAAAACAACTCTTAGATTCCACCTTACACCTAAAACAATTGGCCAAGATCAAAAACACTGCTGACAACATAAGGGGAAAAGGGAACACTCCTGCATCGCTGGTTGGAGTACAAGCTGGTACAACCCCTTTGGATGTTAGTGTGGTGATTTCTTAGAAAATTAGGAAACAAACTTCCTCAAGACCCAGTAATACCGCTTTTGACTATATAGCCAAAGGATACTTAGTTGTGCCACAAGGACGTGTGCTCAACTATGTTCATAGCATCTTTGTTTGTCATAGCCAGAAACTGGAAACAACCTAAATGTTCCTCGACTGAAGAATGGATAAGGAAAATGTGCTATATTTACACAATGGAGTACTACACAGAAGAAAAAATAACGACAACTTGAATTTTGCAGGAAAATGGATGGAGCTAGAAAGCATTATTTCGAGTGAGGTAACCCAGACACAGAAAGACAGTTATCACATGTATTTACTCATAGGTGGTTTTTAAACATCAAGCAAAAAAAGCCAGCCTACAAACCACAAACCCAGAGAAGTTAGACAACAATGAGGACACTAAGAGAAACTTACATAGATCTAATCTACATGGGAAGTATAAAGTAGAAAAAGCAATTTTGTAGTTTTAAAAATAAAAGTGTTAACAATTTGTATTTTTGATTAGAGAAAATTTTCTTGAATCAATGAAATTATAGTTAATAGATATTTTTATTGAGAAAATAAAAGGACAATTAGATTAAGATAATTATATTTCCATATAGCATAGTAAGCAGATAAGTTATACAGACTATCAATAGAGGTCTATCAAATCAATGGAATAGATAGTCCCATACAATTGAGCAAGGCATTTGGACATAAATGACACCAAACACCTGACATACAGAAGGCATGTCAGTGCATATGGACAGGAAGCCAGGCAGCATTGGAAGAGGTTCAACACCCGAGGCATTCTAGACATGCAAATCAAATTAAACCATGGACTACAAGAAAGTTTCCAGAATACCTGTGGGCAAAGACAGAAGGGTTTGCTAAGCATGTGGAAGGGATGGAATGTTCTAGAATTTGTAAGTGTAAAACTTAGGAAAATAGTTTTGCATTTTTAAAATTTATAGCTTGAATGCAATATGTTCCAATTTTTTTTTTTTTTTTTTTTACTTTTAGAATTAACTATCAATAAGAAAGAAACATGCTGGACAGCCGTGGGACATTTCTTCAATCCCAGGAATTTGGAGGCAGAAGTAAAAGATCTCTGTGAGTTTGAGGCCAGTCTAGTCTAAAGAGTGCATTACAGGACAACCAGGACTACACTAAGAAACCCTATATCGAAAGAACCAACAAAACACTTGCATGCACACACACATACACACACACACACACACACATACACACACACATTTCCATATCACTAAAAGTCTTACATTTCAGGGTACTATGTAGCAGGCCTGTTTATAATCTATTTTATATATGTTTCCTGTTTGTGTGTAATGTAGGCAAGGTGTAAATAATGATTTTTGGTGACCTGGTTCTTTCTCTGACCCACTGATGCTCCCAAAGGGAGCTTTCTGACGTCACTGTGTAAGTTTTTCCATAGCTATTCTGTACAGTAGCTAGTGCAGTTTTTTCCTCCATATTTATAAAGTTATAAACTCATTTGGAAAGAAAATATCTAATTTTGATTGAATGATTATTCATTTCCTCCATTTCAAGTACTCTCACATTTCTGTTCAATAAGTCTTACTGGAACTGAATAAAAATACTATACTTATCATAAGTCTCAAAAGACAAAGCCAAATGTGTTCATCACAGCCCAATGGTAACTCCACTGAGACCAGGAGAGTCCGCGCAGGCACGAGGAAAAGCACCCGTACTTATGAATGTGAGGTATATGAAGGATTACTGCTGCTATAATCATCAATGCCGCTTAGAAAAAACTCTGGAAAAATATTGTCACGAACATGTGCTATTCCCTTTACTATCTGTCCAGGTGACAAGACAATTGTAATTTTAGAACTATATCAAATATAGAAACTTGTGGACTTTGTATTAGTGGTTTAAGAAATTATCCTTGTAGTATTTATTCATTTTTCATCTATTTATTTGTGAGACGGTGTCTCCTTTAGGTCAGATTTGCCTTGAACTCTCCATATGGAGTTTGAATTGCTGATCTTCCTGTCTATACTATATTGGATTACTTGCTTTATGAGGTTCTGGGGATAGAAGATAGAACTTTTTGCATGCTAGATAAGCACTATACCAACTTACCTGCAAACATAGTAGAGGATGGTAGAACTCTTGAAACCGCCCTCTACTAACCAATTTTCTCTGAGCCTGATTAAATCATGAGTAATTCCCCAAAGTTGGTTGTTAATCATCGATTTCCCACATGCTGCCAGGGTGCTTCCTGGAGGTTCATCCCAACCTGCTCATCCACCACATTTCATGCAGGTCCTATGGGAAGATGAAATTAAAAACGTGGACTCACGAGATTGGAAGGAAAGAAAGAGGAATAGAGTGGAGTGCACAGGGGAGAATTGCAAAACAAAGGATATAGAAGCAATACAGGTGCACAGCTGAAGCAGAGAAAGAACATGGCGTTACTGAATAGAGCCAGTTTTCAGCCTGTTGCTGGAGATTCTGTTCCCCATGCTGGGAGAAGGAGATAGAAGAGGCCATGGCTGAATACAAACTGCAAGCATAGTGTTCTTGCCATGTGAGCCTCAGGGTGGCCAGCATTGAAAGCAGGCAAATGTGTGACACTCTAGAGGTCACTTGGATCCCACCCCTTCGTGCCTGCCTCTGGACAACAGCTGGATATCCTCTATGAGTTTCATCAGGGATCATCAGGTGTGCACCCTTATTATAACATCTGATATGTGCCTTGTGGCTGCTGGTTTCCACTGAAATAATACATACAAAGAGGTCTGTATTTTGTTATCTGCTGGAATTAGAGCTATCAGCTGGTATTTACTCAATAGTCACTACTGGCTAATAAAGCAGTGAATAT
Source organism: Arvicola amphibius (assembly GCF_903992535.2). Classification (NCBI taxonomy): domain Eukaryota; kingdom Metazoa; phylum Chordata; class Mammalia; order Rodentia; family Cricetidae; genus Arvicola; species Arvicola amphibius. The sequence continues at coordinate 31,618,818 of NC_052057.2, read as the reverse complement.
TGACTAGACATATCTTTTTCAGCACTGATCTTGATCACATGATTACACACTGGTTTTCAACAATATGCAACTACCAGATCTTTTTGCAGAAGTATAGTTGGGCTCACTCTTCTTGACAAAGATATGTCCCTTTGACTTTTAAAGTCCAATTCTGTAAAATTGCACATCTTAACATAGTTGAATTTGTTTAGTTATTTCAACATGCTCAGTAGGAAAATTTTAATGTAATACAGTTTGATAAGATATGCATGAAATTCACAATAAATGAATGAACAAAAATTGGATTCGAGGGAGAAAATGTAAGTAAGTAAAGATGGTATTTGGACTTGTAAAAAAAAACGTGACATTCCACAATCAGTGGAGGTGTACAAAAGCAACTCAGGCACCTAAGGTATGTGGTCAGCAAGAAAATGTTCACACAGAACACACAATCAACAGTTTTGAACCTGCAATGTATTCTGGAAACCAGAAAAGAAGACTGGAAGTGTTGTGAGTACTTCAAAGCCAGAAATGCAGGAGCAATAGTGCCAGGAGAGCAATCCCAGCGAGCAGCTTAGCATCAGAGACAGGAGTAGAACAAATATCAGACAGATCCTAAGAAGAAACAACATTTGAAGGACAAACGGTAGCCTGGTGAATTAGAAAATAGGTAATATTTTCTCATAGTCGAAGCATTTATTAAGTAGAATTTAAACAAAAAGGAACACATCAATATCTTTTCCATTAAGCACTAAAAATTAATTACTGTTCTCATCATGTGGATGCAATAAATCTGATAGCCCATCCTCTGTCCTCTTGTAATCAGAAATAGATGTAATTCTTCTATTATCAGTGAATATGATGAAGAGTTCCATTAAAATGAGGGAAAATAATTAATCCAATTAATTAATATTAAATAGGCGTGCAATGTAGATGATTATATATTTGTCTCTGCCCTTGACATTGTGTCTGACTAACTTGAAATCTGTAATATTTTCTATAATACACACAAACATGTAATAAGCATGCTAATAACATCTCATCCAAGGTAGAGAAAGACAAGTTTAGTTTGCATATATTTGAGTATTAATTTAAGATAATGCAATGTGTTCAGCTGTTATAAGAAAACATGTGTATATATGTAAGGTACCAGTTTTAGTAACCTCAAAAATAATATCCATCAAATTAATTTTATGAATATCAGACAAATTCATATAAAGTCAAATGAATTGACAGTTTGAGAATAACAGTAGTATGCGTGCCTCATAACCTATGGCTGTATATGCAAAGGAATTTAAATGATCCTGGATCTTTTAAATTATTATTTAAATCAATTACTCTGTATCTGGGGAATAATTTCCATAATGGCAAATTATCCTTCTATACCTGAGGCATTAAAAAGCAAACATTTTTCTTAACGAGGTCTTTTATATTTAAAGGTAATGTTATTAATTACCCAGGGTAGCACAAATAACAAAAACCCAGATACAGACATTGTAGTTAAAGATGAGGATCAGAAAAGCAGAGCAGCCAGGCACTGAAAGTTCTTACCTCTTCTACCAAGATTGGGCAATCCTGTCCTGAGTAGACTGTAGACTGAGACTGAGTTCCTGTCTCCTCCCATCTTATGTTTCTCTCTAATGCTGATGTTAAAGGTGTGTACCACCACTGCCTGGCCTCTGTGGTTAACTAGCGTGACTACTGGGATTAAAGATGTATGGCACCTCACTCAGAATAGTGTTTTCTATTTCCATCCATTTGCATGCAAAATTCAAGATGTCATTGTTTTTTACCACTGAGTAGTATTCTAACATGTATATATTCCAGTTTCTTCATCCATTCTTCCACTGAAGGGCATCTAGGTTGTTTCCAGGATCTGGCTATTACAAATAATGCTGCTATGAACATAGTTGAGCAAATGGTTTTGTAGTATGATTGGGCATCTCTTGGGTAAATTCCCAAGAGTGGGATTGCTGGGTCCTGGGGTAGGTTGATCCCGAATTTCCAGAGAAACCGCCACACTGCTTTCCAAAGTGGTTGCACAAGTGTGCATTCCCACCAGACCCAAAAAGATGAACATGGGATGTACTCACTCATAATCGGTTTCTAGCCATGTTTAAAGGACATCTAGCCTATAATTCGGGATCCTTGAGAAGATAATAAGTAAGTGAACCCAAAGAAAAACATATAGTAATCCTCTTGGATATTGGAAATAGACACGATCGCCGGGCAAAACTTGGGAACTTGAGGGTGGGGCGAGACAGGGCCAAGGGAAGATGGGGAGAGAAAAGCGTGAGGGGAGAATGGTGGGAGCTCGGAGGAATGGGATGCTTGGGATACAGAAAGGGTGGATATGGGAGCAGGGAAGCATATATCTTAAATAAGGGAGCCATCTGAGGGTTGTCAAGAGACTTGACTCTAGAGTGTTTCCCGGGTTTCCAGGGAGACGCCCCCAGCTAGTTCCTTGGACAGCTGAGGAGAGGGAGCCTGAAAAGGCCAGTTCCTATAGCCATACTGATGAATTTCTTGCATATCACCATAGAACCTCCACCTGGCGATAGATGAAGAAAATGACTGAGCCCCACATTGGAGCACCAGACTGAGTTCCCAAGGTCCTGATGAGGAGTAGAAGGAGAGAGAACATGAGAAAGAAAGTCAGGACCATGAGGGGTGCGTTCACTCATGGAGACGTTGGGACAGAACTAACGGGAGATCACCAACTCCAGTTGGAAAGGGACTGATGGAACATGAGACCAAACCGGACTCTCTGAATGTGGCCGACGGTGGAGGCTGACTGAGAAGCCAAGGACAATGGCGCTAAGCTTTGATTCTCCTGCATGGACGGGCTCTGTGGGAGCCTTCTCAGCTTGGTCGATCACCTTCCTGGACCTGGGGGGAGTTGGGAGGACCTTGGTCTTAACATAGAATAGGGAACCCTGATGGCTCCTTGGCCTGGAGAGGGAGGGAGGGAGGTATGGGTGGAGGGGAGGGGAGGGAAGAGGGAGGGGGAGGGAAGGAGATGGAAATTTTAAAATATAAAAAAAAAACAAAAAAAGAAGATAAATACTAGAGTTGAAGTTTATACCCTATTTACAATAAGAAAAATGTGTTTTAAAATCATAAAGAATTGATCAATATATAAAAAAAAGATGTATGGCACCACTGCCTGGACTCTATGGCTGACTAGTTTGGCTGGCTTTGTATTCTAATGTTCAGGAAAGCATATACATATACCTACACACACACAATGTGTGTGTGTGTGTGTGTGTGTGTGTGTGTGCGCGCGCGCGTCTGTGTGTACTAAATGATGGATAAAAATTAAGTATATATATACATATATATATTTATGCTTATCTCGTAATATATATTTCACCTTAACAAATACTACTTTACTTCAAAAGAAGAGTCACCCTCTACCAACTAAGATGAATTAATTTCCTTTATAGTTCTAAAATGTTATAATTGCATCAATCACACAACTACATATACTTTCAAGTTTCATTTCTCATGGTATAATCTGATAGTTCTACACACACACTGTGATATCTGTCCTAATATGATTATTATAAAAGATCCTGATCCCATTCAAAATTCCATTTCTTCAGAGAAAGGGAAAATTTTGTATCCTGTTGGAGACCCGAGCTTCAGCCCTAATTCTAAACTAGCTCAGTTTATAGAGATTCTCTGTGAAGGCCTTAGAATTGCTAGTCTCAGTTAAGTTTATTCAAATTTAGTGACATTAGTGTTATCATCTTGAAAATACATAATTTCTTAGAGCAATTTCCAACAATGTTAAATAAGGTAGCAAAACTGTCATATTAAGACATATTTAACCAAAAAAGTTTCTAGAATGTTATTTTAGCTCAGTAAGACAGCTGATTGGCTAGCTTGCTTGCCACACAGGCACAAAGATCTGAGTCTGGATTCTGACTCCACACATACAAAGCCATGCAGCTTGTCCATGCCTATAATCACAGTACTGGGGATGTGGAGACAGGAGGATTGCTAGGACTTTCTGGCCACCCAGTCTAGCAAAACCAGTCAGTTGCAGGCACAGTAAGAGACCTTGTCTCCATAGATAATGCAAGACATGTCCATAAACACATAGACATATGTACAACAACATTCAGACACAAACACATAATTAGAAAAATGAAAATATTTTGTTCTAAAAGTCGTGAGATAAAATATACTAGTTATAGTAAACGCAAGAAAGTTAAATATAAAAGGAGGAGGGTTGTACTTGCTCAATAGTCTGTTACTAGTGAATGTACTCACCTGGTCCAGAATCAGATCATGTGGACAGATGTCACACCTCCACTCAGCTGATCAGCTGCACATATCTGTTCCACAATAGCTTCAGAGCCATCTGTAAGAGCCAGATCTCTTTACCTACTGTTCCAACCATAGTCTTAATCTTTGACAGCCTTGCCTCACCACCTTGAAGGCTGCCACTAGCTGGCTTAAGTGGAGTAGGCCAGTAGAAACCAAAATGAAAACAGACTCTGCAACTATTCTCTTCCATTTTAGCTTCCGAAGGAAAATCACAAAAGCAAAGCTGAAATTTAAGATACAGGAAATATATCCCTCCTACCTGATAACATCTGTACAATTCTGCTTAAAGGACATAAATATAGACTGTTAATTAACTCAGATACCGTGATTAGCAATATACATCAAAAGTTACCTGGAAAATGCATACCTAAAAACACACTGAAGTTAAACAAATTTGTTAAAATGTTTACAGCGTCTATAAAAGAAACAGAAGAAAATGAAAAGAACACTTCTAATAACAATTACTTTATGTATGCAAATTTGTTACTGATAATACCTATAATGGCTTTCTATTACAATAAAATCATATATCTCACTCATGATTAAAGTAGTAATTTAAAGATAAGACAAAAATAAAAACTCTTTATTTATTGGGAAATAAAAAGTAAATGCACACTTTCTCAGCATTAGTTAGATTGTTCCTGCTATGACAATACCTGAGCAAAGCAACAAGAGAGAGGAAATGGTTCTGTTGACTCCTGAGTATCTATCCTTGAAGGGAGGAATTATAGAGACCAGGAGGAAGGGGGAGAGAAGGTACGGGTGGCTAATGATTCTCTACATTTATCCTATCCATGACCCCAGTTAATGAGATGGTACATCCCACATTCACATCAGTTTTCTGCTGTTAGTTACGGACAGTACTTTCACAGATACATCCAGAGATATCTAGTTTTCCAATATAATCAAGCTGGAATCAAGATTGACCATCGTACGTCTTGTGACAACTTTAAACATCATTCTGGGAGATTAAGCTAAGCATTTGGAACTTCTAGCCACACATTTAAAGTTTGGAAATAAATTTACAATGCAATTCATGACTAATTGAAACTTTTACTTCCAATTATTTTTAGAATAGGAAATCATTTTCTTAAATTAATAAATTGTTTAATGGCCAATAATTCGTCATAATGAAACTTGGGCTAGACATTCAAAATCTCTATTGAATTGCAGACAAGTTAGACAGTTTTACTCTTCACTCTCCTTATAAGACCATGTGTTATTCTTCAAAAACAATAAAATAGATGAGAGTAGAGACTATCAAAACATTACTTTCATATAAAACATCAAAAATGTTAAAAAGACTTTTGAGTAATATGCATGAAAATAAAAATACAAAAGTCCTTTGATTAAGATTACACACACACACACACACACACACATAGTAAAATTAAAATCTTTTAAAATTTGTTATTTTTCCCACAATTATCATTTGGGATTGATTTGGGATAAAACATTATTACTTGTAATTGTGTTGAACAATGAATTGGTGCTATATATTTTACTAAATTAGCTGCATCTAGTACTATAAAACACTTTAATTGGGTATTAATACTACTATTTTTAAAACAAAGCATAATACAAGTAAAAATTTTAATGAATTTGTCAGGGACAAGCAGGTGGAAAAGGTTGAGATTTAGAATACTTCATGTGTTATATAATTTCAAAGCTCAAACCATTTCTACTGTAGCACAGTAGCCTTTAGTCTACCCAGCAACATATTTTTCAGTGCACACACTATATTAAGCCATTTACTGAGTTATACCACTTCTCAAAACACAGTTTAAATAACTGTCTAATTATCTGTCTTTCTCATACACCCAAATGCAGGTAGTAACCTTTTGAATCCTCCCAAGAAATCACATAGAAATAATTGTAAATTTCTTAGTAGAGAAAAAATATCCTTAGATAATAGCAAATAGTTTACAGTTAATAACATTTTAGTAAGTACCACATGCTAAGACATCATTTTGTTCAACAAATAGGCATTCACTCTCTCTTGAAGTTACATAGGGCACAAAAGAGTGTTTAGCAGTATAAATAGAAAGAAAATAACTCATGCTGAAATTAAATGCTAATTGACCTTACAAAACTTGAAGGTCATTGTAAAATAAAGTACTGTTTCTTTTCAAATAATTTGGGTCATTCACAAAGAAGTGAAAATTTCCAAGATAAAGCAAGCTGGAGTGGATGCTTGAGCTCAGCCAGTGGTGACTGTTTTTACAATGTGACCACAGTGACAAAAGGCTCTGAGAGCAGGAACAAAAAGGCATTGAAATTTCATGACTACTTCTGACTGTAGAAAATAAAATAAGATGTGGGTTGAATTCAGAGTATCTACTTGTGTTGCACTAAGCTCTGACTGAATTTATTATGGACACACAGCTCTGTGGGTGTGTGCACTGAGGTGCAGGTTAAGAATGACACCCAGTTGCAAAAGAGTCTCATGTTTGTAATGTAGGTTAATAAAGAAATTATAAAGAGTTTCTTGTGTATAGGAGTCAATGTTCATAATCACAGAATCTGCCTGACCTGGAAAGAATCCTAATCAATGGAATTGCTATCTTTATCATGTAGTTAAAATAAAACTTTTTCTTTTCTTTTCTTTTACTTTTTAAAATTTATTTATTTTTAATTAAAAATTTCCACCTCCTCCCCTCTCCCATTTCCCTCCCCCTCTCTCCATCACTCTCCCCCTTCTTCTCCAATCCAAAGAGCAGTCAAGGTTCCCTGCCCTGTGGGAAGTCCAAGGTCCTCCCCCCTTCATCCAGGTCTAGGAAGGGGAGCATCCAAACAGACTAGGCTCCCACAAAGCAAGTACATGCAGTAGGATCAAAACCCAGTGCCATTGTCCTTGGCTTCTCAGTCAGCCCTCATTGTCAGACACGTTCAGAGAGTCCGGTTTGATCACATGCTCCATCAGACCCAGTCCAGCTGGCCTTGGTGAGTTCCCTGTAAATTAGCCCCACCATCTCAGTGGGTGCGTGCACTCCTCGCAGTCCTGACTTCCTTGCTCATGTTCTACCTCCTTCTGCTCCTCATTTGGACTTTGGGATCTCAGTCCAGTGCTCCAATGTGGGTCTCTGTCTCTAGCTTCATCCATCGCCAGATGAAGGTTCTATGGTGATACACAAGATATTCATTAGTATGGTGATAAGATAGGGCCATTTCAGACTCCCTCTCCTCAGCTGCCCAAGGATCTAGCTGGGAACATCTCCATGGACACTTGGGAACACCTCTAGAGTGAAGACTCTTGCCAACCCTAAAATGGCTCCCTTAAATAAGATATATACTTCCCTGCTCCCATATCCACCCTTCCTCCATCTCAACCAATACCCCCAAGCTCTCCCCATCCTCCCCTTCACACATTTTCTCCCCATCTCCCCTTACTCCCACCCCACCCCCACCACCAAGTTTCTAATTTTTGCCTGGCAATCTTGTCTCCTTCCAATATTCAGGAGGATAACTATATGTTTTCCTTTGGGTTCACCTTCTTATTTAGCTTCTCTAGTATCACATATTATAGGCTCAATGTCCTTTATTTATGGCTAGAATTCACTTATGAGTGAGTACATACCATATTCATCTTTTTGGTCTGGGTTACCTCACTCAGGATGGTGTTTTCTCTTTCCATCCATTTGCATGCAAAATTCAAGATGTCATTGTTTCTTACCACTGAGTAGTAAAATGCTAATTAACCCAATTAAAAATGGGGCACTGAACTGAACAGAGAATTCTCAACGAAAGAACTTCAAATGGCCAAAAGACACTTAAGGTCATGCTCAACCTCCTTAGCGATCACGGAAATGCAAATCAAAACAACTTTGAGATACCATCTTACACCTGTTAGAATGGTTAAAATCAAAAACACCAATGATAGCCTTTGCTGGAGAGGATGTGGAGTAAGGGGTATACTCATCCATTGCTGGTGAGAATGCAAACTTGTGCAAGCACTTTGGAAATCAGTGTGGCGGTTTCTCAGAAAATTTGGTTTCAACCTACCCCAGGATCCAGCAATCCCACTCTTGGGAATATACCCAAGAGATGCCCTATCATACTACAAAAGCATTTGTTTAACTATGTTCATAGCAGCATTATTTGTAATAGCCAGAACCTGGAAACAACCTGGTTGCTCCTCAATGGAAGAATGGATAAAGAAAGTGTGGAATATGTATACATTAGAGTACTGCTCAGCAGTAAAAAACAATGACATCTTGAATTTTGCAAACTTTTTCTTTCATGAAAGTTTGCCAGAGCAGCAGAAGCAACGGCATAGATGAGTGTAACCAGCAAATATTTAGAAGGAGAAACACACTTTTGTGTTTTCTGTTCAGCTTTTCTCTTTCTTTTTTTTTGATTAATTTAAAGATTTTCATATTTTAAATGCAGTTCAGATTTGAAATTATACCAGTAACTTATCAAGATCTCAATAATTATGTATGGCTAGGTATGCAACTCATTGTAGTGTAAATGTATTAAATAACATTAACTAATTAAAACATCAGACGTTATTATATTATTTTAACTCTAAATTATTTGCTCTGGGTAAGATTAAAATAAACAAGGAAATGCTGAAAATTTAGACATATATATATGTATATATATATATATATATACACATATATATATATCAGGCAATTACAAATCTAAAAACCATGTGTAAGATATATTAATTTCAGGCAAACGAGTCTTCATACAGACATCCAAGGATAAAGTAGACAGTCCTTAATGATTACAGGCTCATTCATCAAGAAGACCTAATGAACTAATTTGTCTAAGTATGTAATAACAGAGTCTCACAATGATGATAGAGCAATACAAATGTAAGATTCTAAAACTGTTTTGCAGTTATAAAACATTTGAAATGACTGAAAATCTTACTATTTAAAATTTTGTTATGTTAATATAATACATGGTTAATCTGGCAAGAATTATTATTTTGCATGCAATGGCATCATTTTATCTGAATTGTTACCTATCTTTAATTGGTGGTGATATATGCAATTATTTTAACCCCTCTTCAAGTTATTTTCACATGGAGCATGTTCTCTGATATGTCATGAGCAATTTTCCTCTTATGTAGACTTTCTACTTTCACTAATTATTATTTACGTATATATTATATATAATTATATATGTTATATAATCACTTCCTTCAAATATTAATTGACAAAAGTAAATTTTGAAGGAATTAACTCATCCCATGAACATTAACTAAATACTCAAGTTAAAACAACACAATAAGTAGTTTTTAAATGTAAACCTTAAAAAATTTATTGAAGATACTACAGGTATATTTCTTAAAAATTATACCACCAAGTAATAAAAATGGTATCAGAAAAATAGAAGTTGAGGTGTAAATTATGCAGTAGTTGATTTCTTTTATAGTCTACAAAAATGTATGCAAGATTCATTTTCACACTTTCGAAGAAGCTGTCTCAAAATTCTCCTTACGTAATGACATATCAGTCAAATTATTTTTTTTCCATTGAGCATAAATTTAAGCTATTCATGCTTGAAAATGCATCTATAGGTGAAGAAGAAATAAATGTGTTAAAATCTATTATATTTCATTTTGCTCTTATGTCAAAGTAAATTTGAAAAACATTAATAGTAATTTATTTTGAAATTATAACATATTTACCTACTTATTGTGTATAGAATCAGGTCAATTAAAATTCCGCTGACATCCTTCCTTACGTCAACTACTTATTTTTAAAGGTTTTATAACTTTATTATAATTATAAGCATATTTTGAAAGTCACCACATATCCTAGATATGAAATATCAATTACATCCCTGCACCATTGAAATATTTAATATCTAATTTGAAAACTTAAAATAGCTAGTGCATTTTAATGAAATGCAAGGGGAAATTGGTTAGCAGAAATTATATTGGAAGACAGAAATACTCTGGGTCAACCCCTAGGCTTGGTACTTTAATAAATTATCTCATTAAAGTCTCATAATGAGCTGTCGAAGGCTATATCAAAGCTCATTTCACATGTGAGGTAGAAGATACTGACAGAGATGAGATGACTAACACTAAGTTACTATCAGTTTCTTAAAGAGCTAAACTTACACATTTCAGCTCCACCATTTTATCTATAGCAGAAAGCAAAGACAGAATTTTCACAGTAGATCAGTCCCTCTGACACTGTTCATAGGCATAACTGATAACTAATTCAGTTAAAACAAGGACAATATACTATTGATATGATTTTAACACTATGTAACTAGTAGAGACTTAGAATGTCTATGTCTGAAATTCCTTTATAGTTTGAGCTTCCTGGAGAGCAACAATAGAAGAATGATGGAATTTAACCTCTATTTAAGTGGTAGAAATTATAGTTCATTTTAAGTACAATAAATAGCTTCTGTTTAATTGTGTCACATAGTGATCAAATGTGTTTATATAGTGCCTGCTGTGATAAATAAGTACAACTTCAATCAATAAATTTTATTATCTTTTCTAGGAAGCATGTACATAGAACAACCTTCAGACACTGTTTCTTCATATTGTCCTGTCCTATGATATCTCATCAGCTTGGAAACACAGAAACTTTCTTTTATCAAAATAGATGTCTACATTGTCTAAAAGTTTAGCCTGCCATTCAATTTCTTCAGGAGCACAGACCTTAAGGTTGCACAGGACAATTCTGATGTGCATGGGTTCTCTTAGTGCATAACATTCAAGCACAGAAAATTAATTAAAGCTTCCTTCTCTATTCCTTCTCTCAAAAACCTGGGACGTACATTTAGGAACATGCAGGAGGGTTAATACTTTAAGATTTTAGCAGTATAAATGTAACTGACTGTTTTATGTACTTTCCTTTAAGTTAAAAGAAATAGACTTTGGAGTCTAAAAGATTTTGTATACTCTGCCTGTCTTGCCTAAAATGTGTGATCTTGACATTTGAGCTTAACTTTTAAATCATATCTACTTATATAAAAGAGAGAAAATACTATGATTGATTGGTCATTTATAAAAATAAAACTAGCTATATTAAAAATGTTATTCTCAACAATAAATTAAAAGTTAAATCAACTTTTCCCCTCTACTTTCATATATTAAATGGATTACTACTGATTTCTCTTAAAGAAAATATATGTCTTGACAATTAGAACACTTGAAAAATCTTGCGTTGCTTCTTGAACATAAGCTTGACAGGAATTGACAAAGAACAGATTTACTAGGTTGAGTCAACACAAGTGATAAACATACAGATAAAACAATTTGTTTTCAGGTTTTTTACTTGATCTTTTGTTTAGCACATTTATCTATCTTAGCAGCAATGTTTCTCTGTGTGAACATTGATTCTGATCTAAACATGATTTTTATATTTACGTCAAAAATTTTATATCTGTTATAGAATTCATGTTTTCTGGGTGAATCATTATGAAATCCACAAACATTTTTGTACTTTGACAAACCAATTATCTAATGTACCTACTTAAATCATTTGATGATTATATACAATCTTACATGCTCTGAAATTATCCACTTCCTCCTGTAAGGTTGGCTGATTGCTGATATGCTCTTTAGAATGGAGTCAGTTCCCTTGTGAGAAATAAATGTTTTACAAAGTCTATGTCACCTCAGGAAGAAGTCCCAGCCCATAAACACTGGAATCTATATATTCAGTATTTATTTCATATCAGATCTTAAAACAAAATAAAAGAAACAAAATGAAAAATATACAAGCAGAGTTGTTGAATGATGGATAACAATATATGTAAAAGCTGAAATTTGTTTTATCAAATATGACATAAAATAATCATCCATATTGCATAGTTTTCAATGCAGTGTTTGAAGACATGTTATTTATGGAATCTGATATCATTATTTGTAGAAAATTGCTTATCCCAGTCTCATTTTAAGAAAGTAACATAAGATTGAATTTTACAGCACAGAGGCAAGGTGTATTGACTCTCTTCTTTTAATTCCACAAGTCAAATTCATTCCAAATAATAGGGTCTACTGATGGAACTCATTTTCTTATTTCATACATGTGAAACATAATAACACTTGAAGCCAAGTTCTCGTATAAATAAATCAATATTTTCAGCTATAAATGTCATTTTCCCACACAGGTTTTGCTACTTTTGATTTAAGATTCTCCATGGTTCAATGTACAGGCTTATTCCTTGGAGAAGCAAGATATTAGGAGCAAAATAATCACACAGCTATGAGTCTCGAAATAACTACCCCCATGGGTAGCTGTATGCTAAATAGAAACAATGTAAAGTCCCCATAAAGTAGAGCTTATCTACTTAGGGGCATGTCTAAATCATTAAAGATAGCCAATAGTGAACTTAATTTGAGTCCTTAAATAAGAAAATTAATTTATAATGGTCAAGAAAGCTAATGTTATTCAATGTTAACAGTAAATCTTTCATTTCCAAGGATATGAGAGCTTGGTTACTTCCTAGAATACTAACCATAAAGTCTTTAATTTCTTTCTATATCCTCACAAAATAATTATTGCCCAGACATACAGTAAGCAACAACTTTAAAATGAGGTTGGCAGGCATTTATTTCTCTGATTTACTGACCAAATCATTCCAGTTATGGAGTCTCCTTAAAATATTAAAATACTTAATCAGATGATATGGAGATGATTAGATGATAAAGTGAGTTGATGGACCTCTGAGTTATCAAGCCTATTTAATTTATGTTAAATTCCATTACTTGGTTATTACACTTTTCCCTAGGTCTGAAAGAGAAATCACTCCATATTATAAACTTTGTCTTTTGGAAGAAATTAAATTAGTCTGGAAAGTAGTAAACCAATATTCTTTTCTGACTTCACAAAAGTTCTACTAGGGAAATAACTAATCTAACTTTGTTCTCTACTGAAGGTTTCTGGAATATGGAATTTCGGATGATGATGCAGGTAAAGTCATTGACTGGTTGTTCGCTGGTATCTCTAGTTGTTACTTTCTTGGATTTACTTGAACTGGAAAATGTGAGTTTGAAGGAATAACTTTGTGTTGTTAGAGAAGCTGTCTCGGCCTTCACTGCAGAGTAGAATAAGCAAAGGAGAAAGTTTACAGCGTTTCTTATATTTTCAAGCCCAGATAGTTTAACTTTGAAGGGAGCACTTCTGTTTTTTATAACAAGCCTTTCTGTAGCACGAATAATAAAAATTCGAGCACAGAAACTGGTGTTCAACCTGAAAATCAGAAAAAGCAAAGCAACCAGGCCACTAGAGAAGTCTTACCTCTACTAAGGCTGGGCAACCCTAAACAGTCTCTCTGTCTCTCTCTCTCTCTGTCTCTCTCTGTGTCTCTCTCTCTCTGTGTGTCTCTCTCTCTCTCAACTCTCCTCTCCCTCTCCCTCTCCCTCTCCCTCTCCCTCTCCCTCCTCTCTCTCTCTCATCTCTGTCTCTCTCTCCATACACACATTTATCTTCCCTCTAGATCTGGAATTAAAGGTGTGTGACTCCAAAACACTGGGATTAGAGGTGTGAGCTACCACCACCTGAATTTGTCTCTGCATTGATCTTGTGTAGCCCAAGGCGGCCTTATACTCACAGAGATCCGTCTGACTGTTTTCCAAATCCTAGGATTACAGGCATGTGCCACTGTTGCCTGACCTTTAGTGACTTTAGCTTTGCCTCTGGTCTTCAGGAAAGATTTATTTATCAAAACACAAATAATATACCAGTACAACTTGCTTTTTAACCCCATTTGTGCCCGGTGGTGGTGGTCCATGCCTTTAATCCCAGCACTCGGGAGGCAGAGGCAGTTTGAGGCCAGCCTGGGCTACAAAAGCTAGTTCCAAGACAGGCTCCAAAGCTACAGAGAAACCCTGTCTCGAACCCCCTCCCCCAAAAATAAAAAAAAGAAAAAAACATTTGATACTCATTTATATTAGGAAATTGAGAGGGCTGCATCTGACCTGTTTAAGGTGGATCCCTCAATTCGGCTCCCTGGAACTCTTCCTTTCCATACCCACTAAATAAATATTGTGGCCTGATGCAGCCACTCAGGGACCTGCGCCAGTCCCTGCCTATTTTGTTTCTTTGTTTTGTTTTGTTTTTTCAAGAGAGGGTTTCTCTGTAGCTTTGGAGCCTGTCCTGGTAGCTTTTGTAGACCAAGCTGGCCTCAAACTCACAGAGATCCTCACCTCTGACTCCCCAGGGCTGGAATTAAAGGCATGTGCCACCACCACCCTGCATGGTATTTTGTTTCTTTTATACTGTGCTCAACTTCTTTACATTTTTTTCACCTGAAAGTCTTTAAATTTACTGTATGATGCAAAATAATTGCAAACTTCTTCCATCATTGTCTTTCATGGTGAAGTCAGGCAGGTGTTCCTTGTCCCTATTTATTAGAAATTTAAATTGGTTTTCTTTGCATCTCATTTTTTTTGTTTTTTGTTTTTTTTCCTCATTTTTTTATTAAAGATTTCCATCTCCTTCCCTTCTCCTCCCCCTTCCCTCCCCCTCCCCTCCCTTCCACCCATACCCCCACTCCACCCCTCTCCAAGACAAAGAGCCATCAGGGTTCCCTTCACTATGTTAAGTCCAAGGTCCTCCCAGCTCCCCCTAAGTCCAGGAAGGTGGGCAACCAAACTGACAAGGCTCACAGTGAGCCCGTCCATGCTGTAGAGTTCACGTTCATTGCCGTTGTCCTTGGTTTCTCAGTCCTCCTCCACCATCAGCCACATTCAGAGAGTCCGGTTTGGTCCCCTGTTCCATCAGTCCCATTCCAACTGGACTTGGTGGTCTCCTGTTAGATCTGTCCCACCGTCTCAATGGGTAAACGCACTCCTCACGGTCCTGACTTCCTTGCTCATGATCTCCCTCCTTTTGCTCCTCATCGGGACCTTGGGAGCTCAGTCCGGTGCTCCTATGTGGGGCTCTGTCATTTTCTCCATCCAATGCCAGGTGAAGGTTCTATGGTGATATGAAAGATATTCATGAGTATGGCAATAGGATCTGGACATTTCTGGCACTCATTTTTTTTTGTCGATAACAAGGGCTCTGTAGTGAAAGTGGAATGTGTTCCAATTTATTCACATTTTATATACCATGAAAATTAATTGGTATACTTTAAAATTACTTGATATTGAGAAATACAAAGTTCTAATTAGTAAGAAAGTAATTAAATGTCATCAAGTTCTTGTTTCATCTGGTACTTCTTTTTCTCTACTTTGGAGCTTTTCTTCAATATATAATTTCCTGCCTTCAGTGATTTCCCCTTTGCTTCAACACAAAACTGTAAAGTAGGCCAACAGAAGAATCAGTCTTTTTATTGGCTAGGAGTGAATGATATGCAATGGAATTAATACATTGATTTCATTTACAATATATTCTAAAAATCAACTAGATAAATATGACGCTAGTAGGAAGAGTCTGTTATGCTTTAACATATATATATATACATATATATATGTATATATATATATATATGAATGTTCATAAATTAAATAAAGAACACTATATGGTTTGCAAACTTTTAGTTCCTGCACGTGGGACTAAGAAGAGGCACAAGGATTGGTTGTCAGCTCATCCTTGCTACATAGAAAGTTCAAACACAACCCAGGAACAGGAAATTTTTCTCAAAAGAATAATATGACAGCAATAATCACAACATAGATATAAAATGTTAGAGTTTCTGGAAACATCCCATGTCTTATGCTAACTTTTTGGGGTGCCTTCTGCCATGATCCTAGCTGTGGCGGGTTCACACATTCCAGATTAGGAACATGAGTAGGAGGAACACAGACAAGCGGTGGTGGTGCACACCTTTATCCCAGCACTCGGGAAGCCGAGGCAGGAGGCTCTCTGTGAGTTTTAGGTCAGCCTGGTCTACAAGAGCTAGTTTCAGGACAGACTCCAAAGCTACAAAGAAACCCTGTCTCAAAACAAAACAAGACAAAACAAAACAAAACAAAAAAGAAAGAAACACACATAGTACTGGAAGGACAAGTCAGAGGCTACTCATTGCGGAATTCTTCTACGTTCTGAGATCGCAAGAGTTTTATTTTCCATGCAAATACATACACCAATACAAAAAGAAGGTAAAGGCAAAAGACTACTTTAACATGATGCAAAAGACAACTAGAACAGCTACATGCTTCAATACTTTGAGACATCAAACCATTAATTCATGTGAAAAACATTCTGTTGTTTAGGAAGTGAATCCATTCTAGACCAAGTATCTTGAAGGCAGCCACTCCCTAGGTCAATCCTCCTATTTCAAATGAAAAAGCAGAAATATGCTTGAAATCTATGGTCTTTGGTCAGGACTGAGATGATACACCCTGTGGGCCATCTTAATATCCAAAACACCAAGTAACCGCATCCTAGGTCAGAGTGTGTAGACACCCTTGATGTCTACAACTTTGAATGAGCATAAGAAACTCAGACTCTCTGACCTTCAGACAAGGTGGAATAAGATCTCAGTTTTGAGCCTCTATAGTTGATGGTATGCAAGATTTATCATTAAGTGTTTGACAATAGCCACATGCAAACTTTATCTTTGCACAAAGAGAAAAGTCGGTTCTCAAGTTCACATAAAATTGTAAGTGTCTTCATCAACTAAACCAGAGTCGCAAAGGAAGATGAAAGTTGTGGGTCTCACAGTTGCTGACTTCAACTCGTTTGCAAAGCTGTTGTAAGAGAAGCAGGATGGCGCTGACGTGAAGCCATATGAAGGGAGCAGCAGGGCAGGAAGGGTGTCTAAGAATAAATTCATTCACATATGCTCAACTGATTTTCAACGCCTTAAGTACATTAAATAAAGGACTATTTTGTTATAAAATTATGCTTGAAAATGGTTGTTTATATGGAAAAATGAAATTATAGTATAAAAAGAAAAAAACACAATTATAAAATTGTTAAACAAACACTGGAATAACTTTACTATATTAAATGTGGTAATGATTTTATTGGCTAAAGTATCAACAGCAGCAACAAAATTAATAAAAGGATTAAAAAAATAAGAACATTTGTACATTAAGCTTTCTGTCAAGACAATGAAAAGAACTTATGAATGATATTTGCTAAGGTATTAATATCCACAATACATGATTAAAAATCTAACAGCCAACTACACTTGAAAATTGTGAGACAAATACATATTTCTGCAAAGATATACAAATGGTGAACAAAATATATGTTGCTAATGATTAGGGAAATAGGAATCTAAATCACAGTATGATACTAACCATATAACAAGATGTGGATAATAAAAACAAAAGTGAAAAATAAAAGCAAAAACTACTACAAAATGTATGGGTAAATAATTACTTCTCTGACATGCTGAAGGGAATATAAAGTATGTATTCTCTTTTGATATAGCTTTACGCTTTATCTAAAAATGCTCGCACAATTTTTAAGAATGACATTTCTGAGTATATATGGGAAAGAACTGAAAAATAAAACTCAGGCAAATATTTGTACAACTTTGTCATGCCCAAGTAATAAATGCATAAGCACCCAATTTGATAAAATGTGTTGTCTACATACAATGGAATATTGTTTAGTAAAATGTGGAATAAAACATTACATTACACTGTGGACAGTTATTGAAAATCTTTTACTGTGTGTAAGAAAGATTCCCAAAGACAAAATATTCTTTTTATGTGCCTTGTTTAGTACAATCCTTAGTCACAGAGGGTCTGAAGCTATAGTGGCAAGTGAAGTAAGAAGGAGTTTGCTAGTTGTTTAGGCTTACTGTGAAAATACAGGAATTGATTGAGGTATGGAGTTATAAATAATTTTGATTTGTTAGTCCAGAATTTTAGTGTTTCAATTACTTTAGTGATAGTCATTTTTCTAGATGGATTTTGCCACACAACAAAATGATAGCTTTACAGGTTAATAATCTCAAACTCAACTGCTGGTCGATACTTTCCCAAAATCCCAAGGTTGGCAAAGTTTTCTTTAACACTTCGGCCCCCCATTTCCATATTTCCTTGCAACTAGGTTTCTTGACACAGCAGCAGCTGCACCGCTGCCGCAGATTTCCTTAGGGAAAGAAGTAGAGCAGAAAGTGTGAGAAGGAGACAGAAGAAACCATCTTAAAGATTTAACCTCAAAAATTGTATTCTACCATTTTGATTTATTTGTGTCTAATTCTAGTTGTCATAAAAATCATTATTAATAGCTTTAAAAACTTATTCAGTATAGGAATTGCTCATAAGTGGGAAAACCTGGAAGTAGCCTTGCCTGAGATTTTGGTAAAAGTCTTCAAACATACCAGTGTCATTTTGCCAAAAATACAAACAAAAGCCAAAACCGAATCAAGACCAAACAAAGAACTACTCATCCACCACAGGGACTGATGTAAAAATTGGGCTATATGGTTTTATTGTTTGAGCTTCACAGTGTATGCATACAAACCTGCATATTACATGTTTTTCTTGTCATGTTCTCTTGATGTTATAAGCAGATAGATGAAAATGCATAGATGTGTCTGTTACTAGACACTCTACAAGTGTAAAAATTTATATAAGTAGAAAGAATTCACTTCACTAAAACAAGAGGTATATATAGTAACATACTCATTTACTATTATTATCAAATATCACAGTGTAGATCAGTGGTTCTCAATCTTCCTAATGCTATAGCCCTTTAATACTGTTCTTCATGTTGTGGTGATCCCCAATCATAAAATTATTTGTTGTCTTCATAGCTGTAATTTTCCCAGGGTTATGAATTGTAATGCAAGTATCTGTGTTTTCCAATGGTCATGGGAAGCCCTATGCATGGTCATTTAATCACCAGGGGTTTGCAACACACAGGCTGAGAACCCCTGGTTTAGAGCTATTAAATGTTGATAATATTGTTGCTAACCTCACCTTAGTTTCTGTATACAGCATCACATGTGTAATATACTACTGCACCTTTTTGATAACCATGCAATCACTGAGTGCTGTAGTTAGAGTTCTGTCACTGTGAAGAGACACCATTAGCATGGTGATTCTTATAAAGAAAAACATTTAATGGGGCTGACATAGAGTTTCAGAGGTTTTTCTCCATTATCATCAGGTGGGGTAAACAAGGTGGCATGCAGACAGGCATAGTGCTGGAGGAGGGACCGAAAGTTTTATATCCGAGTCAGCAAGCAGCAGAAGGAAACTGTTACAGTAGGCCTAGTGTGAGCACATAAACCCTCAAAACCCACCTCCATGATGAGACACATTCTCCACCAAGCTCTCACCTCCTAATACTGCTACTCCCTGTGCGCCAAGCATTCCAACACATGAGCCTATGTGCTCATTCTTATTAAACCACCACACTGAGTGAAGGGAATTTTTCAGCTCCATTATCATCCTTTAGGACCACACTGCCTATGGTATCCGTCAGATGTTAACAAAAACTTTATATTCTGCAGAACTAAATCTTCTGTGTTTCCTCATAAATTGCTCAGTTAATTAAAATACCCTAGACATTCTGTGGCTTGTTGACCCTATTAACTACTATGAAATTCATATATCGCTAAAATATTTGTTTCACTAAATTAAAATACTATTATTAAAAAAATTGGAAACAGCATAAACAGCACGACTGTTTTATAGTAGGCCAATTGTGAGAGTTTCTTGTGCCGGTAGGTAATTTAAAGTAAAATTTACATTAATTAAAACAATTAAATTATGATTTGTCAGTTCTCACATGGGTATAAAATCATTGAATGCTAAGGATAAATTTTAAATTATATTTATGTATTATTTTATTTATTAATAAATTTCTGTAACTAAATAAGTTAATACGTATAATCTTTTTTGTAAATTTATACTTTTCAGTGTATTTAAAGGTTATTAGTTACTGTCAATAAATGGGATGATATTTAAAAAAAATACATTTCTCAAGTGAATAAAATAGCAACATACCTCAAAATAAATGATAGTTTGATACTGGATATAAAAGAACCAAGGGAAAAAGAAATGTTAAATGTAGGTGGAATGCTAAATGTAGTAATTCTAAGGTTTTTTTGTAGACTACCTGAAAATTTGGAAGATTTATCAATATATTTGAATAAATGTAATTTTGGCAAAGCTTTTTTATAAGCCATTTATTTACTAAAATTAATTAATCAGCATTTAATGCCAAATATTACATTAATGGAAAAATTGGAGCTGGCCTTTTATCTTCTAAAATGATAAGTTAGTGTCAGTGAATTATTCTTAATATTCTTTCTCATCCAAGTGAAACCTTTTGTGAAGAATATTTTGAATTATGCACAGAATAATTGTGATAGACTGAGAGGACCCATGCAATGGTTTATCTTTTGTCTACCTGACTGGGTCATGTGGTACAAAGAACTGGGCTAAACATCATTCTTAGTGGTCTATGAATGGGTTTCTGGTCAATGTCAAACTTTGAATGGGTAGATGAGCAAAGCTGACATCATTCTCTATTGCTTGCTCACTCACTTATTTGGATGAACTTCATCTAATGGATTGAAAATCACTATGTTACTGAAAGTTACCTTTGAATTTAGTATAAACTATAAAATTTCAAATTTCTTTTTCAGAATCACAATCATTAAGTTATATTGAATCAGAAATGTATCCTATTATCAAACCAATTCTAGGTTGAAGGAGAAATTCTGCATGTTCATAAGTGACTTGAAATTACATATAGAGCAATGGCCACAATAACAGTGTGTTCTTGGCACAAAATGGACCTGCAACTAAGAACAAAGCAGAAGTATTTCATAAATTGGTCTCCTATGGCACAGAAAATTGTTCTGAGAATTGACAGATTATATCAAGAAATCTCTGTTCCCATATCCACCCTTCCTACGACATGGACGGGCTCTGTGTGAGCCTTGTCAGTTTGGTTGCTCACCTTCCTGGACCTGGGGGGAGTTGGGAGGACCTTGGACTCAACATAGGGTAGAGAACCCTGATGGCTGTTTGGCCTCAAGAGGGAGGGAGTGGGGGTGTGGGTGGAGGGGAGGGGAGGGAAGGGGGAGGAGGAGGGGAGGAGATGGCAATTTTTAATAAAAAATAAACTGGAAAAAAAAGATAGTATAAAAAAAAAGAAATCTCTGAAGAATAATCATCAGAGAATGAAAAAATACTTGTCAACTAAATATTAGATAAGGAAGTGATACATAGACTATATAAGGAACTGCAAAAATCAAGTCGCTCTCACAACTTATCAGTAAATGGGTTAATGAAATGAATAGATTATTCTTAAAGAAAGAGCTACAAAGCCAGGCAGTGGTGGTGCACGCCTTTAATCCCAGCACTCAAAAGGCAGAGGCAGCCTGGTCTACAAGCACCAGTTCCAGGATAGGCTCAAAAGCTACAGAGAAACCCTGTTCTGAAAAATAAATAAATAAAATAAAGATAGAGCTACAAATGGACAATAAATATTTGAGAAGGCTGTTTGGCTTCTTAGTCATCGGGAATATGTAAATTAAAAGCCACTGGAGATTCCTTCCTAGTTTTTTCAAAAAAGATACTTTCAAGAAAAAAATATACTTGAAAGGGTGATAAGGAATTTCAAGACAGAAGACAATTGCTGTACTGAGAGTGAAAATATACACCTATACTATAATGGTGGAAATCAGTATAGAGTGAAAATATACACCTAAACTATAACGGTGGAAATCAGTATAGAGCTGCCACTGAAATTTAAAACTGAGCCACCAAATAACAAGTACCCCAATTCTGGGGTTAAATAGAGACTATCCTAAACCAACATGACAAGGACATACTTCCATACCCATACAGTTGGCTGCAACATTCATAAATGTTAAGAAATAATAATCTGAGATCTATGAACATAATGAATAAGGGATATAGTGAACAAGCATACAGGGTATTGATTCAGCTGAAGAAAGAATAGAATCATAAGATGTGTGTAACATGAGGGCCTGCTTGTTGGGGTTTTTGTCCTGCCCAGTTCCCACAGCTGGTAAACCCAAAGAAAATCACACAGAGCTCTCCATAAGTTATAAACTGATTGGCCCATTAGCTCAGGCTTAGTGTTAGCTCTTATAACTTATATTTACCCATCATTATTCTGAGCCATAGATAAGAATAGGCTCAGTACCTTTTTTAGCAGGGCAGGTCACATTCTGCTTCTTCAGTGTCTGGACAGAACTGCAGAAGAGGGCTTCCTCCTTTCCAGAATACTCCCATTCTCATTACCCCTACCTCTACTTCCTGTCTGGTTTGCCCACCTATACTTCCTGCCTGGCAACTGGCCAAACAGCATTTATTTAAAACATAATAGATGGAATTGTCCCACACCAGATGTGTAGGATAGTGATTAAAACTGAAGTTCATTGTGTTAAAAAAAAAAAGTTAAGTCAATGAGAGAAAGGTAAATGTCACTATTTTCTCCCATATGTAAAATCTAGTTTAATAAGGACATGGAAGTATATATAGGTGACAATGAGAAGGATCAGAGAGATTTTGCAATGTAGGAGTTTTGGAAAAATACTCTAAAGGAGAACAAGTAGCGTGAAATCAGAGAATCAAAGAGGAGTAAGGGACAGTGGAGGATAAAGTGAATAAGAAGGAATTAAGATGATATATATTTCTAAAAAGTCCACAGCTAATCCCATAAGTATAGTGCTATTTTAATTAATGAAAGTTAATAAAAAATAAAATTAAAATAGCAAAATTTATTTTGAGCAGTTAGAGTTTCCAAAACTAGAAATAAAAATTATTATCGGTAATTTACTAAAATATAAATGACAGGCACTTGCTTTTTATTCATCATCAATAAGCATGACCTTGAACGTTCTTAAACTGTATAGTTTTAGCTGTGTTGAAATCATGCCAAAACATGAGAATGATGTGAAATTAATATATAGACTCTGCATATATTCTATTATTCATCCATTTAAATTGGTTTTTTAAATTTATTTTTATTTAATTTTTTTCTTTTTCTTTTTTTTCATTTAAATTGTTTAAAAATGCATGAAAGTGTGTTCAGCTGAAATAATATGAATAGTAAAATGGTTTCGAGGAAAGAGATAAACATGTATTTGATATGTTCTGGGAATTTCCTGATATTAAAAAAATGAGGGAATATCAGAGGCATACTATACAACAGTTGTTATTCCTTATGAGTGACTCAGAAACATCCAGTGATATTATGCAATTATCATATAGAGTCTAAAACATAACAGAAGATATGAAACAAAATTTTAATACACAACAATTTTGTGTAATAAAAGAGATGCATTTTTAATGTTTTTTTCAAAAAACAATAATGAGTTGTAGATGTCAGAATTATTGACCTACATATTGTGCTACTCATACTGTTCCCCTGAGGTCTAGTAATGACAAATTATACATAACATGCACAAAACTGTGTAGGTCAATGCTCTTGGAGAGACAATAATAGTAATGGAGCAAAAACAATACAGAGACTTGAGAATCTAGAAAGAATAGGAACAGCTAAATATATCTGCAAAAACCTTTTCTGAGATGTTTTGCATAAATAATTCTAATGTTAATTAATTACAAAGATATGAGGCAGGTCTTTCAATTGATGTTTAGAAATGAACAAACTGTGACATGGCAATTTTGACAAGTTGCTGCTCCTTTACTCCGATAGTTTGCTTTGATATCCTGTGCTCTTAGTCTTATTGTATTCTCATGCTTAATGTGTTTGAAAGAGTATTGTCATCTGACACTGGAATCACCTTAAATGTTTAAACAAAATATAAGCTGCCACCTTCACAATCAGAAGAAGCATGTGAAGTTTAGGGAGTGGGTTTACGACTTGACAACACTCGCACAAGGTAAACACTGCACATAACATCTTATCAAACACCCATCTGTGACCTTGGGAACCATACTGTATATTAATCTTCTGAGAATTACAAAAAAAAAAATGCAGACAAGGCCATTTTACTGAAGAAAGGTTTACTTTGGCTCAGACATCAAAGTTCAATCCTTCTTGGCAGAAAGACCATGAGGCAGCTGTACAGACTGAATTCAGAGACGGGAAACAGAGAAATCAGGAAAGTCATAGTCTTTAACCCTCATCAAAGACACTCCTCTTTGTAATAGATAGCTAGCATAACAGAACACTACAACCAACCAAAATGCAGAGCTGTAAAGCCAAGTCCCAGTGCATACCTCAACACTCCTCACTCCTGCACAGAAGGCTCAGGGAATACCTAGGAAGGCAGAATACAAAGTTTGTAAGGAAATAGGATCAAGCAGTTTGTTGTCAGACTGTGTTCCCTAGGAATATGACACCCAACACCTCAAAAGTCTCACCAACACCGGTACCCAACATGAACTGAGCAAGAACAGATGATATTGCAAAGTGGATCCAGAAAGTTCTTTTGAGGTCTCAACTGTACACAAACAAACTATGGCATTACTAAGGACTATTGAAAGCAGGAGTATAAAGGCTATTTCAGCCAAGAGCCTTGAAAGTACTGGCCCACTTTGGGAATGGTCTCATGTACTAGGAACGCAGACAAAAAAAAAAAAAAAAAAAAAAGGCAGGGAACTCTTGGCTATTGGATTTGCTTCCAATTCCTAGCGCATGCAGAGGAGTGTTGGTTGATACTTTCTGTGAGTTTATCCCAAGATAAATAATACTTTGTTATACTCCATTCCGGGCTGTTGAGGAACTCTTTTTATATAGGACTATGTATTTAGTGGTCTGAATATATATCACAGCCAGGCCCTGCCCAGATCCCCATGACTTTTTCCCACGAAGCACAGCTGAACTACCCCTCCACAGATGTATTACTCCTCTGGCATGAGCAGAAGGTTGGCTTGACTGGCCCACCACTGCAATTTGGCGACTTCGCACCAGTCCATGCCTTTGTGGCTTGATCCTTCTTTCTGCTACGGCCTGTGCCCCCGTGGGTTGATCCTGCCTGTTATTGGTATGCACTGCTTTCTACCACAACTCCTCTGCCGCTTCTATGGCTTCTGCCAGGCCTGCTTTAATCAGGCCGAGCTCTGACTAAAGAAGGGCCTCCAATCCTGCACCTGGAACACAAGCTTGTGTTCCCAGTCTGGATCCACAAATGTCTGGCCCAAGTTTCAGCCATTAACCTTGCAGCGCTCCACTGACTGTAAACTCTAGATTTCTTGATATTATGCCCAACTCAAACCTCCTCCATATGTGGATGCTCTGTTTTTAAGTAGTTAACTAAATTTGTTAGCATTTCTAAGTTTCAGGTAATCCAGTTACTGATCTAACACCTTTACTTTATTGCCACAACTGCAATA
The DNA here is from genome assembly GCF_903992535.2 of Arvicola amphibius. NCBI lineage: Eukaryota > Metazoa > Chordata > Mammalia > Rodentia > Cricetidae > Arvicola > Arvicola amphibius. The sequence continues at coordinate 31,593,320 of NC_052057.2, read as the reverse complement.
TCTGCTGGCCGATCAAGATTATTACACCTGCAACAATTTTACAAAAAAATATAATGGAGGTAAGTTAATTTGATTAACAAATAAATACATGAATTTGAAAATTTTAAACTGACCCCAAGATAATTGCAGACAATATTACCATTCAGGAATTTAACAACCTTCTTTTTTTCTACTATGGATGGAAATCTACAGGAGCTATATAAGCTACCTTGTACATATATTTAAGGGATAAGGGCAGCTATTATTTTTGTTCTTCATATTATAACTTTAAAAAACAGTGTGATAACAGAATAAAGAAAGAGAAACTTTTAGGAAGGATACAGTGTTTAACTGAAACTATTCATAATAATATTAAAAACGATAACCTTAATTTGACAGGCAAAATTCAATCCATGTCAATGGATCATAAAACCTTACAAAAGGTTAATGAGAGATTATCTGAAAAGATTCATACTGTTGAAATTGACAGTCAAAATCTGTTAAAAAGTTATAAGTTAACAGATATACCATCCTTCCATGAAGGCAATCCATATGCTATCCAAATAATATCTAAGGATGAGAAGATATCATTCTCATCCTTAATATTTTTATAATAGGAAAATATAAAACCTTAGATCGCCTGTGCAGAATGAGAACCAAAAATTAATCGATTTGATGAAATCATTACAGAAATTCCCAGGTAAAGAGATTCATGCTTTACTATAGACAGTGTCAAAAAGTTTTTAATTGATTGAGGAACTTGTCAGAACTGTAAAAAAGGATTCAGCATTGCCAGTACCTCTCAGAGGTCAAAAGTGGGTGGGAGGTGGTGTGGGATTTAATATACCAGCCCACTTTGGGCAAGGTGTCATGTACTATAAATGCAAATAAAGTGCATGTGAGGGCCCCTTGATGCTTGGATTTGCTTCCAGTTGCCAATGCGTGCAGAGGACTGTGTATTGCTACTCCTTCTGTGAGCTTATCCCCAGATAAATAAACCTTTGTTATGCTCTTTTCCAGGTTCTTGTGGAACTCTTTTGTACACCAACACAAGAGAAATCAAATTCCCCAGTAAAGAGCATTATTTGTAACCCAATACCAAATCATGATCATCCCTGGAGACACACATACCAAGTAAAATCATATAGACTGAACAGGTTGCATTTAGGAGTATGTGTGATACACATGGACACATCCCCATCCACAACTAATGAAAACAAATGCCATAAATTGAAAGAGATCAAGGAGGCTTTGGCATATGGAGGGTTTGGAGTTTGAAAAGGAAAAGAAGAAATTATGTCATCTATTCTCTGAAAATACACAAAAGCAGAGAGAATTAAATGTTCACACTTGTGATTTGTAATTTTTCTAATTTCTATGGAGCAGAGGATCAGAGAGCAGGAAAAGGCACCACATTTTTTAGGCTTAATCACCTTATTGAATATAATCCCTCATAGTTACATCCACAGACTAAATTCCTCATAGGTGTGGCCACAGATTGTCTCCTAAGGGACTCTAGATCATATCAAGTTCATAATCAATTCTACCCAGCATGGAATCTATAAAATTCTATAATGGATAAAGAATATATAAAAATTTTATTCCTGATCAAAGATAGTAAGTAATCCTCTGAGCCAAAATGGCCCTATATTATCCCTAAAAATATTTTAACAGGAGTACTATTTTGAAATCTTTACTTTGACTATGGAAACACATTCAGCTTTCCTAGGTTAATCATAGCTATCTCTCTCTGTCTCTGTCTCTGTCTCTCTCTGTCTCTCTCTCTTTCTCTCTCTGTCTCTGTCTCTGTCTCTCTCTGTCTCTCTCTCTGTCTCTCTCTGTCTCTCTCTATACACACACACACAAACACACACACACATACATACATACATACATACACACATGTGTGGGGGTATAATGTACATATGTAGAAATACATATATGTATACATATATTCCTATCATTTATCTATATAAATATGGATACCATATTCTGCCTCAAGCTTGTTAAGAACTCATTTTATATGTAAAATTGGCCTTGAATTTGTGGCAATTCCCTTTCCCTCAGTCTCCCAAGTGCTAACTTCACCTGTGTGATCTATCACAACCGGGTGTTTTGTTTTAACATTATTATAATAATTTTGCTCTCATGACAATTAATTGCATTTTAATATTCCACTTTCCAACTCTTTTCTGGCATTTTTAAAAATAAGTTACAAATCATTTAAAGAAATATTATGAAATGAAGTTACCTTTTCAATTATATTCAAAACCAAAATGTTTTTTTGTCTCCTTACACAGAGTTTTGAAATATTAACAATTCATTTTGTACAGTTATAAAGGAGACTCTAGAATGGGTATTTTTGCATTAATATTTCTAATCCCAACACATATTTTTTAAGAATTCGGACAGGAGACTATGTTTTGACAATAGCAATAAAGATTACTCATTCGTTGCCCAAGACTGAGAGACAAAACTTTATAGTGTTTGCTGACAAGAATTAGCCAATATTAATGGTAGGAAACTATGACAAGAATACAGCATGTAGGGACTCAGATACTGGTTTGTGTAAATAGTAACATAAAAATAAAATCCTGAAACCCATCATCTACATCCAGTAACTTCACTTATTCAATCTGATATTTTTGTTGCATTTTTTTCTATTTTTGAAGTAACAAAATATTATACATAATTATTGTGCTAATTATATTTTTAAAATATCTATATTCATATACACTCAGATAAATAAACAGAGAAACAGAGGGAATTGACAGTTGACAAGAGTTAGAGTACAGAATAACTGGGAGATAATAGTCAACAGTATATTCATATGTATTACACAATGAATATGTTTTGGGAACATAATGTGTATTTTCTCAGTTATAGTTAACAATACTATATTTAAATACTGAAAAATTTCAAACAGTAAGTTTCAAACATATCACACCAATAGAAAAACAAAAGAGTAAATCAGTGGCAAATATTGCAATTATTATTTAATGATATACATGACGGTGGAGGCAGACTGAGAAACCAAGGACAATGGCGATGGGCTTGAACTTTACGACATGGACGGGCTCTGTGTGAGCCTTGTCAGTTTGGTTGATCACCTTCCTGAACCTGGGGGGAGTTGGGAGGACCTTGGACTTTACATAGTGTAGGGAATCCTGATGGCTCTTTGGCCTGGAGAGGGAGGGAGTAGGGGTATGGGTGGAAGAGAAGGTAGGGAAGGGGGAAGAGGAGGGGAGGAGATGGAAATATTTAAAATATTAAATAAAATTAATTAATTAATTAAAAAATAACGATATACATATTAAATAAATTGAACAATTTTTTGAAATGTATCTAATACTGAGAAAAATATACAAAATTAAAATCACTAAATTATTGCATTAAAAACTCTAAATTTCTTTGAAATATCAGATATAAAAATATATTATTTTATTTATCCCTTGCAATACATATGTAGCAAATTTGTGCATAAAAATATTGTATGAAGATAAATGCTAAGTTTGGGTGAGATTCCACTGAGTATAAGTGACTGTCTTGAAAACATGAGAATGTAAGTTGAAATCTCTAGAGCCCATGTCAAATGGAGACCCACAGCATTTGTCTTGCAACCCCAGAACTCCACCAGTGAGAAGGAAGGCACATTTCAGACAATCTCTGTTGGGACTAATGAGTCCTGGCCTTCAGCTGCTCTTCCCTGTCTAGAGCCTTCTAATTGAAGTGACTAAAAGCTGTGCTTTGCCTAGAGGATCAGAGGATGGGATTTTCACCTGTTGGCCATTGACTGCAGGGTATTTAAGCCTTCATGGTGCTATTAAAGAAGGGCTTTTGGTACCAGCGTTTGAAGGTCTGTGTGTTGGTCTGTCTTTGCTTGTGTATTCTCAATCTCCAGCCCCTTGCCCGAAGCTTACCAACTGGGGTCTAGCTCATAGAGTGCAGATGGCAAATCTCCATATGCTCTAAGGTCACAAAGCATAAAAAAAGGCAAAACAGAAAAAAAAACCAACTCTCCACTTGAATGCCTTCATTCACATACATAAAAGTGTGTTAGCACACACAAACACACATACAGACACACAGACACACACAAATACCAGCACCGCCATGACCACCAACAGTAGATCAAAGAAGGAAAACAATGATTTCCATATCTGAGATTACATTTTCAATGAGTCTATCATTAGTTTATTGTTTAAAACTAGAATAATGATAATATGTATTATATAAATATATATATTGTTTTATCCTTCTGGATAAAAAAAATAAATGTTAATTTGTTTATAATTTCCAGAAATAATCTTATTAACTAAAACAAGCCATTTGATAAATAACTAGGAGTTTTACTATAACCCCTTGATATACTTAGATATTCCAGCACCATAAATAAATATGGACAGTGGAGTTATGAGTGGTGTATACCAAAGTTACAATTAAAAATATTACAGACAAAAATGTTAATCATATCTACCTGTATTACCATAACCGGAAACCATTAAATATGTTTAACACTTTTATTCTCTCTTTAACGCACCTTAAATGAAGTTATTTATAGGGGGGAAATGTGGGCTTGGTCCTGCCTTAACTTGGTATGCCAGACTTTGCATACTACCAAGGGAGGCCTTATTCCCTTAGAGGAGTAGTTGCAAAGCAGGAAAGCAGGAGGTTGAGGGGGTACAAGAAGGGGAAAGAGGGGAAATGGCTTGGTATGTAAAATGAAAGAAATAAATAAAAAAGAAATAAAATATTTTACTAAATAATGGATGACCCAATAACACAAGTGTAAAATTATCTCTATTGTAAAAAAAAAAAAATTAGTGACAGGAGAAACTATACTTTATATCATAATAAAATTAATAGCTAAAGGGTTGAACAGGGAAAACAGGGGTAACATAACTGAATTTTCCCAGACCTATTTTCTGGATCTAAATACCGCTCTCGGCTATTTATGTAATGAACTTGCAATGAAGTTGGTGATGATTACAGATGGATGACTATTGGGAGAATTTAGCCTCTGGTCCCTGATACTTATGAAGCAACCTCCAAACAACTCAAATGTGCCTCATTAACTAATTAGAATAAGAGAATTTACAGTGTTTTATCCTTCTTTGTTTGAACTGATATAACTTTAAATAGACCATGAATAAATCCTTCACAATGAACAGAAATATAGTAGTAGAAAATAAATCCCATAAAGATATGTATTACAAAAGAACTGCATTTTACAAAAATTCATTTACAATTGTAGCTTTAATATACTTATTTTTGTAGGGCCCGGGTCTGCCCTTGTTCCTGGGGGCTCACCTTGAGGACGGTTTCTGGTCAGATGACTAAGCATCCTGTTTGTTCCTGTGCTCCCTCTGCCCCGCCTGGTGATTTGTTGTAGGGCATTGTTGACTCTATTGTTGGTATGGTAATTTCCCACCTGCCTAGGTGGGAGTCCTTATGCAGCAGTTAGATATGGTAATTTCCCACCTGCCTGGGTGGAATTCCTTGGGCAGGAGTGGGGTATTTAAGATTTTCCCCAAGGCTAAATAAACGGCATTCGGCTGATCTCCTTTCGAATGACCCAGGTCTCTTTGTGTGTTCTTTCAATCTCCAGGCCCTTGTCCTACTCGCTTAAGGTACAGTGGCGCGCGAACTGTACCGAGGGGGTAACACAGAATCGGGTGTTACAATTTTAGATACCATTTTTGTAATCTATAGGCAAACTCAATAGTATGTTTTACTGGTCAACATGCCTGTTGAATCATCAACCAAGGATGTTTAAAAGAGACACAATTTACATTACTAGTTTCAATATAACTATCATTCTGCTCATAATTTCAGTGGTTGAGCATAGTACTTATTTTGTTAAATGTTCTAAAGATATTCTAAAGATTATCAACAACAGAAAAAAGTCAAGCAGTAAAGAAATGACTTCATAAAGATACATATTTTCATTTAATTTGTGTCTCAGTTGCATCAGCTTCAGTACATATCAAGCATCCATATTTAGTGTTAATCAGTGAGATCCATCTATCTCAGGAAAAAGCTCTTTTGTTAATAGCCATACTAGACCCTCTGAATGTGGAGTACAGTTGTGTAGCTAAAGCAGAATGTAGGGTCATTGGTAGTGGGACCAGTATTTATCCCTAGTGTTTGAACTGGCATCTAGAAGCACATTCACTTTGCAGGGATACCCTGCTCAACCTATATATAGTGGGAAGGGCTTTGATTTTGTCTTAAAGTAAACCACCAGATGTTGGTGACTCCCATGGGAAGCCTCACCCTTTCCGAGAAGTGGATGGGGACTTGGGTGGAGGGAAGGGAGCAGGAGGGGAGTGAGAATGGGAATAGCTATGTAAAATGAGAAAAGATTGTATTTTTAAAAGTCTCAATAATAAACAGAAAAAATAGAAAAAAATAGAGCAACTTATTTTCTTATTTTCATTTTCAAACTATCTTGGGAGAGTGACATTTACGCTACAGTTTAATAGGTACAACAAATATATAATATAAAAAAATTATTTTTTAAAAGTATGACAAAGTCTTTTTGAGAAACAGAGCTTAAACTGTCCTCTGAGTATATTTATACACATAAAGTGGGAGTCAAAATAAGTGGAAAGGACAAATTTGCTTGAAAATATTGTCATTTTTCATTATTAAATCAAGAATGTCATTACAAGTTATGATTTAGGGGCCCTGAGATCACCAGGGTGCAACATCATCTAAATCAATCAATAAAATGCATAAATGTGTGGTTTTATGTCAACTGATACAATGACTTTTAGAAATATGAATGCAGGAAATGTGAATACATAAAGATAAGCAGGTAGATTGAAAAATTTAACTGTGAAATGTTTCCTTCACATGAAAAGATTCATTCATTAATGACATAGACCTTACTATCAGATGAACATTTGAGTTAAAGAGTGAAATAACTTATTTCAACAATCTTTAAAAAATCTAAATTATAAGATATACATTTATCTCATTTCCATACTTCATACACTGACATCAAATACATACAATTTAAATTGTACATTCATTTAAAGATGGATAAATGAATGCATTGAAAGATATATTATCAAAAATAAATTATATAGCACATTGAGTATTTACATAAGCTATAAATAATATATGATATGTTAGTTTAGCGAATGTTGGGTAACATTTTAAAAGTAAAATTGCGAAAACTAATTTAAACTGAAGTAGTTTTAATATAATCATAACTAGACATAATTAAATCCCATGAATATGTATTTAATATAGTTAGAAACAGAAAACTGACTAAATTAATTGTAATTAAATATATTTGGAGAAATGGCTATTGAAAAGACTCAATATATTCTTCAAAATTTGGGAAACTTAAGCAGCCAATCTCAAGCATGCTTACAGCCAGAATCAATTCACAGGAAAAAGAAAAGAAAAAAGGAGAAAAGAAAACAAGCGGAGCTCCATTGTTTTTCCACCTTAGTCTCTAACTTTCTCTTAGTATGCCAGTTATTTTTTTGTCTTTTTACCAGATATCATGCTGCCCTGAAGTACTAATCTAATCATTGCAGTTAAAAGACTGCACACAGCTCATGTTTGGGGGCCAGGAGTATATTCTGGAACGTTGAAAGATGATATTCCTACTTCAGGGAAATGAATGCTCTAGTGACTATGGCCAAAGAGACATGAGTGAGGTTGTATAGGTACTGTCAAAGTTTATCTGAGAGGCGATATATGGCAAGGATAACAATAATATCATCCGCTCTTGAGAACTACAAAAAACATTTGGCGGGATTGCTAATATACATGATTTTGTCACAGAAATTTATGTTGCCTCATTATTGTCTAGATATTCTATTTATTTTTAACATTTACTATCCTAGCTTTCTATTTATAAACCACAATTCGGCCCATGAATATCTCTGATGTGTGAAGTGTGTGCTTTATTCTTTGTTTTGCATTCAGGATATTTTTAAAATATATTTCTAAATGAAATAGAATTACAATACTTTCTCTTCCCTTTCTCTTTCTATCACCTCCCAGAAACCCTTCTGTAAGTTCTTCTCCCATCTTCCCTCCCCTATTCTAATGTTGTTAATCTTTCTCCTTTGCTTGTCATACACACACACACACACACACACACACACACACGGAACAGGGCAATTCCACACGTTTCATTCCTCAACAAAGAACTACAGGCAGCTAACAATTTGTGGAAGAAAGATAAATATCTTCTTCAGAGTGTATATGGTTAACCTTGACCATATACATATGAATAGCAAAAGTGTGCAATATTCTAGTGTATTGTAGCATGTCTCATTCATCTCATACACAGATCCTGCTACAAGCACTGCCTGAACCATCAAGCTGAATTCTGGAATACTCCACACAACATGAACTCATTTTAAGAAGTTTCTTCTTTTATGTTTTATACTTTACCTCAGAATCCCTAAAAGTTCTTGTTTTCTAAAACCTCCTTTTAGCCATCATCTATGTTTATTCATTCATAATGAATAATGTAGACCTTCCAATAGAGGAATTACTATACTTCTTAGCCTTCTAGAATCAATGGTAAGAGAAAACTCACAGAAAGAACTCTCTAAAGCAATTAGTCATATTCATCATAAGAACCAAAGCTGTGAATTTACACAGAAAAAGAGTCAGTGACCAGTTTTATTTCTTTGAAAGAAGCCAATAGGTATTTGAAGCTCACTGAGAAGGAAGCACATAGAACCAGTAAAATTTATTATCTTCTTGGGTAGTTCATAATTTTCAAGCATAATTTTTAGCTTTCTTTAGTATTGCTAAATTTTCCAAAGACCTATCTAATCTCCTTCAAGAATTCTTTAGGAATATAAACTGTCTTCCTCAGAAAAGATATTACAACATCAATTTTCATTTTCCTATAATCTTTTGTTTAAAATCATATTTGTGGTCTAGAGAAATAGCCTAGTGGCTGTGAGTGTTTGAATACTTACTGTTCTTGAGAAAGTCTGGGGTTCAGATCCTAACACCCATGTTTTGTGGTACACAACTGCCTGTAACTCCAAGACCAGGAATTGACAGCAATTCTTGGTTTCTGTGAACACTTATGTTCATTTACCTCTCTGTCTCTCTCTGTCTCTGTCTCTGTCTCTGTCTCTCTCTCTCTCTCTCTCTCTCTCTCTTTCACACACACACACACACAATGTAGAAATACAATATGACCCAGAAAATCCAAAGATGATATACCTAGTAGTAAATAAAATCATAAATCACATATACATTATCAATGTTTACTCATAATTTACTCCCACTGTTCTCAGGACTGAAAATGTCTTCTGTGTACTGATGAAAGGAAAAGTACACAATTAATTTGAATGTCCTCTGTCAAAAGAATATGAAATATTGTCATATGCATCCACATAGATGAAATCAGAAGTCATTGTGGTAAGTCAAATCAGCCGGGCAAACAAAATCATATACAAATGATCTCACTCACATGTCAAATGACAAAAACAGAACCTAACCAAACCACATAAATGTCCCTTTGTGGCATGAACACTTTTTTCCCTGAACCTTGATCAGTGTAAGTAAGTCTCTGTTCCAATTGTTCTAATGAAACAAGAAGACTCTCTGATGAGGGTCGAGAGATGCACGCTATGGATAAAGCAATATGTCATTTGAAGCCATTTTAATCCTATGTTCCTTTAGCAGAAAAATAGGAACAGGCTCTCCTCTAGTGTCTATGATCTGTTTAACAACATTTAAGAGGCAGAGTATGCTCCACTGAATAACCACACACTCGGGAGTGTTGTCTTTGGTACAGGAAGGTACTCTGCACACTCCCACAAGAGAAACATAAACATCAACACAGGTGCAAACTCTTTGATCTACAATGGTGTCTTACAAGCGTGATATGATAGGTCAATAGTGGCACAAACCTGTGGGACTAAGCACCAAATATCTGATTTGACTTAAGGACCACTCCATGTAATAGAACTCATATTTGACACTGCTTGGGTGAATAAGAACTTGAGACTATCTAACGTAGGGACCTGGGGTAAAACCAAATATTATTTGTTTTAAACAAACAAATAAGAAAGAAAGTATCAATGAAATGACTCATGACATTTTGCCGTATTCATATATCAACGACTTGCTCAGCCATCATCAGAGAAGCTGCCCCTGCAGCAGACGGGGATGAATAGACTCACAGCAAGAGAATGAAATACAGCAGTAATGAAATACCTTGGAACACTCAGCCCTATATTAAATGTATATGTCAAATTCCTCACCTTGGAGCTCAGGAAATGCCAAGAAAGAGGAGGCAAAACGAATTCAAGAAAAAGAGGGGATGGAGGCCACCAAGAACACAAGGTCCTTTCAATTAACATAATCAAAGCTTATATGGATTCGCAGAGACTATGTAGCATATACATGACTTCCCAGGTCGGTACCAGTTGAGGGCTGTGAGCTCAATATAATGGTTTGTTATCTAGGATTACAGTCCCAGTCATGTATTCACTCCTAGGAGAAGACCTTAAATTCAATCAGAAACAAGTTTGTTACCAGTAATATTTATGGCACTATTATGCCCATGAGCACAACACACTATGCTGGTCACTATAGTAGGTTACATGATTCTCAGCTACGTAGAACTTTTGATGGCTTTTTCCTCTCAGGAACCTGTATAACAACTTCTAGTATTATGAGAGCTAGCCATCAGGGAGGCTATCAGTTTGATTTCTTCAAATCATGTGATCAAATGTGTGGTGTCTTCAGCAAAGTAGTGTAATCATCAAATTGGACTTCTTTGGTTACCTATGGCTCTTGATAAGCAAAGATGTTTTAAAATAGCTGAATATAAAAAAGAAAACAGTTTATCTTGAGAGAAAGATTTATAATTTATAATTCCATACGTTTTCATATAATCCTTATTTCAGCTGCATCTGTCTCACAAACATTCATTTTATCAATTATTTTCAGTATCATAATTACCCTTCAGGCTCATGTTTTGATTTAAGTTTTATGATTTATTTAATATCTTGACATTTCAACTATATAAAATATTGTTAAATGCCTAATATCTGTCTTTATTTCTGTTCTGGAAATGCCTTTTAACAATAAGTCAATATTTTATTACTATCTGCTGTTTCCCAGCCTCAGATCTGCTGCATGGAAATAATTTCTTAAAATTTTCCTAATATTTTCTTTAAGTACTTGAAGAACTTCACAGAAATTTCTAGGGAAGGTTGTGATTTCATTTACAATTCTGTCACTAGATATTTTAAAATACAGCTCTCATCCAATATAAAAAAAAGAGAAAAATAAATAAAATTATTAGTCTCTAATTCAAAAATTCATGTTGAACCATGAAATAATGAATACTAACAACAAGAAGTTGTTACCACCTAATTTGTTTAATGATGTTAAGCATCAAAAATTTTGGTTTTCTGTGTAGGCTTAAACTTTTTTTAGAATTTTACTTCATCCATAGCCAATAAGCTCAACCAAAACTTTTTTTTTGTCCCAGAATAATTGTACTTTGAAAGGCATGGTGCTACCACAGAGTGAGAATCAATATTTACCACAATGAGCTGAGGTATATAAGGGTAAAGATTAAGATAAAGTATATTCTATTAATATTATAGGGCATTTCATATCAAGAATATTAAGCACATAATATGTTAAGTTTGGAACATAGCTCATAGAGGAGAAAAATCAATGCCTAGGTTAATTGGAATATAAATGCAATATTGTTCATTGAAGTAGAAAAATCTATTAGGAAAAATCTCAGTGAGAGGCAAGAAGAGACATTTTGGGTAGAGGGACACTATGTAGTAAAGAAAACCACGGTAAGTTTTACTCTGTAGCTAAGGAATTTAGCTCCTTCAATAGTTCAGAGATACCGTGATGAGGGACTGTGGAATAGAACTGATTTGGGTAGAGTGTTTACCTTGTAGACACAGGCCCATAGCAGAGTCTTAACATTGCTTAAGCAAGGTTTGGTAGCACACACCTACAATCCCAGGAAGATCAGGAGTCTAAGACTACTGAGTTTGAGGAGAATCGAGTTTACATGAGACCTGAGACCCTGAAGGAGAACATAAAGGACATAAAAGAAGGAAGAGAGGTTAAGAATACAATTGGAAAGACAGTACCCCAATGTTCCTCACACGTTCACTTGCTTGTTAGGTGGATCCATGAACTCCATATTCATAGCAGCATGAGAGGCTGCTGTCAGTTCATTCTTTTAGGGAAGCAAAAATTTGTTTTATTTTTAATACAATCTTTTCTCATTTTTACATAGCTATCCCAGTCCTTCTTTTTTCCCCCACTTCTGCTTTCCCCATCTTCCCCTGATCCCACTCCCTCAACTACTCCTCAGAAATAGTGATGCTTCCCATGGGGAGTCAGCAAGATCTGTTTTCGTTAAGAGTGAGACCCCAGAGAGGTTCACCATGCTCTAGTCAATGGCTTCACATCTCTAAGGGCACAGACAACAACAATTGAATGTTGCTGACTAGAAAAAAAAATTATAAATATGGGGTGTATAGTGTTGGAGTGATCCGAGAAGAGTTTAAGAAGTACTGCTCAAAATGATCAAAATATATTCTATCTATATATGAAAGTCTCCTAAATCATAAAATATTATCTTAAACATTAAGAACATGTAAATAATTGCCACCCCATAAGTAAATGTTTAAAAGGACAAACCTGACTCTTTGCTTATATTATGCTTTGCTTTTTAAAATGTTCTATATTTTGTTTCCTCTTTACAAATAAAGATAAAAGTGATGCTGACATTTTTATGTTCCAAAGTTTCCTGTGTTGTTTGAGCAGCTAAAATAACATGTTGATGTTCAGAAAGATTTGTTATTTTGGTGTTCTGTCCCTCTCTTCACTCAATGAAGATTTCATTAGCTTGATTTTTGTCTGGGTTGGTATGACATGCCAGACACAAACCAGATTGACTTGTCATTAAAAATAAACCAGAACTGGAGAGACCGGTGGCACTTTCAAATTCTATTTTCTTTGCATTAGGTATCAAGCTTGACTTCTGGGTGACTCCATTATGCTACTTCTGTAGCTGAGTGCACCTCCTGACAAGAGCCTTGTGCATCAGCACACTGCAGTAGTCTACCCTAGCAGGCAGATAATTTATTTATGCTGCACTCTCGCATCTTCTCCAGGCAAAGTCTGTGTCTTCCTGTTCAGTTTTCCAATTCATCCATTGATTTTTAAGCAGGACCAAAATACTCATCCTAAAAACAGAATATGCTTATGACTTAATTTTTAAAGATCTTTTCACCAGTAAAGAGCTGAAATCTCTGACATATTGAACATACAATCAGGTAAAGTAGAGTGGTGTGGTAGAGTGACATTTAAACTTTGTATAAAGTCACCCAAGGGGCTTATTACAACATGCAACACTTACAGGCTCTGCTATTTAGATGGTTGTGGCAAAGATAAGGAATGTTAATTTACATGTGTTCCCAAGAGGCTTTGTCCAGGACACAGAGCAGTACTGTATAGAAAGCTAGTATACTTGGATAAGTATGATTTATTGAATCTTTTGTGCAGTGACATAAAGATATATCTTATGGTGTGTATGTAGCTGGCGGTGGGGGTTGATGATGAAGCTGTACGTGAGTTACCCTCACATGTAAATGTTACTCATGTAAATAACACAGATAAACTCACTGGTTGACCAGCTAAACCTAGATGAGGTAGTTTCATTGTTGTACAGTGAAGCCTGATCTGGTGTGAATTTGTCCAGGTTTTCCCAAAATAAAAGTCACACAAAATACAGTTTCATTCCAAAATCAGTTACTATATATACCACTTTTCCCTAAAACTTCACGCTCAATTCACTGTCTTTAAACAAGTAGCAACACTTGGGAAAGACAAGCACTTGAGAAATGTTGGTAAATGAGAAATAAATACCATCATGTACAGACTAATCTTTCACACATATTTCTTTTTTCTACATTCTCTATATATTTCCAGAAAATTCTGTCTTGATGGAATATCCCTTTCGTTATTTTCCAAAATCTTTTATTCATTCTTCTTTCCAGCAAAATTCCTATGAAAGAGATATATTACTGCTTCTTTGACGTTATTCACACTTTTGGGTTTTTTGTTTGTTTGTTTGCTTGTTTTGTTTTGTTTTTTGAGACAGGGTTTTTCTATAGCATTGTAGCCTATCCTAAAACTAACTCTCTACACCAGGCTAGCCTCAAACTCACAGAGATCCATCTGCTCTGCCTCCCGAGTCCTGGTATTAAAGACATGTGCTACCACCCCCTGGCTCACACATTATTTTTAACTGAATTTAAATTTGTATAAAACAGAATCCATTTAAATAAGTTTTTATATATAGAGTGTTTTGCCTGCATAGATATGTGTATACTACATGCATGCCCAGGTCTTAGGGTGGTTCGAGGAGCGTGCCAGATTATCTGGAACTTGAGTTACAAATAATTATAAGCTGCTATGTGGCATCTTGGCACTGATTCTGGGTCATCTGCAGAAACAGTTGGTGCTTTTAACCACTGAGCCTTCTCTCCTGACTCAACCCTCTTCATTTAAATTCTGCAAATAAATGATACAATATCGTAAATTACCTTGAAATATAAATAAAATTATTATAGCAAACATATTTAATGTAGTAACATTTTCTCATGCCCCTCAAAAATTTTTCTTGATCAAATTTGTGGTCCCCTCATCATAGCTTCTCTGAGAATGACCCCTCCAGTGTTGGTCATTGTATATTTACTATTTTAACTTAAGGTGTATTCAATTTAAACTCACACACTCTTCATTGTCCTGCATTCCCATCGACTCTATTTTTACATTCTTTTATTCTTATGCAGTGTGCTTCCTCAGGTCTAAATTGAGTCTTTTTAATTAAAATATAGACTGATCCTGTAATTTTTATCAATTAAGACAACCTATGACTTTTGATTACATTTATTCTCTTAACATTAAAAAACTAGAGAGGAAAACTTTTCTGGTGGTATTTTAAAAAGTCATTTTTTTATATCTTGTGATCTATTTGTCTCTTATCTTCCATTGTTGCTTTTGTTCTTTTTCTATATTGCTTGACATTTTTTTACTGCCAAGACTTTGCCCCAAGTTTTTCTCTATTTTTTTCATTGTATTTTTATACAGCTTGTCCACTCTGTTCCAAAAGGAAAAAGTGGAGAACAACTGAAGAAAGACACTCAATATCATTGGCTTTTAGGCACTCACACACATGTGCATGCACACACACATGCATACATGCATACACACGCATACTTTTTAAAAATCTGTCCTCCATTTAACACTTTGAATAAATTATCTCCCTATTACAAAACTTGAAATTTTACATTTGTTTTTATTTATTGCATTTCTGGGTATGTGTGAGTGCGAATTTGCCATAGTGCATATGTCAGCAAAACATAAAAACATCAGTTCTCTCCTTTGACCATGTAGGTTCCTGGGGTGGCTTCAGGTCACCAGGCTTCTGGGTACTTGGTCTTGTTCCATAAGCCATCTTGCTATCCCCTGTATATACTTCTGACTTGTAAAATTTCTGCCTGTACAGTTGCTGATGGTCCAATAAAAACGTGCACTCACTCATAAGTGGGTTTTAAGCATAAAGCAAAGCAAACCACAAATCACAATCCCAGAGGACTTAGACAACAATGACGACACTAAGAGAGACATACATAGATGGAATCTACATGGGAAGTAGAAAAAGACAAGATATCCTGAGCAAATTAGGAGCATGGGGACAATGGGGGAGGATTGAAGGGGAGGAGAGAGGCAGGGAGGGGAGCAGAGAAAAATGTAGAGCTCAATAAAAATCAGTTTTTAAAAACTGTCTTTTGCTAGACCAGTCACATCACTTCTGAAGTTTCCAAGAAACCATCTGTGACTTCTGACAGTTTCATTGTACATCATGAT
The DNA here is from genome assembly GCF_903992535.2 of Arvicola amphibius. Taxonomy (NCBI): domain Eukaryota; kingdom Metazoa; phylum Chordata; class Mammalia; order Rodentia; family Cricetidae; genus Arvicola; species Arvicola amphibius. The sequence goes on along the minus strand of NC_052057.2, from coordinate 31,577,423 downwards.
TTTGGTTGATGGATTTTCCTCTTGGAGTTTATTATTTTGTATACACAGCAGTTTTCTGGCGTATGGTAGATATTTTAATGTTATTTCTTCGGATGGGTTCCTTGAGATTTTTCTCTCTTTCCTTAGAAGTTTCCAAGAGTTCAAATGGGTCCAGTTGATGATGTTTTATAAATCCCTGAAGCTATTTTTAATTTTCCTTTTTCATTATCCTTTTACTTCACTGGTTTAGTAATTTCACATGACCCGTTTCAAGTCTACTGATTCTTCTGATTATGCAAGTCTTTCATTGCATGCCTCTGGCAACATTTCCATTGAGCTATCGTAGTCTTCAATTTAGAATTTCTGTGATGTTGTTTGTTCAGTTTCTGCATCTTTGCCAATGTATGTATTTTACATAAAATTTTCTAACTGATTTTAAAGATATTTATTTGACATTAATTTTTCATTATTTTTTAAATACCCATTTCTGTTTTAGTTTCTCCAAATTTATTTTTTGCCCCTTTTGATGAAAAATGTCTTTCTTTATTTGTATGTTTCCAGTGGTTGTAATCTAGGAAGAGTGCAATTCCTTCGGCCATTCCAACCAGGTATGCAAAACAACACTCCTGTGGCTCACAAAGCAAAGAACACTATTTTTAGACTATCTCTTGAAAAACAATCCAAAGAGAAAGCCAAGACATGTAATGTATATTTGAAAGCATCAAGGATCACCAACACAGGAAAGAAGCCAATATTTTCCCTCTTGTTTGGAGATATTTTATTGACTGCACATTTGTATTGGTGATGCAATATTCTATCTGGTTCCTAGAATCTTCACCAAAACTACATCTTCTTTTTTTTTTTTCATGGTTTATTTTTTTATATTTAAAAATTTCCATCTATCTCCTCCTCTCCTCCTCCCCCTTCCCTCCCCTCCCCTCCACCCATACCTCCCCTCCCTCCCTCTCAAGGCCAAGGAGCCATCAGGGTTCCCTACTCTATGTTAAGACCAAGGTCCTCCCAACTCCCCCCAGGTCCAGGAAGGTGATCGACCAAGCTGAGAAGGCTCCCACAGAGCCCGTCCATGCAGAAGAATCAGAGCCCAGCGCCATTGTCCTTTGCTTCTCAGTCAGCCCCCACTGTTGGCCACATTCAGAAAGACGGGTTTGGTCGCATGATCCATCAGTCCCATTCCAACTGGAGTTGGTGATCTCCCGTTAGTTCTGTCCCACCGTCTCCATGAGTGAACGCACCCCTCATGGTCCTGACTTTCTTTCTCATGTTCTCTCTCCTTCTGCTCCTCATCAGGACCTTGGGAGCTCAGTCCGGTGCTCCAATGTGGGGCTCAGTCATTTTCTTCATCTATCGCCAGGTGGAGGTTCTATGGTGATATGCAAGAAATTCATCAGTATGGCTATAGGAACTGGCCTTTTCAGGCTCCCTTTCCTCAGCAGCCCAAGGAACTAACTGGGGGCGTCTCCCTGGAAACCTGGGAACCCCTCTAGGGTCAGGTCTCTTGACAACCCTCAGGTGGCTCCCTAAATTAAGATATATGCTTCCCTGCTCCCATATCCATCCTTCCTGTATCCCAAGCATCCCATTCCTCCGAGCTCCCACCATTCTCCCCTTCACGTTTTTCTCTCCCCATCTTCCCTTGGCCGTGTCTCGCCCAACCCTCAAGTTCCCAATTTTTGCCTGGCGATCGTGTCTACTTCCAATATCCAGGAGGATTACTATATCTTTTTGGGGGGGTTCACCTTCTTATTATCTTCTCAAGGATCCCAAATTATAGGCTCGATGTCCTTTAGTTATGGCTAGAAACCGATTATGAGTGAGTACATCCCATGTTCATCTTTTTGGGTCTGGGTTACCTCACTCATTTTCTGTCTTATCACCGTAGGAGAATAATTCAAAAGTATCGCATCTATGTTGGTTTCTTCTTGAGTAGAAAGGAGTGGTCACTAATCTTCATTCTATCCTTGGATAGCCTGAATGATAGTATAGAAGACTGTACTTAGCCTTAGTTCTGTTACTTAAATACAAAACATGCCATTAATTTGTTTCGTTTTGTTTTAAAAACTTCATTTTTAGAAATGATCTTGAGAGTGATGATCATCATGTGTATTAAAGTGTTTTCTTTATAACTATTTTTTCTGTGATTTCTATATATGCTTTATTCCCATCAAAATGTTCTCTATTCTCTATACTTTGTTACTATATTATTTTGTTTCAGATAGTATCTCATGTAGCCTAGGCTGTTTTCAAAGGCATTAAGCATCTTGAAATTATTCTCCTGACTCAGCCCTCCAAATGCTGGGAGCATTTATTTTATCTGATTCCTTTTGTTGTTTCTGAATAATTTTACTCACTTCCTCTTCTAGAGCCTTAGTTACTTTTAGATTTTAATTTACATGTTTGGATCATATTTTGGCAATTATTCTGAAATATGTGCATTTCATATTAAAGAAATTCTGCTACCATGTCTTCAAATACCTTAACTTTTTGTTATTTTTGATGTATTCTCAAATTTATTTAACATATGTTTTCCATTTAATTTTTTTACCTAAAATTTCTTAATTCTTCTCTCATATACGACAACTGAGCACAATTTCCTTCCCTCCCTTCTCCAGTCTTTTTTTTCTGCCGCCCATCTTCCCCATATCCACTCCCCCTTTGCCTTCTTCAGAAAAGAGCAGGCCTCCTAGGTACATCAACCAAACATAGCACAGGAAACTGCAATAAGACTAGTCATATATCATCGCATCAAGTGGAAATGAGGCAACCCAGTATGAAGAAAATTATTCCACAAGTAAACAAAAGAGTCAGAACAAACCCTGTCCTCACTGTTAGAATTCCACAAGAACACCAAGCTACTCAGTCAGTATGTAAGGGACCAAAGTCAGACACCTACAGTCTTCGGGCTCCATGTGAGCACCTACGAATCCAGGTTGATTCTTTGGGCTGTGTTCTCCCGCTGTCCTTGACCCCTCTCATTCCAATGGTGCTTTCTTCTCTTCCTTCACAGGACTCACTGAGCTTGGTCTAATGTTTGACTGTGGAAATCTGCATATTCTCTCACCAGTTGCTAGATGAAGGCTCTCGGGACTCTTTGATGAATTTTATGCTAGGCTCCTGTCTCAGAGTAATCTGAAGGCAGGGCAAACCATAGAACAAGGTCTTGTGACTGGGTTGGTGTCTTGATTCCCCCACTTGAGGACTTGTCTCATTTACATTTCATTTTTTCAATTTTGATTTCTTAAATTACTACAAAACACATGAAAAATAGAGATTATATTAAAAACAGCTTCTTTATCACCAATCCTATCCTCTTTGTGTGTTGATTTCAGATCCTGTCGGTTGCTTATTCCACGGTCAGATAATTTGGCTTCATAGTATATTTGCTTAATTTTTGCGACATTATCAGAGGACAAATTTTGTCTTCCTTTGAAATAAATTCTTTTTGTTTCTGATCTACCTAGAGATGCATTTGTACTTTATTTTTACATATAAATTCCCTGAAAGAAGTAAATTTTATTGATTCTTGGGTTTTAATATTTTGGTTTTAATCTATGTTTATTATACTTCAGTGATATTGTTAAAAATGTTTTACATTATGTCAGATATCAAAATTGCCATTCCCACTTGCAACAGCAACTCACTTTCACTATCTTCTTCTAGAGCCTGGCAATGACTTCAATAATCTCATGGGCTGGTAATTTTTTGTTCTTGGGAGCTTGCTTTTTTTTTCTCCTTTTCATCTTTCAATGATTACCGTGATGTGAAGTTAAAATGTAGGCCCTTTGGGTATACAGAGTTTCTACTGCGTTTTGTATCTCACTCCTCTCCAGCACTGTTGAGACTCTGGGAGACTCATTTCCTGGTCCTGTCATACCCAACCCCACGTCTCAGGGACTGTTTTGAGCACTACCATGGTTTCATTCTGTTGAGCAACAGTTTAGAAATTTTCATGTGAATGCAAAGCCTGACAAATTCATCTGGCATGGTTCTTTTCACTCAGAAAACATTTTTTATCACATAATTATCAGGATTTGGACAATTGGTATTTTGTAATTTTTATCTTTTAAAATTTCCTGACAGATGGATAAACACAAGTCCAAAGGAAATGACCCTAATCATTGTTTAATGGAGTGAATTTTTTCTCATTCAATATCTCAAACACTATTTCACTGAATCTTCCTGCAAAGTTTCCAAGAACTCAACATAGTTAAATGAATGACAAATTTCAAATCACCTGTATTCATTTTACATCACTATTGGCCCACAGTCCATTTTCCTCTGTCTTCCTTTCTCCTGGACCTTGATGTTCTCCTATTTCTTACTCTTTGGTATTCTAACCTTTAGAAAAGTGACTCTAATATAACAGAGAGTTCAAAAACCAGTATGGAACCCAGTTGTGATCAATAAACATGAGGGCTGCTCTACCATATGACATTACAACATGACATTTTGGTCTACAGATATTTAGTGCAGCATTTGCAGTCATCCAGGGATATATGTGGTTTATAAGCTGCAGGTTGAATACAGATTTTTGTCAGATTACTTTAAGTACAATTTATTCCCTCAAACTATATGGACATGTGTTAGAAATTAAACACACATGCATGTGTGTATGTGTGCATTGCAGTTAAGACATCTATGTTTAGACTAAATGGATTTCTACACATAAGTCTGATATATATTTGGGCATTGTAATAACTATTTAGTGAACCTATAAGCAAATTTACAAATCATTGTTTCTGTCATTAAAAAATCCCTCTCATGTCAAATACAGAAAAATGTGCTTTATTATTCCTATTGTTTGAACAATATTTCTAGTAATTTTTTTCTTTTGTTTCATCACATCTCATTAAATCCAATCCAAATTTGAATCCTGTTCTGTGCCTTTATAATGTAGAGAAATATATTTGCCAGATTTCATTTTCAGACCACCACAAACTCTCACATACTTTAGAGTCCATCTAATTAATGTTTTGTGCTTTAACTACCTTCTAATTAATAACCATGGTTGCCAACATGATCATCTTGGATATGTGAGCTACTTTGAATAGAAGTCAAACTGAAAATAGTTACTAGGGCTGCTGGATATTCCCCAGATCTTGGTTTTTCTTTCCAACATAGATGTACTTTTCAACACCTTGCTAAGTCTTCTTTGCTGGTGGTTCTCTGTTTTCTGAATTTATATATGATATTAATGCCACACTCTAAACATACATATATCAGAATAGGCTGTTTTCCTTTACAACTCTTCCTTCACTGTTTGCTTTCCTAATTCTTTATTTCAAGAGTGATATATATTGGTAAATTATTAAAATTTTTAAAATTAGTATACTGCATAGTGGCTACAAATATATATGTATATATATATATACATGCATAAATACAAATTTAAATGTTGAATAAGAAGGGACAGCAGAGGACATTTGTTATGGTATGGATCAGAAATTAAAAAACTCAAATAATGTGTCATGATAAGCAAGCCATATTTCCCTAAATATGCATATTACTTTAATCAAATAAGTAAAAAATATACCATTAGCTTGGAAATTGGAATTACACTTTGTCCTTCTTCTATGGTTGTTATTATTCAGAAGTTCTGGTAAAGTGTTTAAGAAATAGTCAATCATAGTCTCAATTCTCAAGAAATTATCAAGAGATAGAGAAGTATCAAGAAAGTGGGGAAAATATCACAACAACTACCTAGTAATCTTAATATTAAGAAACAAGGATTATGCAGTCCCCACCAACAGACAAGCAAGGAAGTGGCCTGCCTGCCAGCTGGGACACCACCACCTACTAGATTCTGCTCCCAGAAAACCCACTCTGCTGCCCAATCACACCCACCTCATTACCTTCCCCTTGGCCAGCACTGCCCCACATTTTGGCAGACTCCATAGGCATAGATTTAGCCCACACCAGTTGGAAGAACAGATGAATGACTGGCCTTCCAGCTTAGTTTCCCCAATCTGCAGACCCTAAACTCCAGGGCATATTCCATTCATCTCCCACTTCCATCTCAGCACCAGCAAAGCTTCTGGGCCCTGCCCCAACTCTGGTGGAACTCCAATTCTATGATACAGTCCCCATCAGTCACCTAGCAGATGACTGACATGCCATCAGATGGACCACCATTAATTATCGGATTCTCTTTCCTCCAGCACCACTCTTCTGCCTAACCCCACCCACCTCTTCACATTCCTTTTGGCCAGCACTGCCCCACAATTCCAGCAGAAGTCATAGGCACAAGTATAGTCTACACCAGTCAAAAGAACAGTAGACTACATAGACCTAGATAAAGCCCACACCAATCAGAAGAACATCACCTCCTTCTCTTGACTCCATATTCTGGTCTACTTTGAAAGAATACTTCAGCTTTAAAGGAGGCCACCGATAGCCCAGAAACATCAGTGGAGATACATTCTGGATCTGAATACTAGCCAGTCACCACAATCCTTTACCACTTAGGCCAGAAGACAAGAGAGATAACAGAAAATAAAATAACAAAACATCCATCCAGTAAAGACAAAAGTAAGAATCAATACCTCTAATGATCCCAAATCTAAATGTCTAAACACCAGTATAAGAACACCTTAATCAAAAGAAAGAGCAATATGGAACAAAGGAAGTCAACAATTCTACAACAGCAAGACCTGAACATTCCACTGAACTGAAACAAGAGAAAACAACCTTTAAAATACTTTATGAAGAATATAGAGGCCCTTAAATAATAAATAAAAATTTTCTTAAAGAAATGGAGAAAAATAAAAAAAAATGGGAAAAAAATCAATAAATGCCTTAAAGAAAATCAAGAAAAAGCAATCAAACAGGCAAAGGAAATAGTACAAGATGTGAAAATTGAAATAGAAGCAATAAAGAAAACACAAACTGAGGGAATTCTGAAAAATGGAAAATTTGGATAGGCAATCAGGAACTATAGATGCAAGTACCATCAATAGAATGCAAGAAATGAGCATCACCAACAGCATACAAGAGATAATAGAGAGAATACTAGGCTCTGAATATATGACAGAGAAAACAGATTTATCCATCAATGAATATGTTAAATCTAAGATATTCATAATCTAATACATCTAGGAAATCTGGGACACTATGAAAAGACCAAACATAAGATTAATAGGAATAGAAGAATCATATCCCAAAGACATAAAAATATATTTTAAAAAAACATAGAAGAAAAAAATTCCTAATTACAGAAAGTTGGAAAAGCTCATAAAGGAATGAGAAGACTTGCAGAACACCAAATAGACAGGATTAAAAAAAAAAACACAAAACAAACAAATAAAACAGTGCACCCATCACATAATAATCAAAGTAGTAAACATATAAGACAAATATTAAGAGTTGCAAAGGAAAATGTTAATTAAGATATAATGACAAACCTATCAGACTATTATGTGACATCAAAATGGAGACTGGAAAAGCCAGGATGCCCTGTACAGACATTTTGTAGACACTAAGAGACCACAGATACCTGTTCAAACTATTATAACCAGCAAAACTCTCAGTCACCATATACAGAGAATAACAAGATATTCCATGACAAAACCAAATTTAAACAACACCTATCTATAATTTCAGGCCTACATAAGGTACTAGAAGGAAATTACCAACCCAAGAAAATTACCTGAAAGTATAAAAACACAGAAAATAGTTAAACCCACATCAGCAAAACTCAAAGAAAGGAAACATACACTATCAATACCAACAACAAAACCAAAAGAAAAGGGCTACCAAACTTTGTGAAGACAAGTTAGGACAGTCCTTCCAAATTTCCTGCTTCTCAGTAATGTCTGTCAGATATATTAGATCTATAGGCCAAAGATGGATACCCCATTGGGTGATTGTCCAAGCAGTCAGAGGTCCCTGACACTTGGTAATATTACACCCTTCTGGGTTTTTTGATGGTGTTAAAGACTGAATAGTTAGACCTAGGGATCTTCTTAGTTATTATAATAAAAAATAAATTAGATATAAAAATTTTTACTCACAAAGATAAGGTAGATATTAGAGTATTTTCTCTAAATTTGCCAAATACAAATGGACTGTATATTGTAACTGTAATTCTTACTTGGTAACTGTTTTTGCTATATATAATGTTACTATGTTAAAGTTAAAATCTTCCTTTTTAATTAGACAAAATAGTGTGGAGTGATCTTTTTGTACACTGTGAAGATGTTTTGCTCTCATTTGTTTAATAAAGATTCAACTGACCAATAGCTAGGCAGAAAGATGTTGGGTAGGAAAAGCAAACTGAGGAAAGACTGGGAAGAAGGTGAGTAGAGTTTCCAGAAAGATGCAGAGGATGCAGGAGATGAACATACTATGCTGAAAAATGATACCACCATATGATATAACATAGATAAGAAATATGTATTGATTTAAGTTGCAAAAACTAGTTAGTTATCTAAGTCTAAGTTATTGGCTGAGAATTTATTATTAATCTCTGAGTGGATATTTGGGACTGAGTTTGAGGGAAAGAAAATTTTACCTATAGGTAGCCTGAACTGGCAATCTCCTGTAATCAGACTGGTAAGTACCCCAATTTTCATCAGAGAGCCTTAATCCAATGACTGATACAAACACATGCTTAGATAAACAGCCAAGAACTGGGCTGAACTCAGGGAATCCTTTTGAAGAGAGGGAGGCAGGATTGTAAGAGCCAGGGAGGTCAAGGTCATAATAAGGGAATAAAAAGAAACAGTTAAGCTGGGATCATAGGAGCTCAGAGACTCTAGACCAGGCAGCTAGGTGGCCTGCATGAGACCAACCTATCCTCTCTACATAGGTGTGACAGTTGTGTAGCTTGATCTACTTGTGGTACTCCAAGTGATGGATGTAACACTTGTCTCTAATGCTTTGACTACCTTCTAGCAACCTATTTCTCATACTGGGTTGCCTTGCCCAGCCTTACCACAAGGAGTGGAGCTTAGTCATACCTCAAATTGATATGTCAATCTTTGTTTGACACCCATGGGAAGCCTACCTCTTTCTGAACAGAAACAGACAACAGACAAAGAGTGTGCTTGGAGAGGGTCTGCGAGAGCTGTGGGTAGGAATGGAAGAAGAAGAGGGAGGGGAAACTGTGGTTGGGATGTAAAATAAATAGGTAGATTTAATTAATAATAAAAAATATGAAATAGAAAAAAATGAAGATAAAAAATCAGTGAAAATTATCAGCAAATGGAAATGAATAAAAACACCGATCAAAAGAAAAAATATTAAAATTTCAGTAGCTATCTTATACCCATCAGAAAACCAAAGGTTTAACATAAGTTGTAGAGATAAATGTGCAACAATATCATTTATGAACTGTCATTTCTGGAAGAAGTAGAGTTGGTGCAACCATTTGTTAAGGTATAAAATATTTAGTAAACTTAAATGAGAATGTTCTTTCATTTCTTAGTATTTGTACATGAAATTCCAAAATGTTCAAAAATCCTGAGACATATACCTATTTGTTGAATCATTTTGTAATAAAAAGAAGCTTAAAAAGTAGAAACATAATGATAATATTATATTTGTTTATTAATGTTTGTCTCCTCTGATGACACACAAAAAAATAGAGACTGTGTGATTTCAACAACATAAATAGCTTTCTAATAACTTTAGATTTTAGAAAGCCATACTCAGAGTTCTGGATAGTTCTCCTCATATAAACTTTGCCTGACTTTTCGTCACAGCTGCATTTTCAATGTTTCTTCTCTTGTTTTCTGATAAAATTTGCTTTGTCACATATAATTTCCCTTTTTGTCAGTCTTTGTTTGTTTATATTCATGGCAGATTATTAGCTGAAATTTTTCTCATTTTATACCACATTAAATTATTGGATACCTCCCATTAATCAAATACAGTTAGCTTGGCTCCACCAAGCCTCTGATAAAGACATATCAACATTCGACTTTTCAATCTGGTCAAGAAACTTGAATTACAGAATTAAAATGACTAAGGGTAGGACCAAATTTTATCCTAAAAAAATATTTCTAAACTGATAGAAAAGTTTTTTTAGGGTTTATAGAGTTAAAATTTTAGCAATGGTATTAAACAAATCCTTACCATTTGTTCACTGAATGGAAGAATAGAAGGGGGAAGGTGGCTAAATGTTCAGTAATATTTCAGTAGTTTGAAGAATGTGATCTGATTTTACAATTGATATACTTTAATGTTTTGCATATTCAAATCTTTACACAACAATTTATAACTACTGTATTTTTCATGAATAAAAGCATAAACACATTTATGAAATATTACAGTTATTTTCCATAACCATATTATTTATTACCAGAAATCCTTTACCAATATCTCAGCTACTATATGGAATCCAAATATTTTACAAGCAATATTTTTATATGTGTATATTTTTGCATAACACTTGAAGAGTCTATATTAATTTCAAAAGGTATTTATTGAAATATGATATAATATCTACATAAAAAGTATTGCTGAACTATCTAAAGGCATTGTTTCATTATTTTTCAATTTGCAAAGCCTGGATTTTTTAACTACTTTGAGGCACTAGCCCATGTCTTAGTTCACATTTCACCTCTTCTGGAGTAGAAAGTCAAAGCTATGTCTTATAAATCTCTAATTTCAAATAACTTCTTCTTTAAAAATAATTCTTAAACATGAAATGTAAATGAACTTTTTGAATAAATTTATCTGGTTCCAAATAAAGCAGGCAAAAGTGTTAATTCTTTAATTCTGAACTCTAAATACATGATGGAAACATTAAGAGATACAATTAAGCTCATTTTAGTCAGTAGTTTAGCTCCGAGGTGAATAAAAATTTTAACTCCTAAGAAAGCTTGGCTTGACAGGGTGTATGAGAGAGAATGTTTGATTGCATAAAAACGTGTATTCTAAATCACAGGATCACTACATATCGGGTTTTTGGAAAGGTAAGTAGAGGCTTCTGTCTACTGAATATATATCTACAGTTTTCTAACACACCGTACATTTGCCAAAATGCATCCACTAATTTTAGCTTTAAATTGAATAATATTTACAAGTTACCATGAGCTTCAAAAAGTTATTGAGTTATCACTCAATATTTAGTTGAAATAAAATAAATAAGGCTTCCATGGAAAACAACATTAGCAACTAAAATTTAGTTCTTAACTGTAGCAAATAGTGCCTCATCTATTGTGATGCAGTGTCCTGCAGTGTCTGTTTTACAAATCATGCAAAACTGCACAAATACAGAAGTGTAATAGAAACTATAAGAGCTATTACTGTTTTTTTTTTACTTTACTGATACTTTCAGTTTTTTTAATAATGCTAAGTTCCCTTTTGAAAGTTTATTCTGAAGCAACTTTTGCCTTAAACTATTATAAATTTTAAGGCATAATCCAGTAAGATCTGTAATGTTTAGGAGAATATATGATGTAATTTTAAAACTTTCTATGTTTATTGCAGTAGTGCCTTAATTATGCAATCTAATGTTTTACTGTAAATTTCTTCTTAAAGCTGATCTAGAAGCAAGACCGTTGGCTCAACTATTTTCTGAACAAGTACATGTAAGCTCCACCACCTTCTTATTTTGTTATTTTGATTTAGATATGAGTCTGTAACTCTCCTTAAATTCTGACAAAAATGAGAACCATATAATTTGTTGTCTATATGCTACAATATTTTATTTTAAATGAGTGGTATAAAGATTTGATTTCAAAGTTACATGTTTTCTTTCCTGCAGCAGAAATAGCATTTTATGGTAACAATAAAGCAATGTTAAAACTTTTTGAAGTTATAATTAGATCATTTCCCTTTTCCCATTCATCCCATCTACTAAGTCTTTTTTCTTTATTATTATTATTATTAAAAATTTTTTTGCCTCCTCTCCGCCTCCTCCCCACCTCCATTTTCCCTCCCTGTCCCTTAACTTCCCTCCCCTCCCTTTCCAGTCCAAGGAGCAGTCAGGGTTCCCTGCCCTGCGGGAAGTCCAAGGTCCAACCCCCTCCATCCAGGTCCAGGAAGGTGCGCATCTAAACAGACTAGGCTCCCACAAAGCCAGTACATGCAGTAGGATCAAAACCCAGTGCCATTGTTCTTGGCTTCTCAGTCAGCCCTCATTGTCTGCAACGTTCAGAGTCCGGTTTGATCCCATGCTTTTTCAGCCCCAGTCCAGCTGGCCTTGGTGAGTTCCCATTAGACCAGCTCCACAATAATATGTGAATTTCTCAGTGTTTAGAAATAAGTTGCTTATATATTGCATATTAGTTTTTAAAATAAATCTGTAATCAGTTCATATATTAAACATAATTCTGGAAAAGAAAATGTTGCCTTTGGGAAATCCAAAGGAAGACAATCCTACTTTTAACATTGTTAATGACTTTGAAAGGGTAATCAACTTAATATCCCTCTCAGATAGAGTTTACAGTTCATACTTGCAAAACATTTTCAAGGAAATGACCAAGTTAACCTTGGATCTCAAGGTCAATATTGTTTTGTTTTTATTTTCCCTGCTACTTTCACATTATCTCAGTAGTTCAAACAATGAGTTTCAGAGCAACATGATAGCGTACATATCCTCAATTTAATGCATTTAGAAGTCAATATTAATAGTTTCCTTTTCTTGTTCTGGAAATGTTGAAATGACCCACAAGGATATGGGTCATAGAGACTGCTAGTTTTTTTTCTATGTCTCAATTTGTCTGATTACAAGGTGAGAACAACATGTCTCGTGTACTTTGGTCTTTGAGATTTTAAGACTAAATAAGTCCCAAAAGTTTTGAGGCCTTCACAAGAAAAGAGGCATATAAATAGGATTAATGACATGTCCGCCAGATGGGAAATGTGTGAAACAGTATTTCCAAATATCTAAAAAGTCAAAACACTCACTTTTATCAGCTCTTAGCAATAACCTCTAAGAAGATTAAAGACCCTTCTCTTTTGTATAATAATCCCTAGTAGCTATTTAGTTCAAAATTTTTCAAAGAATTGGCCCAAATGACAGAAGGTTCACAGCATTAAAGAAAAAAATATATGAGTTTAATAAAGACCTATAGAAATGATGTCACATAACAGAGTAAATAGTGCTTTAAAAACTGCAAATCTTTTGAAGAAAGATGAAAATGGAGCGATGCCCTGTCATCTGTAAAAGCTGGTGTTATGTCAGAAGAAAATGTTGAAGGACTCAGAAGATCTTGCATTACAGCCTCACTAAGAAAGGGTGCGATCTTCAGAAGCAAATGAGCTTTTAAATATGCAGAGAACACTCCCTTGCAGAACTCAAACTAACCTGAATGAGCTTGAACAAGAGATGACTGAAAACATATCAGAGTGACTAATAAAACAGCTTTGACAAAGGCTAAAAAGTAGTTTGTAACGGAGGAAATTTCTGAAAACAACAAAAAAAATAAGTAAATGTTCTACATTTTATAAAGACTGTGCAGATTATGTTCCAAGTAGACTACAAAATGAATAATTATAATTACTTTAAAAATAATTTAATTACTAAGATGTTTCTAATCTCTTTAGAATTGGAACTTATTCCAGAGCCTACCTTTGTCAGCATAAGAGTTTTACAGAGTAAAAATTCATTTGCAGAAATATTAGTGTTTCCTAAAACCTTTTCCACAAAACTCTGGAAAACAGAGCAAGCCATTAGACCTAATCTTGCCTCAGTTTCTTCATGAAAATAAGGATATAAATAATATTTAAAATATCCAAGCTGAACTCCAAATTTAATCGTTCTATGTATGTTTGCAAGTTTTCTTGACAACTAGAAGCTAACAAACACAAAAACCTATGACTTCATCTATGGGTCAGATCAAATACTCCTTAAATATGGTCACTTTCATCATTCTAAGCTACATACCAAGCCACAAAAGCAATAACATAATTTTCATTATCATTGTCTAGTAACTGTTATCAGTTTACTCCTCGTACAATGAGAAATCCTGGGTACCTGGTCGTCATGTATTTAGTTATCCCAAATAGATTCCAATATAAATTTCAGACTTAGGACTGGGATTTGGGAAGCAAATATTTCTTTCCAACTTTTCCTAAGCATTAAAAGAAGTGGCACCTCTTGGCGCCATTGTGCAATTCTTCCCTAACAGATGGAATAAGCCCACAGGACAAGACAAATTAAACCATTTGCTCAGAATCTGTCAAGAAGTTCACATGCAAGACACAGCACTGGAGATTGACAGTAAAATTATGCTGTTTTTCAGAAATAGGGTCTTACCATGAAGTTCTAAAGGTTAACAGGAGCTGTTGCAATGACTTCAAAGGACTCCTTCGTATAAGAACTTCTATTCAACAAAATTCATGTTTTGAACCCAAAGCACTGGATATTGATGGTTGGCAAGAGGAAAGAGTTTTACTTAAACTATTGTTGTTTTCTTTCTTTTGTTGTGATAAAATACTATATAATAATAAAAAATGCAAAATTAATGTAAAAGAATGGCTTGATTAGCTTGTCATTTGTGTTCCAATTCATCACAGAGGGAAGTCAAGGCAAACAGAAATTTCAGATAAAACAAAGATTTAAAACAGAAACCGTGGAAGAATGATTCTAATCCATTTTCTTACAGATTCATTTTTACTGGCTTTTGAAACAGATCAGGACAACCAGCCTGGGGATGGTGCTACACACAATAGACTGGGCCCACTTACATTAATAAATAATCAAGACAATCTACCACAGGCTAATCATGTTTGAAAAATCTCTCAGTTGAAAGTCTCATTTCAGATAATTTCGGGCTGTGTTAAGAATCCAGTATAAAATAACAAGATCATGGCATACATATTTTGATGTATGTTATAAATACAGTGTTCTGTTTATATTTCCCTATGAATACATCTCTACTTATGAATATTCCTGAAAACATTTGTTTCTGTTGAGCAGCAAGCCTTTATTACTTCCACAAAGATCTCTCTCACACTCTGTTTTAACAGTTAACAACTGAACAATTGCCATAAATTATAAATTGAATGCATGTTAATACATATGATTTGCCTTTATTCAAAGATCTCTTATTTATGGTTTAAATTGTCACCTCTTGCCATCCACTCCTATCTCCTGCAGCTGGCATTCTTAAATGATCTCTTTTGCTCTATTTTTTAAATTATATAAAGCATTAAAGGGAGTCAGCATAAAATATTGCTTTCTAGAAAAAGGGAGAAAAAATTATAGTTGTGAGAAACTAAGCTTTAAAACGACTTCATTTTTAGAGATACAATGTGGGAGGCTGGAACAAATGAGTAATAAAGGGGAAATAAGTGAGTTTCCCTACAGTGCTAAATTAAGAATTTATTGTCTGAGCAATGTCTCTGTAATGTCACTCAGCTTTCTATTATTGCACATCTCAAGCAATTATGAACACAGATGACATAAAATATTTTGTTTATATATCACCAAGGGTGGGAGAGATACCATGAAAAGTTCATTTGGTAGAAATACTCTTTGGTTTATTGCTATAAAAATGAAGAAAAACAGTAGAATTTAAATAAAATAACATTTTGAGTAAGGGGAACTGGGAGAAGAGTTAATGGGAGATCTATATACTTTATAGACAGATGGGTTAGAGGAACTGGACATTTCAGTCACATAAAGAAGTATTAAAATAATTTGCAGAAGGAAATGGTGATTCTCTTGTTAAATAAAGATTTAAAAAGAGTAGTTTTGCTTTCCTTCACTGGTTTATTATGAAAATACTGTATAAGAATCCAATCTGAATCATAAGCATCCCAGTCATTCTTTCCCCACCAAAAGAATTTTTCTATTGGTCAATGGAAACTTGCCATAAAATTTATTTAAAATTCTCTTAGAATAATAGATGGAGAAATATGTCTAAGTTATAGAATACATTAATGAATATATATCAATTCCTTTGCATTTTATAGTCTTTTACTCTACAGTGAAATTGACTCCATGTGGTAATGTTTCATGAACATGCTGAATGAGGTACCCGAAAAATTTCCACGAAAGAATTAGTGAGAAAAGATAATAATCTATTTTTTTTTTACTTTTCTCAGAATCTTCCATGTATATAAAACAGATATGTTTGCTTGCTATTGGAACTTAATTTAAGCAACCCAAGGACCATCTTGATAAAATGTGTTTCTAAACAAGCACACACATTTATAAAGGTGATCACAATAAATGTTTCTAAGTAATATATTCCCACAAGATGATAACAAGTTTGAAAAGATGAACAAAATCACAAAAAGCCTCAAAATATATACATGAAAATAATCCTGAAGAGCAGCACACATTTCAAATGCATCAACGTCTAGATTATTTTCATAACCAGGAAACTCTTGTCAATTATTTTATTATGTTTCTGTGCTTCTTATTTTGAATTTTGTCCTGCATAGCAAAAGTTCATATTTTTCCATAGTACACATCCGTGAACTAGGTGTATTTTCACATTCCATGTAATTAAAAAAAATATAATTCTCACCGGTAAATAAAATTGGAAAAACAGCTACTCATCTACTCAGAGAAGATACAATTTCCTTGAGAACCTAGAGTCACTGATCCTCAGAGGTCAAAAATTTTTAAATTACTTGAAGAATAAATCAGTTCCTTGAGGGTTTCAAAGAACTGATAGAAACATGAACAAAGTTTAGAGATACTTGTAATCCCAGCCTCAGCCTCCATCTTTGGAGGCCACTCCCCTGTGCCTATCAACTCTTGACTCCTATCAGAGGAGAGTGAGGATAGCCCACCAAACCTTGACCACTCCCCAGAAAAGGTCAAGACCACTACCATAGGTTTTTTAAACTGCTCCCTAGCAAATAAAAACGTGGTTTTCCCTCTTCCTCTCTGGTGGTCACGTTGGCAGCTTCCTGTTTCCCCTCGTTTCCTATTTCTGAAACCAACCCCTGAGGCCTTAAGCCTATAATCACCCCTCTCCTATTTCAAGGACTTTTAATTCCCATCAACTCACCCTGCAACACTCCAATTCTTCCCATGCATAAGCCTCTGGCGCTTATGGCTTGGTTCAAGACCTCTGCTCATAAATGAGGCAGTTATTCCAGTTCACCCACTGGTTAACAACCCATATAATCTCCTGTCTAACGTCCCTCCTACCACTTCCTACTTACTGTTCTGGATCTAAAAGATGCCTTCTTTACTGTTTTTACATCCTGACTCATACTTCCTCGTTGGCTTAACCTGGGAGGATCCTGACTCCTCGTCTTCCAGACAGCTTACATGTGCTGTTCTCCCTCAGAGTTTTCAAGAAGCCCTTATTTCTTTGCCCAAGCTCTGGCTTGAGAGCTCTCAAACTTTGACTCAGGTTCTAGTATGTTCCTCCAGTACATCTATGACCTGTTTTTTCTGCAGTCCTTCATTGTCTCTGTCCCAATAGGCCACCCCTGAGCTCCTGAACTTCCTCGGATCCCTGGTATATCTAATCTCATCAACTAAGGTTCAGCTGTGCTCTCCTAAAGTGGTATATCTGGGTGTTCAACTTAGCCTAGGTTCTAAGTCACTCACCTCTGACAGGATTCAGGCCTTGTGGGATTTACAGCCTCCAACCACAGGGGTTCGAATCCTCTCATTTTTGGGCCTGCTAGGCTTCTTTTGCCTTTGGATCCCTAATTTTGCCCTTATAGCCAAGCCTCTGTACCAGGCAGTCAGAGAGACCCTCTCTCCCACCCTGCCATAGTCCACCGCCACTTCTCTCTACTGCGAGATACCCTTCTAACAGCCCCTGTTCTTGCACTTCCAGACTCCACAAAGCCTTACCGTGTCTATACAGATGAGATGTCAGGAGTGGCCACGGGATTTCTAACCCAAAAGGCTGGGCCTTCGAATTGAGCTGTACTGTGCATGGGCCTGAGCAGTACGTGGCAACACCTAGTGGAGGCCAGCTGCTTCCCGAGTAGGCAGCTTATGTGAGGTGGTTGCTAAGGTGAATGTTGTGGTTTTGCGTTTTCCCCAGCACGTTGTCATAGCAGTTCTCAAATACGGAGATAGGTTTAAAGCCAGTGGACATCTGCCACCCAGGACAGTGTTACCCTCCGTGCGGCTCCTACTTCTCTTTAAGACTGTTCAGTCCTCAAATAATTAAACAGCTTGGTGTTGTCTCAGGAAAAAAAAAAAAAAAAAAAAAAAAAAAAAAAAAAAAAAAAAAAAAAAAAAAAAAACAGCGGGACCTCACTATCTGTGGATGGCAACCATGCCTAAGAGCCTTGGCAGCAGCTGAACTCACTTGGGAGGCTGTCAAGATCACCTTGTCTGGGCCAATCATAGTTAACTCCTCCTGCCAGATGTGTGCCCAGGCCAAGCCACAGGGGGCTCTCCACATATATCAGTCTCTGCACCAGCTTCATGGACACGAACCAGGTGAAGACTGGCAGGTTGATTTCACACATATGTCTATTAAAAAAAAAAAAAAACTGTGTTATCTCTTAAAACTTGTGGACACATTTATCAAATTTATAGAAGCATTTCCGGCCTCCAAGGAAACGATAGATGAGGTGGCTCAGGTACTCCCAGACCACATCATTCCTTGGATTGGCATCCCATGGACTATCCAGATGGACAATGGGCCATCCTTCACTCCCAGAATCATGGAGCTTGTGTCAGAAGCTCTCAACATTTCCTGGAAATTCTACATCCCCTAAAGGTGGAGAGGGCCAATGGAGTCATCAAGCAACAGCTAATCGAGCTCTCCATTGAACTCAGGTTATCTTGGGCCCCCCTTCACCCCATTGCCCTTACTCACTTTAGGGCTACTCCACGTTCCCCTGTGGGCCTGAGCCCTTTTGAGCTGCTCTATGGCAGGCCCTTTTTCCTTAACCATCACCTCCCAGTCCAAACTTCTCAACTGATGGGTTATCTACCTACCTCTCCCTTCTGAGGTCCCGTCCCTATTCACAAACTGGCAGTTGTCTACCTGCCCAAACACCAGTGGACCCTAGTGCCCCTAAACCTGCCCCACTCTCCCCAGGGGACAGAGTACTCCTCAAACAGTTATCTCCTAGGTGTTTGAATCATGATGGGCAGAACATCACATGGTAATTTTCACCAACCCCTTTACTGCCAAGTTCCTGGGACATCCATGCTGGTACCACCTCTCCAGGGTCAAGGGGCACCTACTCAGGACACATGGTCTGTCTGGCAGTTAGTACTTTCCTCCCTCTGGTTTTCCAAGATGCCACAATGAAGGGCCTACCTCATCTCTGGTGATACAAACAAGATGGGCAATAACAATATTTTTTCTCCTAGACATCTGTCTTCCTATCTCCCTCAAGAAAGAAATGCCTGGCATCTCCAGGATGACAGTAAACAGGATGCCAGATATGTGAAACTTGGAACTAAAGGTGAGGAAATGATGCTTGGAACAGCGAGCATATTCTCATGACAAATTTTTTCCTCTGTGATCTGTGGTGGTCTGACTGATCAATATTTACTAAAGCTCGTTCCCTTTATGCACATCCACACATGTTTGTGGTCATTTTCATTGAATTTGGGACGTCTTTAATTTCTTTTCTTTATTTCTTCCTTGACCCACTGATGATTCAGGTGAACATTGTTTAATTTCCATGTGTTTGTGGGCTTTCTGGAGTTAATATTGCTGTTGAATTCTAGTTCTAAACCATGGTGCTCTGATAAGATACAAGGGGTTATTCCATTGTTTTATATTTGTTAAGGTTTGTTTTGTTACTGAGTATGTGGTCAATTTTTGAGAAACTTCCTTGAGATGCTGAGAAGAAGGTTTATTTTTTCTATTTGGATGGAATGTTCTATAGTTGTCTGTTAATTCCACTTGAGTTATAACATCTCTTAGTTCTCTTATTTCTCTGTTTACTTTTTGTCTGACTGACCTGTCCAGTGGTGAGAGGGGAGTGTTGAAGTCTCCCACTATTAGTGTGTGATGATTTAAGTTTTAGAAGTGTTTCTTTTACATATGAGGGTGCCCATGTATTTGCGGCATATATATTTCATCTTGATGGATTTTTCCTGTGACTAATATGAAATATCCTTCTCTGTCTCTTTTGATTGATTTTAGTTTGAAGTCTATTTTTTTAGATATTAAGATAGCTACATACACTTGTTTCTTAGGTCCATTTGATTGGAATATTTTTCCATAATTTGTCCATCTTTGATGTTGAGGTGTGTTTCTTGTATGCAGAAGAAGGATTATTTTTGTACACAATCTGTTAGCCTGTGCCTATTTATAGGTGAGTTGAGTCCATTTATATTAAGGGATATTAGGGATCAGTGATTGCTATCTTTTGTTAATTTAGTTTTCATTGTTGGTGATGTTAATTTGTGCATTTTTCCTTTCTTTGGGATTTACTGCTATGAGACCATTAATTGTCTGTTTTTTGTTGATATAGCCAACTTCCTTGGATTGAAGTTTTCCTTCTAGTATCTTGTGTAGGACTGGGTTTGTGGTAAGGTATTGGTTAAATCTGGTTTTCTCATGGAATACCTTGTTTTGTCTTTCTATGGTGATTGAAAGTGTTGCTGGGTATAGTAGGCTGGGCTGGCATCCATGGTCTCTTAATATCTGCATAATGTTTGACATGTCTTCTGGCTCTAATTCTCTCCAATAAAAGTCATGTGCAATTCTGATACGTCTGCCTTTATATATTTGCAGCTTTTTTTCTTTGCAGCTCTTAATATTCTTTCTTTACTCGATATATTTAGTATTCTGATTATTATGTGACAAGGGGATTTTTTTTTGATCCAGTCTATTTGGTGTTCTGTAAGCTTCTTGTATCTTTATAACCGTATCTTTCTTTAGGTTAGGAAATTTTTCTTCTATGATTTTATTAAATATATTTTCTGTGCTTTGAGTTGAACTTCTTCTCCTTCTTCTATATCTATTATATTAGGTTTGGCCTTTTCATGGTGTCCCATATTTCCTGGATATTTTGGGTTAAGCTTTTGTTAGATTTAATATTTTCTTTAACTGAAGAGTCTATTTCCTCTATTGTATCTTCAGTGCTTGAGATTCTCTCTTTCATCTTTTGTATTCTGCTGTTCATGCTTGTGTTTGTGGTTCCTGGTCTTTTTCTCATGATTTCTGTTTCTTTAATTCTTTCAGCTTGTGTTTCCTTTATTGTCTCTATTTCAGTTTTCAAGTCTTGAATAGTTTATTTCATATGTTTGATTGCTTTTTTTGGTTTTCTTTAAGAAATTTGCTGATGTCTTCCAAATTTTTGTATGTCTTTCATTCCATTTCTTTCAGGGAATTTCTCATTTCCTTTTTAAGAGTTTCAAACCTTCTCCTGCAGTTATTTTTAGGTCATTTTCTTATGCTTCATCTATATTTGGTTGTTCAAGTCTTTCTGTTGTAGGGACTTTAGGTTTTACTGGTGTTGTGTTGCTCTTTGTAGTGTTTCATATGTTTTTACCTTTTCTACTCATCTTTTCCTATAATAGGTGTTTGGGGCTGTTGGTGATTCTGTTGATTAAGTGACAGTGAATCAAAGGCTCAGATGGTTGTTCCTTATGGTACAGTTAGTGCCACGGTTCTAGTTATCCCTTTGGTCACTCCATGTTCCTGGAGGTTACTCAGTACTCCCAGGCTTTGCTCCACTCCTTTGGAGTTTGCTGTCTTAGGCATGCTCTAGCCTAGGTTGTCAGCTTTGACCTTTTCTGTAAATTCTGGTGTGGATACACTCCTGGAGAGGTCCCTGGATTGGAGTTGGTCATGGAAAAGTCTCTGACTCCAGTCCACTCTGGACTTCCCAGGCTCAGGTGAGCACAAACCTGCAGCAGACCTTGCTGTGGCTTACTCCCTCAGAGGTCCCAGACTCATGCTCCGACCCACAGAGTTTTCTGGTTCCTGCCTATTCCCTTTGATGTCCCAGACCAATGCCCAGACCCCCAGATGTCCTGGCTCAGGCATATTTCCTCTGAGGTCACAGACTCATGCCTGGACCTACAGATATCTCTGGTTCCTGCCTACTCCCTCAGAGGTCCCAGATTCTCACCCAGACCAGCAAAGGTCCTGGCTCAGGTCTAGTTCCTCGGAGGACCTAGACTCGACTTCGGATGCACAGGGGTCCTGGCTTAGGTCTACTCACTTGAAGGTTCCAGATTCACGTCCAGTCCCTCAGCAGTCTCTGGCTCTGGCTCACTTGTTTAGCAGTTGTTCCACTGATCCTGTTCCTGTGGAGTTCGCTGTATCAGGTCTGTTTTGGCCTAGGTCGCTGGCTCAGTCCTAGTCAGCCAATGTCCCTGGACTGGATCTGATCCCACTCTAATGGAGCTTGCTTTCTCCACAAAGGTGAACTTTTTATGAAATCTAATTTTTAGTGTAAAAAGTACCTTTTAAAATGTATTAATCATAAAATGGAACACAGATGTTTGAAAAAAAGATACTGTCACTTTTTTTCTTTCAAGTATCCGATTAAAATTGTGTAATGAGGTAAATATCAATTGTTCTCCCAAATGCACTAAGTCTACTGTTTTCAATATACTTCATACACATATATACACATAAATAACCAATAAAAATGATAAAATATTTGAGACTGCTGAAACCCTAACTTAAGAAATATTGATCATAATATATATTTACAAATTACATGTCTAAATCTAAAATAATTTTATATCTAAAATAGATTTAGTATTATTTTAGAGACTATTTAGACTAATTAATAAGTGACATACAGTTTGCTTCATTCTATAATGGAGGAGGGTCATCTGTCTATGTGTTACTTTCATTGGTTAATAAAGAAACTGCCTTGGCCCTTTGATAGGATAGAAAATTAGGTAGGCAGAGTAGACAAAACAGAATGCTGGGAAGAAGGGAAGTGAGGCAGATGCCTCAGGCAGTCGCCATGCCTCTCCTCTCCAAGACAGATGCAGGTTAAGATCTCTCCTGGTAAGCCACCCCTCATGGTGCTACACAGATTATTAAATATGGGTTAAGCAAGATGTGAGAATTAGCCAATGAGAGGCTGAAACTAATGGGCCAGGCAGTGTTTAAAAGAATACAATTTGTGTGTTGTTATTTCAGGTGTAAAGCTAGCCGTGTGGGAGTTGGACAGGACGAAAAGCAGGCCTGCTTGCCTCATCACTACAATTCTATTTTTTAAGCAGTGTTTTGAGATACTTGGTATCTCAAAACTTTTTTTTCGAATTTAAAAGATTAGAAAAGACACAAACTCTTTGTGTTATAATTTGTGATTAATTAAATTGGCATGTTCACTACTATATATTAGGTCCAAGAAATTGAATGTGTGATCTTTAGTATATATTTTTATACTCATGGTCATAGATGCCATGATCACATTAGTTAAAATAGTAAACAAAACAAGTGCACATTAAAGGTAAGCACATATATAAAAATATGGAATATATATTCAATGAAATATTACTTAAATGCAAGTAATGGAGAAATATGCTATAATTTGAGCCTCCAGCTACTGTACCTGATTAAGTAGTTCCTTACCAAATGCCAATGCTGTATATATCATAAATCTATGTACTCAAGCATCATAGATGCAAAGAAACTGTCCATTTTCTAAGGTTAAATTATGAAGAGATGCAGAGTAATAAGTTTTATCCCTTTCCAACATTAGTGAATTTAATAGAAATGGTGACAATGACGTAGGCTATATTTTCCCTCAGTGTAAAAACTGAAATGTGTGTGTATTTGAAATTTTGCAAAGTTACAGCAGAATAAGGTTTTTTTATATCATCTCTATTTAATTGGTATTTCTTAGAAAGTCAATATTTGCCATTAGTAAAATTCTTTAAGTAGTGATAAAAAATACTCCTTGTTATATACCCTAACATTGTGTCTTCAATCATATAATGCTATATACTCACCAATTTAAAACCTTGAAGTAATAAAGTCCTGTGAGGTCTATAGCAGATTTGCCGTTCAGTCTCATGACAGCACATTTAGTGTTGAGAGCATTTCTATGTTGACCCATATTTGCAGCCTAAATTCCAATGCTGCAGCAATAGTTGATTTTAGACAGTGAGGATAATTTTCTAAAGTTTCTCATGTGACTTTTAAAGAATCATTCCACTTTTCTGTCTGACACTAACACGTTTATCTGAAGAAGTAGAACATATTAGATAAGGGGTTGCCATTCAGAGAAGAGTGTCGTGACAAGCACAGGTTCACCAAGAGATGTACTCAAAGAGACTAAATCTATATCAGGATGGGATGCTGCAATCGTTACCCTCTCTATACTATCCTGATGGAAAATCCGTTATCACCCAGTCTCTAAGCCAGTGTTACTCTGCTTATTTTTCATTCCAAATAGACCAAGTCTTTGATCTAGAAAATGGTAGAGCTTTATTTCAAATAACTTCTTTTTACTCCAAGCCAAAGGCAAAGTAGATTATTTGGTTCTCCACCAGATGGGCAATTCATAGAGTGTAAAATGTAAGATTTTGAGGGATCTCCCTAAGTGTACAGCTTTCAAGAGGTTTCTATTTTCATGCTGGCCCATTTTCCTGCTCCACCACTCTGTCAAAATTACCCTGTAACTGGTTCTACTCTTTTGTGGCTCTGATCGCTTTTGCATTAGATGAAAAGATCTTGGCTGGGATTATTTGCTTGCCTGACATTCCAGTTTGGAGCTTGTGGTTTGCTCTGTGACCCCAATTCTCTGATGTTTCCAGGAAACCCTGGTTATTTTAAGTCTTCTCTGGCTTTCCTTTATCTAAGGACAGAGAGACAATTCACACTCTTTATATGCGCACCTATATCTGGAAGATTCTTTTGTCATTAATACCTTAGTTATACATCAGTCCCAAATATCAAGCCTAGAAAAATAGTAGGACAGAGAGAAAAATAGAAGTATTTTAATCTAAGGGATGTGAAATAACAAAATAATCACATAAGTAGCTAACAAGAGAAAAACAAATTTTATAGAAGGAAGAGATGCAATAGCATTGGTTGAACAAAAGGAAAGTCTCTTAATTTAAGTGAGAACAGCTTTAAGCCATGAGATAAAAGAATAGCAATTTTCAGTACTTTATTTATTGTACTGGGTCCATCACTCCAACCATAGGTTTCCAAGTCCAGCAATTGTACATTATAAAACAAAGAAAAGAAGTCATCTTTTTTTCACATTGATTTAGTCTTGTTTGTTTTTATACTGCGTGATACATTTAAACATTTTGTACTGTGTGGCTAATGTCCCACTGGCCTTGTGCCAAAGATACAGCAAGCAACCTCCACTAGCCATGAAACCCTGCTGAGTTATTCCTTGCTTGGCTCTGAAGTTTTCAAACAGCCCCTATGCCTTCCTTTGTGTTACAAATAACTTTTTGTTGATACAAAGCCTATGCAAAATTTGGTGTAGAGGAAATTCAGAAAACCATGGCACCTCATGAATCAGGTATTTGCACCTGGCATTGTATTGTCAGAAGTTTCTATCAGTTTGTTTTGAGTTATGGTGATCTACTAGCTAAATATAAATACAGAAAAAAAATATAAGATGCTGAGTGGCAAAGGGAACGCGCTTCAGTTCACCAAGTCTGAGCCCCCTGCAGCCCCAGAGACTAAGTTCATTATCAGTATGTCTCCGAGTCTTCCTTTTAGTGACCCACGTTATCCACATGCCAGGGCAACAATGGACCTAGAAATATTTTATTGACTGAAATAACACAGACAGAAAAATAAACTCTACTTGGTCTCACTTATCTGTATTTCTTTGCTCCAAGTCTTCAGTTATGAGTATGTAATATGAAGAAACCAAGGAAGTTTGAAGGGAACATGGGAGATACCTAAGGGTTGAGAGGGGAATATTAAGCAATATGAAAGGAGAAAAAAAAAGGTGGTGAGTGCTTTTGAAGAAGAATGCTCAAAAAGAAATCCTACACTAGCTTAGAATTGAGCATAGTGAAAGGTTATTTATTTAGGAGTAGACTCACAGATCACAATCCTCTGCTGGAATGGGGATCAGCAGGTGAATACCACAGTCTTAAAAGAGGCCAGACTCATGCTTTACATGTTCATACACAGTATAAGAGGCCATGCCCAAGAGGCGGGTAACTTAAAGGTGGTAGGAATTCCTATAGCTCCTCCTGCTTTTGTTTAAATAAGAAAGTTCTATGTGTAATACAAAGTTATATGCAATAATAACAAATATCAGGTATAAAGATTAGAATTACAAACAAAATAAACAATATCAAACAAGAACATGTTTTAATAATTATCCTTTTTTAATGAGTTTAAATCTTGTTTATAAATAACTTGGCCAAGTCATGAGAGGAAAGTAACTACAACTATCTTCAACCCCATCGAAGACCCAAGAAGGGAAATAATATTACTTGAGTAATTGCTTGACAAATTACGAACAATTAAATCAATTCCGTACATGGAACAAGAAGCCCAGAACTCAGGAGCCAAGAGTATAAACTGGAACTTGCACAAGTATCCATGCAGCAGGGAATGAGGCAGTGGGGGTGGGGGACATGCATGCACTTGGTTAATTTCCAAGTCACCACATGCAGTTATTTCCACTGTGGCTGAGGCTTACAAAAAAAAAAAAAAAAAAAAATAACAGAGGTAAAAGCAAGACAAGTAGGTGGGGGCTTTTAAGCTGATCCACATGGTAGGTATGGAGTTCAGATCCATGTGGGATGCCAATGAAGAAGGAAGCTAAAAAAGAAATCCCACACTAGCTCAGAATGGAGTATAATAAAAGTTTATTTATTCAGGGGTAGATAAAGAGATCACAATCCTCTGCTGGAACAGGGAACAGCAACCAATTCCTGCAGCTGGAAAAGAGGCGGGACACTCACTTTACATCAGCATATATAGTATAAGAGGCCACACCCAAGTGAATAGGTAACTTAAAGGCCACTTGTGTTAGAAATTCCTACAGCATGATCTAATTAAGTTGATGAAAAAATTGTCAAAAAGGAAAAGAATGCCACAGTTGTTTGGTAAAGACTCAAGGAAATATTTTATATTTGCCTAATAGTAAACATAAAAATATAAGTGCATACATATATATGTATATAATAAAATTATACTACTTGAGCTGACATTATTCCCTACAAAAGTCATAAAATACATAATAAGAAACCCCATGGTAGACATGAGAAATTTTATTTGAGTTGTGGTTTTAAGGAAGTCCACATGACTCCTCAACAGTATAGCTATAGCTATTGTTCTTAGTTGTTTCACAGATGTTGAATGTAAGTCCTTATTATTGAACATTATCTACTTAGGACATTAGTCTCAGATGATTTGAGCTGTAATAACCTTGTTATGGTCGACTTTCTTTTTTTATTTTTTTTCTCTCATGGTTTATTTTTTTATATTTAAAAATTTCCATCTCCTCCCCTCCTCCTCCCCCCTCCCTCCCCTCCTCCTCCCCCTTCCCTCCTCTCCTTCTCCCCCTTCCCTCCCCTCCCCTCCACCCATAGCTCTCCTCCCTCCTTCTCAAGGCCAAGGAGCCATCAGGGTTCCCTACTCTATGCTAAGACCAAGGTCCTCCCAACGCCCCCCAGGTCCAGGAAGGTGATCGACCAAGCTGAGAAGGCTCCCACAGAGCCCGTCCATGCAGAAGAATCAGAGCCCAGCGCCATTGTCCTTTGCTTCTCAGTCAGCTCCCGCTGTTGGCCACATTCAGAGAGACGGGTTTGGTCGCATGATCCATCAGTCCCATTCCAACTGGAGTTGGTGATCTCCCATTAGTTCTGTCCCACCGTCTCCATGAGTGAACGCACCCCTCACGTTCCTGACTTTCTCCCTCATGTTCTCGCTCCTTCTGCTCCTCATCAGGACCTTGGGAGCTCAGTCCAGTGCTCCAATGTGGGGCTCAGTCACCTTCCCCATCTGTCGCCAGATGGAGGTTCCCTCACGGTCCTGACTTTCTTTCTCATGTTCTCTCTCCTTCTGCTCCTCATCAGGACCTTGGGAGCTCAGTCCGGTGCTCCAATGTGGGGCTCTGTCATTTTCTTCATCTATCGTCAGGTGGAGGTTCTATGGTGATATGCAAGAATTTCATCAGTATGGCTATAGGAACTGGCCTTTTCAGGCTCCCTCTCCTCAGCTGCCCAAGGAACTAACTGGGGGCATCTCCCTGGAAACCTGGGAACCCCTCTAGGGTCAAGTTCTTGACAACCCTCAGGTGGCTCCTTAAATTAAGATATATGCACTATTCTGAGTGAGGTAACCCAGACCCAAAAAGATGAACATGGGATGTACTCACTCATAATCGGTTTCTAGCCATAATTAAAGGACATCGAGCCTATAAATTTGGGATCCTTGAGAAGATAATAAGAAGGTGAACTCCCAAAAAAAGATATAGTAATCCTCCTGGATATTGGAAGTAGACACGATCGCCAGGCAAAATTGGGAACTTGAGGGTTGGGCGAGACTGGGTCAAGGGAAGATGGGGAGAGAAAAGTGTGAAGGGGAGAATGGGGGGAGCTCGGAAGAATGGGATGCTTGGGATACAGGAAGGGTGGATATGGGAGCAGGGAAGCATATGGTCGACTTTCTATAGTACCAGAGTCCATCATTATTCAAGAAACTAAGGGAGAACATAAACAAATACTCCTAACTAATTGTGACCTGTGAATTACAACAATGCCCAGGTGAGCAGTGCATCTCCAATGGTGCAATAGTGGCATTTGTAGATGCCAACCAACAAACATCTAACTCAACTTAATTCCTGCTCAATGGTAAGGAAATAATGCCTGGTACTAGAAACCTGGCTGTCAGCTCTGGGATTGTAGGGATATGGATTTTGGAAGAAAACCCACTACCACCTCTTTACATAACCAGCATATGCCCCAGGTACATTCTAAAACTTATCCTTATATGCTCAGAGTATTGGAGCTCTTAACCCTCTTCAAAGAAGCATCTATTTATTCAAATGGAGACCAACAAATGACAAAATGCAGAGATCAATGGATTATGGGATACCTAAGTGCCAATGGGTACGTCTACAACAAAACTCCAGTACCCAAGGCTTATAAACTTCACAGAAGAAGAGGCCACAGATGAAAAGAGCCAGAGTAACCATAAGTCTTCCCTGAGATTGTGTCACCTTCAACGGCAGCCTAAACAAAACCTGAAAAAATAATGGGACCAACAGACGTACTAACATGGAAACTGAATATCTCCTAAGGTTCAAGCTCTAGATGATGCTCTGTAGGCCTCTAATGATAGACATCTAATGCAGAAGGAGAGTGGGCCAGGTATGAGCATTTCCAGTTGGTTATTCAACACTAAGTAGTCAAGTCTGAAACAGATAATCATTTTCAAGAAATTGTCACTGGGAGTTCATTAGTTATAACTTTAATTAAAATAACATTAAATGGAATGCAATAGCAAGGTAAAGTGTAAAACAGGTTTTCATAGGATGACACAAGTATTTTTGTGATTTACCAGAATTTGTAAATTATGACAGTTTTTAAACTTTAGTCCAGAGGCAATCCTTTCTTATATGTTCCTTTCATTTTTTTAAATGCATACGCAATTTGATGCATAGTTTTTAAGTGGTAAAAAACAGTGGAGCAGTGCTGGGGGGGCAGCTCAGTAGGTGAAAGTGATTGCAGTGATATCTGACGAACTCTGCTAGATTCCCACAACCAACCTAACAGCTAGATGCAACAGCCTAAGCTTCTGCAAGTCTACAACCTTCACCGGAAGAGTAGAGGATGATAAGGGATGACCCATTGACACTACTGGACCAGGAAGACTGGCTGTCACAAATGCAAGGTAACCCTTCCTGAAATAAGATGGAAAAGGAACATTTCCCCCAAAACCTGTCCTCTAATCTCTACAGATGTACACACATCACATGTGTACACATGTGGTGGGTTTTTTTTAAAGTGAATATTTAAGGAACAGATTGAGCACAAATTACCAAGTTTTAAATCCATTATGGTGGAGAGTGTTTTGCAGATTACAGGAATAGCATGTAAAAGCCAGAAAATTAACAACAGATGATATTCACTTACAGGCTGCATGAGTCCAGCTAAGGAGGTGGATAGAATTTCCTGTAAGATTCATGCTTGGATTTTAGCCTGTTTGGGTTGTGTTTGTGTCTGTTTTAATTACATGCTGGGGCATAGCACAGAACAAAGGAAACAAGTACCTACGGGAATGAAGAAGAAAGCCATTTTCAGTGCACGATTCTATTTGATGCATATTGTTAAACTTTGGGTTAGAATTTTATTCATGAAGACAAATCATTTCCTGCAAAGAATTGTTCTGGCAATGACTCAAAAGAACATTTTTATAGACTGTACCCAGATGTTATTGACTAAGTCTGCAGTTGAGTAACATTTAAATTGTATCACAACACAAAAAATATGAGTCAAGGCTTGATGCTCCAAAAATATGTGTTCTCTAAAGATAATCTTATTTTTAAAGGTTCCATTAGACTCTGTTTTTCTCAATATATTAACCATAAAGAGATTTTTCTGAAGTAACCCCAAAAGTTTAAATAATTATCTTATAGAGTTTTATATCATAGTATCTAAATCATCTTTAAGCATGAGTATCTATTATTGTAACCTGTGAGTTTTAAAAATTAATATAACACTGTCTTTAAACAACTTTGGACAAGAAAATAATCAGGATTCCCTTGAATAAATATTAATGTAATAGAATAAGCTTAATATAAACTAAATCCAGAACACCAAAAAAAAAAATAACAGAGATTTGGAGAATTTGGTTGCTGGTATAGCTCATTTCAAAGTCCTTGCAATAGCCTTTCAGAATACAGTGAAGATATTCTGAAGATACTGACACTTTATATAAAGAATGCTCAGAGTGTTACTGGGCAGAGACATTCTCTTAAGGCCACACATACATGGAGTACATAGCTAAATGTTTCTCTGTAACTGTTCACATCAGATAAAGGGCTTTGAGAAGAATTTAAAGCTACATTTGAACTTTTGTTCTGAACAATATACAACAAATAATTTAATGTAATTTTAATAAAAAACAATTTTGGAATCAATATTTATCTAAAGTCAAAAGAAACTGGTTGATGATATTTATGCCTTGGTTACTAGCATGGGGGAGGCCAAATCAAGAAAATGTTCCACCTGTATAGGAACACAGAAGTTTTAGAATAGCCAGAAGTACGGAGGTATACCTCTGGAGAAAGCAAACAGAATAGAATGGGTAGAGGGTTAAGATACTGAAATTCCTATTGCTTTGCTTTCTGCCACACAGTATGTTCACGAGTGACACTACTAATAATACATTAAGAAGCCAGGCTCTGGTAAAAGGTGTTTCATTGTAGCCCCTCTCAAACTAAAACCACTCAAAGACTCTATACAGGACATATGGGGGAGGGACCACAATGTTTTCGGTCTTCACAGGTCTTTCTGTATTTGCATTAGTCTTTTGGAGAAGAAAGAGCCAAGGACTTACTCCCTGTGGCTGGTCATTCTCTTCCCGACACACATTCACAGTCTCTATGCTCCCATTTCTGGAATTCTGAGGCCTTCTGTAGATTTCTGTGTTGAGATTATGACATTGCAGAATGAGGTGAAAATGTAAAGACAGTTTTTCTACACTCTGATGCTGTAAATTTCTTTTCCAATGTCTTTACCAACAAAATTCTTCCTCAAATACCTGAAAACATGGAATTTTTCTTTACCTTTTGCTTTTCCAGTGCTGAAACTAATACCAAGCTGAGCCCATAACTCCAGACCTGTGTCTCTTTCTGTAAAGAAATGTTTGCACTTTCTCTCATTATGACACTTCTTTCTGAAAATACTCCTCAACTTCATATGGAATTTGACTTTGAATACCTGTCCTGAGTTGACAGTGTTGTTAAAAAAGCATTTAACCCTGAACTTACTCAACATCAAAGGTGAGTAACACAGTAGATTGTCAGTTGACTGTAACAGTGGTCATCTGGTTTCAGGAGACCTGCAGTATACTCCTCTGCAAGGTGAAGAATATAACCAGCCAGGAATAAACCACATTTACATACAACACACCTTTTTTTTTTTTTTTACTGAATGAATAATGTATTCCATCTATTGTAAACTTTTAAGTCAATTCAACTGCTGCTAAGGACTAAGGGGGGGAATTCCTGACCTCCATAATGGATATTTATTAAATAGTTTCTGGAGACATCATACTTCAAGCTGTGACAATAGAGGTGCTTCTGCTGAGATCAGCATAAAAGCAATACTATCTCCTTTCACACAAGCTGTTAACAAGTTCCTGAAAGTCCAAAAGAAAGGATATAATAAAACTGCTGTAGCTTCACAAGGCATAAATGAAATTGTCTTGTTCATAGATGACATAATTATCCTATAACATTCTGAAATTAAAAAATAAACTTATAAAAACAAAACAAAATTCCCCAGTACTAATATCTAATCATATCAACACCGCAGGATTCAAGGTTAATATTACAAAAGCTAATTGCTTTACTAATGATCTACAATGAACAAATGGAATTTGCAATTAAAAATACATGCCATTTATAATGACACCAAAATAATATACTTAGCTACAAATGTGGAAGAAATTACCTACATAGAATTCATAGTAGAAAAATAAAAAATATGTATGAGGAAACAAATTAGCTTGATGAAGCTGTGACCTGCATTTATGGATTTAGAAGACTCTGTGTTTTCCAAATTTATGCCCACACTTGTTCTATAGATTCAGTGAAACTAATGTTATATCCCAGAAAGTTTTGTTGAGATTATTAACACAATCAACGTAAGTTTATGTGAATAAAATCATCATCAAGGGACAGATAAATTGCTTATGAGCCAAGTGGATCATGTTTGCCATCATTCAGTGTTAAGGACTTTCAGCTTGAAACAGCAAGGTCCAACTGCATATCTATGAGAGGTTGCAAAATCTAAAACATAAACAATCTGAAAGAGAATGGCAAATGATATAGAGTAATTCATATGTCTATTAATTGCTGGTAGGAATATAAAATAGTAACATCATTATCAAAGATACAGCTAGCTGGGTGGTGGTGGCACAGGCCTTTAATCCCAGCACTCGGGAGGCAGAGGCAGGCGGGTCTCTGAGTTCAAGGCCAGCCTGGTCTACAAGAGCTAGTTCCAGGACAGGCTCTAGAAACTACAGGGAAACCCTGTCTCAAAAAAACAACAAAAAAGATACAGCTAGTTTCATTAAGACCTAAGAACACTATTAGTGACTGATTTAGTCACTTACAATATTTCACGTTCATATAAAGAAACATAAAGCATGTTCCCACACAAAAGCCACGGATATATATGCATAGATACGATAGATACTCTAGCACTATTGTTTTAAAACAGATGCAAGCAAGATATTTTTCACTAATAAATAACCACCATATTATAGCATACCAAGTAAAGAAAGTCTGGATGTTTCTAATAAAACTTTTGTATAACAAAACATATATTCTGCAACTATAGGAAGTAAAATGTTATTGTTTACAGAAAGAAATGAATAAGAATAGAAAATCTTGCACAGTAACCCTAAAGTACAGAAACCAGAGATTTCTCTGAACAAATGACTGCATAAACACATCAGGGAAAGAATCATGATAAAACACTAATTAATAAATAAAATATATTTACTGTGGCACAACTGAAATAAATTGAATTTTGTTTTCTTCTGTGTGTGGGTGTGTGCATGTATGTGGGATACGTGCCCATGTGTTTGTGAGTTACATAACTGTATGCATTCATTGAAGTCCAGATTATCAGCATTGTGTGTCGTCTCTATCACTCCACACCTTATGTTTTGAGGGTCTCTCAGTGAATATGGAGTTTATAAGATAGCCAAGAATCTCCCAGGATCTACCTATTTGTGCATCACAGTACTGGGTTATAAATTGTTATACCCCTACCCCTACACACAGCTGATTTTTTTTTGTTTTTGTTTTTTGTTGTTGTTTTGTTTTTTTTTTTTTGTTTTTTTTTTGTTTTTTTTTTTTTTGGTTTTTTGAGACAGGATTTCTCTGTGGTTTTGGAGCCTGTCCTGGAACTAGCTCTTGTAGAGCAGACTGGCCTTGAACACACAGAGATCCACCCACCTCTGCCTCCTGAGTGCTGGCATTAAAGGTGTGCACCACCACACAGCTTTTGATAAGAATGTTTGGTCTCTAAAATCACAACTTCAATTTTAATCACCACCTGCATGAAACTTAAGAGTATTGTTTTGACTGACCAAAGGCACCATGAAAAGCCAGAATGTTTAGTATCCATATGTTTCTAACAGATTAATGATGTGATAAAAATGAGATCTATTTATATGTTTCAGTATGGTCACTTGTGTAACTGGAATTATTCTCCTTCTGCGTGGTCCCTCTGGACTGGTTTCTTTTCACTCACGGGTCCTCCTCACTAGTTCCTGCAGCTGCTTATGAAGTAATCACTCTAAAGATCATTATCAGCTACAACTGTCTGACCAATGTCTTAGGCTTCTATTATTGGCTATCTCTAACTATTAAACTAACCGATTTTTTTATTAATCTTTGTATTGCCATGAAGTCATGGCTAACTGGTATGGCATGGTAGTCCTGTGGAGGCTACATGATGTCTCCTCATTTTGTCTTTCTTCTCTGTCTGTTTGTTCAGATTTCTTGCTTAGTTATATACTTACTGCCTGTCCATTTGCCAAAACAACTCTGTTCATCAACTAATAAAAGCGACACATATACAGAAGGACATACCACATTGCATATGAGTTTTCTGTAGTTATTAAAATATTCTTTATTATTTTGAAATAGGGTCTCATTATGCATCCAAGCCTGGACTGAAATCCCTTGTAGATCACTTTGGTCTAAAAGCCACAGAGATTTCTTGCCTATTCTTCCTTAGTGCTAGAATTAATGAAATGCATCCTTGTGCCACTCCTGGAATCTTCATCTACTTTTAAGAACTACTAACATAAATCTATATTTTCAAAGTTCATAAAATTCCATGACTAATTTCTCTTTTACAATATTTTATTATATAAGCACACAAATTCCCTTATTATGCAACCTAAGTATGTTTTTCTTATTATTTTGACTCATTTCTAATGTGTCTGAGTTTCTATTATAACTACATATTTGTCATATTTCACCTATTATTCCTTGGGATATTTAACAAGCTTTTACATATACTATGTTTGTTTAATTTTCTCCTAAAGGGTCTTTCAGGTTTGTTTTTTCCTCGCATTTGTAGATTGTTCAATTTTTCATCTTTGTTTCATAGTGATTTTGCTTTTCAAATGACTCATTTTATTTCTGAATAAGCCTACCTTTTAATCTCTAATGAAAGGCAGCTCTTTTCATTGTTAATGACAAGTTGGAGGTTGGCCAACAGACTGGGCTTCCGTTTATGCTTTTATAGATGAATCAATGAGCTGATGGTCAGAGAGTCCCCGGTGTTGCAATTTGGGCTTTCTCCTGTTTACTCTCCACTCTTTCTGTTCCTTGATTAAAAAGCCCATTTCGTTGTCTTGTGCACATTTGTCCTGTATTGAATGAGCACAGCCTGCAGCAGGGTTTAGTCAGATGTTCTGGGTTTTCCTGTCAGCTTGCATCCTGCCACACTGTCCCTAACAGTCAGCTTTCAAACGCATTCTGTAACCGCCCAAAGAAAGGTGAAAGACTTATTTAGGGTGGGCTCTGGATCTTGTGCCTAAATGCCTGCCCAAGCTTTACATTTCTTTTACTCAATTCATTTCTATATTATTTGCTATATTATGTTGACAAAGAAAATGATCTTGAAAACATCTTTCCCTGAGATAATTTTTAAAGGAGCTGCAATTATTTAAAGATTTACCATTAGATTGAACTCACTGGGTTTTACTGTGAAGTTTGTCCTGTCTTCATAAGGAAGTATTCCTAGTAAAACCTTTCCCACCCTGGTTATTCCATAGTACATTTCACCATTGCAAATTCTTTCATTGTATCACAAGGAATTGTAATTGTAAATTTTCTGCATGCTTTTTGAACAAATGGTGAATCTGTTCTCTCTGATCCTTTAATAGTGCCTATGGCAAGCTGAACCCACGATGCTTGTATACATAGGTTTTCTGTCCAAGGTGAATCTGTTCATGGCATTGAAGGCAAGTGGTCAAACTGAAGGTTTTACCACATTTCTTACATGGAGAAAGCTTCTCTCAGATGTGAAAAATGTGCAAGAACAGATAAAGTCCTTACTGAGTAAATTGAGTATAAGATAAGTCTTCACTAGGCAGTTGTTTTTTTTTTTCCCTGAATGTCTGAAAACTTTTTCCATGCTGCTTACAAATACATGCCTTCTGTCTAATATAAGTTCTTCATGTACTTTAACATAACTATGCCTTACATTCCTGAATTTTCTCTGCTTTGTTTATAATTTGACCTAGAATGAGCACATGCATTTCATGTTTTTTTAAATGTGGATTTATTGTGGTAAGGTATTGATATTCTAGAATTCAGATACAATTATTTCCACATTGGCTATATGATTTATATTGGCAGAATCTCATTACTGTCTGATTTCCTACAATTCTTCTGGAATTTTTGTAGTCATTTGTGATGTTCTAGTCTTTTTTACTTTCCTTAAATCAGACATGTTCCATAAAGATTTCTAGCGTCATATCTCTGAGTATCTTCATTTGGGAACAATTGTATATAAATTTTTCATTGGTCCATCCACTCCCTAATAATGACACAGAGACTTAGGAAATTAGGAAAGCTTGGCTGGTAGCTTAGGCTTGTTTATAACTAGCTCTTATAATTTAAATTAATGCTTTTCTATTAAATTACATCCTGCTTCGTGGCTTTATTGCCTCATCTCCAGATTGTCCATTCTGCTTACTCTTCATCTCTGTTATTGCATTTTCTCTTTCCTGTTCTCCCCTCTGACCCTAAAATTCTCCCTAGCTATTGGCCATTCAACTTTTTATTAAACAAATTAGAATAATACATCTTCATAGAGTATGAAAAGACATATTCCACATTTCACCCCTTTTTCTAAATTACAAACAAAAGTTTTAACTCTAACATATTGAAGCTATATACAATAATAACAATTATCAGATATTGTCAAAATAGAAAATAAGGTATTAACTTTAATAAATAAAACTATATGCAATAAGGACAATTATCAAGTTAGAATTGTATTCACAATGCCTAGACCATTTGTATTTGAAATATTCAGAGAAAATACTCGATTATCTACCTTATCTTGATGAACTTAATACTTTCTATCATAACTTGAATTACCATCTTAAAACTATACTTTTAAATCTAAAAACATTTTCTTAGATTAAACCATTAAACTTTTATATCTTTCAACCTTATATACTTTATACCTCTTGATATAAAAAACTGTAACTATCACTATCTAGTCTTCAACTCCATCAGAGGCCCAAGAGTGGTATAACATTACATGAGTAAGCAGGATGTTAGCATGAACATCTTCCAAAACTTTAGAAATGACTGAAAGAGCTGGCTGTCTGGATGGTCAGCCAAAGTTCTTCTGCAACATTGGGGTATCCATCACTGGACTATGTCAAGAATATCTGATAGCATTTTCTGTGAAGCAGAAAATTTGAAGGGTGGTCCCACATTGTCTTGACAAAGTTCAACAGTTGTTTTCTTTTGTATCCTGTTTGTCCAATTTGGACAGCATACTGTCAGCAGTTGACGCAAGGGAAGTTTCTTGCCCAGTGGCTAACTTTTGCCTCAAAGAAAGTAAACATCATATGAAAGCTCTTCAATGCCCATCATCTTTTCTGAAGCAGATTGGTGCTGCCAGGAGTAGACATGTTTCTTTGTCATAAAAACCCTTTTTATTAAAACATCTTAAATGTCATATTCTGTCAATCTCTAAGGGTGTGAAGACCACCTGTCTATCTAAAATATATTTCTGACCTTGAAAAGATACCTAACATGATTTTAAGTTTGATTTTTATAGATGACTAACTACTAACCTGTGTTTGTGCTTCTTAATTATCCTATATGGTTTATAATAATAT
Source organism: Arvicola amphibius (assembly GCF_903992535.2). Taxonomy (NCBI): domain Eukaryota; kingdom Metazoa; phylum Chordata; class Mammalia; order Rodentia; family Cricetidae; genus Arvicola; species Arvicola amphibius. Next base: position 31,539,561 of record NC_052057.2, on the reverse strand, counting down.
GTTTCAAGGGCTAGAACTTACATTACTGATGACATAAGTCACAAAACAATCCCACATCAGTTCAGAATTATGAATAATAAAAGGGTTATTTATTTAAGGGGAAAATCTTGCATATCACTGTTCTAGTTAACAGTACGCTGTGCAAACCGGAACAGAGTCTAGCAGTCAGAAGTGGGAGCTAGAAGCAAGAGAGAATGGGTACACATTTACAAGCTGCTTTTACAGTATAAGAGACCACACCCAAGTTAGCTGGTATCTTAAAGGCTGTTGGCTGAAGGAGCAGAATGTGCTGCCACCGCACATTGCATTTTTAATGTATGAGTTGCATAGGTATTATATCTTAAGCAAGAATAGATACAGTATAACAAAAACATTAAATTTCTATCCATATATAAAATTCCATATCAAAGTAAAATATTTAGACCAGTAGTTGTTTTTTAGTTAAAAAATCCACCATTTTATTCAATCATTTCTATACTATGTCTCTTTTTTATAAACTCAGAAAGAGATCCCTGAATCTAAGCTCCTTTGTTCAGCTTTTTTTTTCTGACCATGATTAATAACAACTTCTAACCAATACCCCTAAATGATAACAAACATCCATTAACCATCAAATGACCAAAAGCTACATACCTCATCCTGGGAATGTGGGCATCCTGTTCTCTAGACTGCTTCCTGTTGCTGTGGATAAAGGCATTGTTCTTAGGGAACCTGGGAAATAATGGTCAAGTCCTAGAAAAACTAGCCATAACTTTGTTCTTCAGTCTCCGTGCAATGAGAAAGCACAAGGTTTATTTACCATCCTTACTAAAATAGTTTGTGAGATTGGACCATCTCAGGCAGTATTCTTGAAGCTGTTCTGTCCCTTTCACAATCCAATGACTTTCAGCAGCTGTTGTCTGTTCCTTAGCATTCAAAATATTCAAGATTAAGAGAGTACAATATATGGTCCAATCTCCCTGTATTTTAATATTTCCCATCATTACATGGCTTATTATTCTTTTTATTACTTTGCTCCTCTTTTTAGAGACATATTTACATTCAAACTATTTTTATGGCTATCTATACAGTTTTTCTGTTTTTTTCTAAAGCCTGCGTATATTGTTAAAAACATTGTAATCTGTTTAGAGTTTTCTTTTTCCATCTGCACCTGTTTTTGCTGCATATATGTAATCTGAGCAAATATTTAAACTGCTGTGCAGATTATAACATGGTTCACTGGTGGCTCAAGCCCCCAGGCAGTGGCCGGGAGACATGTGGCCCATAAGAGTGACTCTGGGACTAGGAAGCCACATTTGGTTCTGTTTTGTATGTTTAGATCACTCTTACAACCTTTCTCAGGTCCTAAGTGAAAATAAGTAACTTATGCTGGGTACCATTTGTAAGTGGATCAGGGTTATCACTTTCACAATAATGACATGCAGATGTATTATTAATTATCAAAGCTTGATCAATAGCTCAGGCTTGCTTCTAACTATTTTTTATAACTTAAATTAACCCATTTCTATTAATTTATTTCTGCCTTGCAGCTTGTTCTGCAACTCCTGAAGTATCTACTAACTTCTTTCCAGAATAGTTTCTGTCCCCAAAATCCTTCCTAACTATTGGTCATTCAACCTTTTTGGTAAACCAATCAGAGTGATACATCTTCACATTGTACAAAAAAAAAAAAAATATTCCAAGCCAAAGGATCTAGAGAAAATCACTCTTGCAAGTTGAATTTCCACAAAGGTCACAGACTTCTTGGAGTCAGTAGGAGTATTAGGTAAGAAACTGAGACTCTGCATGATGAGTTAACATTGGAGAAGCCTTCCATGTTGTTATTATCAACCTCATGTAGTTGTGGTCAAGGGCCATCTTGAGCAGAAACATGTTTCTAATATGCAGTTACTCTGGGACCTTATAATTGATATTTTGTCTTCTTTCCCTTCTGGAGCCATGGTTGAAGCCACTGGCGGTTTTCTAATCTCTCATCATGACCTTTATCATTTACCATAATTTTGCTTATCTTGTCCCCATTATCTTGGTTCCCAGCATTTTCCTTCTGCTTGTCTCCTAAGACTATGTCAACACCTTTGTTGCCGTTACTATTTTAAATCACCCAATTCCTTTGCAGGACCCCTCTGACCCTCCAGTGCAACTGATAAATCATTTTGTAATATAATTTTTATTAAGTCTTTGAGAATTTCAAGCATTATATTTTGTTCATATTCACCACTGCTTCTTCCTCTAACTTTTTACCATATCCAATGTAAATCTCCTCTACCCATTTTTGCTCTTACAATCCTAATTTATTTTAATTTAATTTGAATTATTTCACTTTGTCCTTCATTTTCTCCATCTAGTAACTGCAGCTATCTTCCCATGAAACCCCTCTATGTCCCCAGAATTCTTAAATTGACAGTCACTGATAGCCTCTTCCTCTATTATTGTTACACATATGTGTGTGTATTCGTATATGTATATATGTATAACCTACTGAGTCTGTTTTACTGGTTTATGGGTGTATGGTGTCAAGGCTGACAAGTCTGCATTGGATAAATAACAACAGTGCATATCTCTGGGGAAGGGTAACTCACACTGGTAAAAAGTCCTATGAATACCATCTATGTCAGAAAGCCTTATTTCCTTTGGGTAATTTTCAAATACATTAAAAACTGATTGTGGAGCTTTTATTTTCCATAGTTTCCTTCAAAATCTTGGAAGGGTTTACACTGGAGAGAATCCTGGGTTTGTAAGCTCTGTGATAAAAGCCATCTTTCTTCACAGGCCCTTCAATATCATGACAAGATTGGCAATAAGAAACATGGAAAATAAGAAAAATGTAAATATTGGTGTTTAGCCTTTATATATCATAATTCTCCTTAATGTCATGAAAGTCTTCACAGGGGAGAAAATCACTATATTGATAACCAACATGGAGAAGTCCTCACCAAGCATATTTACCTTCCGGGCCATGAAAGAATTAAAAGTAACTGTTATATATGTAAGAAATATAGAAAAAAAATGCTTTCACATTATGGAGAGATTTGGATAGACATTGATTGATTTACAGGGACAAGAAACTTTGTAGCTCTCCAATAATTGCAATGTCTTCACTTTTTCCAATAATGGTAGAAGCCAAGTCAATTGTACAAGACTTACAGAAAAATTATAAATGTTCAGGAGAGAGAAAAATCATTAATAGTACATGTTTTCATAACTTGTTTAAAAATATTCAAATATTCACGATACTGGAATAAACACAAAGAATGAGCATTTAGTCAAAAGAGAAGTTTGTGTCAAAAATTACTGTAGGAATATTCTAAACAACTTTGCGTTAACTAATGGAGGACAAAAAATTAAGAAATATAACTGGCAATGAGGAAGCTTACAGATAATGTGAGGTAATGTAGTGTTGGTCTAGCTATTTGCTTTCTTTTACTTCATTTAGCAGGATGATTAGACAAAATATAGAAGGTAATGGTCAGGTAACAAGTAAAATAAAAAAAATACAGCTTGAAAATAAATGTGTGAATATAAAAACATTTTGTAGAACATTTGTAAATTATATATCCATTGTTATTAATATAATTCTTCACATATGAACATTATTTTCTATGTTGTGCTCTTAGTGCCATGAAATCTTCCTATGTTAAATAAAGCTACCATTTTTATTCGCTGTTCTAATTGGTTAATTTTTTTGTGGTGACTGTCATATCACATATCACTTTCTTTTTGTCTTGTGGGACTGCAAAATCAAAATCCAGGCTATTTCTTTTTTAGGGTTTATATTTAAAGGTAAATTTTGCTGAAATTGTAGTTAAGGAGATGGAGTTTAAGAATGTGTGGGAATCCAAACATATAATTTGAAATAGAGAGCATGAACGGCACATTATATTAAGTAAGCAGTTTCAGTGAACTTGCCACATAAATAGTCTGCTAAACTTATAGTTGTGAGTCTGGTGAAGGTTGGGAAAAGATCTATATCAACTTAATGAACTCCACTTCTGCTGACACACTCAGAAAAAATAGTTTAAATTACAAGAACCTTATTTTTATATACTATGGGAAATTTTAACAGAAGCTAAAATTACGAGTGTCATTTACAAAAACCTCTTCATGATAGTCTCCTTGATACATTAATTGTCAGAGTTTATTTGCATAGCATTTATGCTGACAGTAGGTATTATAAAGGAGCAAGTTAAATATACAGATAAATGAAATGTGCTTATTATTTTTCCATGGTCAGTGAGTTCTTAGCATATAGTTTGTGAAATTTTAATGAATGTTTTAAATGTATAGAGATTTTGAATATTTAAAACCATCAAAACATAACATAGAAAATATAGCATAGCTAGATAATTTAATTTCACTGAGTTTAAATAAAATCTTATTTGAGAAATTTTACATGCATTTGTTGCTTTTTAATCTGTGAAAATAGGTTTTCTAATCAACACGGTAAAAATATAGTTACGTTAAATAGTAACAGCATTGCTGACTTGATGAAATTTGTATATTAAAGGCAATATAATATTTTTTATGGTCATCAAATATATACTGGGATTGCATAGGGATGTTTTCAGTAAATTCATCACAAGCACATGAGGGTATATCTAAAGGATTGTACTGAAACAAGTAAACTTGTTTAACCTTAAAATTAAATATTCTGTGACATAAACATATGTAACGTATATTTGCCTAGTTAAAATAGTATTCTACAACAAAGAAATATTTCGATTCCTGATGTGCAATGTCATTTCAAAAACATTGACTTGCTTATTGTCTCTAGACCCTTCATTAATTATAATTACACATACAAGACTCACATAGATTAAGCCTAATAACATGATCATGAAAGTTGACAGCTCTTGAGGCTCCACCTCTCCGTGAGATATCTGAATGGTTAAAGTTGCTGAGGGGAGATTTTTTTAGTGGTGTTCTGTCCTATTAGTTTCCCATGCTACTGTATGTAATCCATCAATCATATTCTTATAACTTAGTCTGGTCACAATCCTTTCCCTGTCTGCAATGAATAGATGATTGTTGAACTTCCTGTAGAAAGTCTATACAACTTCTAATCTCCAAAATGAATAATACTGTACTATTTTACGATATCATGTGTACATTAATTTGATACCCCAGTCACATGATAACTATGAATCATAATCCTATGTATGACTCACTTCTCATTATCCTAGATATTTATCCAAGCTGAATAATATGCTCTCAGAGGCACTTGGATATATTTTTATGTTCTTATGGTAATGGAGTAAGTGATAATTAGAATTGGAATTTACTGGGATTAAAAACAAGTGTGATATAGCATTATAATGTTGCTTAGAGAGCAAAAGGAATTACCCTCAAAAAACACAGAAAATCAACTTTTGATAAAATACACTTTCATCAGTAAGATCTATAAAAAGTTGTATAAATTCCCCATGTTATGTGCTACAAAGCCTAATTATGGAGAATAGGAAAGATTAGTAGCTTTAATTTGATTAAAATAAGATTTTAAGAAACTCCAAGCCTGAAAAATTATTTACTAATAATTTTACATATTGTTTTAAAATTAATATCATAGTAAGATATTAAAAATATTATGAATCATATTATGGTTCCTGCTTATAATTCTGTTGCTCAGAATCTGAGGCAAAATAATCATTGTATGCTCACAAATGACTTGAGCTACATATTGTTTCAAAAGAGTCTAGGGTACAGAGTTATATATTTCTCAAAAAAATTTATGTGAGTAAACACAAACATATTCACCCAAGAATGCATCTATAAATCATAAGAAACTTGTGGCATTCAAATAATTATTTTTTGAGTATTTAAATATTGTAATTACTCCCTTTAGCATTATATATTTATGTGTGAATAGATTCTATAGATTTCACAAGTAAACTTGTTTCATGTTTTTATTTTTATTGTAATATTTATTTTAATGATTTTTATATGTTGTATAAGTTTACTTCTTTAAAATACATAAGTTTTAATGAGAAAACAAAGTTTTGTTTTTGAAGAGAAAGGCACAGTAGCGCAAAAATGATGGATACTATTCAGTGTCAAATAAATACTAAATATTAGCATGATTAAACATATTATAGCAAAATATATGCTTGGGCTTTATTCATTGTTCAACCACAGAGCTTCAGAATCACTGTTTTTATGGAGAGGGCTCATAATATTCAATACACAGTTAAAAATTTAAAATAAATATAAACCTACATAATCACTTAAACAATCTAAGTACTTATAATTTGAGTGAGAAATTATTAGTCTTCATAAGTACGTCCTTTATAAATAACAGAATAACATAAAGAAAAGAAATAGTTAAATTGGAAATGTGTTGTATAAAATCTGGACTCACATGTATATTTAATTTTGCATCGCAAGTAAAAGATGATATATGCTTAAGATGACTAATAAGTAGTAATGTATTTGGAAAGAGGATTTCCAAGTTAATAAGAAAAATCCTAATTTATTTGTTTCTCTCTTCAGTTAAAAATTTATAATTCTTATTCATGTTATTTTTACAAAATAGACATATTAAAAATAAATTTAAAGATCTATAATATTTTAACATTTACATTTAGTAAATTTATTTAGTCAATAAATTACCAAAATGTACAAACTATACATTAATCCAAATAATGTAATTATAATACATCAGATTGAATTATTCAAATTATTGATCAGGATTAATCATTGTGTCTATTAGCAGTGTGTTATTAATACTCACTTTTATATTAAAACATAATGGAGATTGTGCTCTTTTACAAGAAACTCACTGTTCTCTTCAAAACAGTATTTTGAGAACCACAAAACTAAGAGCTTGTGTAGAAAATATATGTCCTTGGAAGAAGGTTGAAGGGAAGGGGACACGTAGGAAGGGGAGCATAGAAAAATGTAGAGCTCAATAAAAATAATAGGAAAAAAGAAAATCTTTGTCCAGTGTATCAGAGGTAAAATTGTGGAAAAGGTGACATAATCTGCAAGTGGGGACAAATGAAGGGATTGACCAAAACAGCAGCAGCAATAAGTGCTCCTCATTTCTAATAAGGTAGTTTCCTTGCTTGCTCAAAGGCTGCTGACAATGTATGTAAGTGTGGTCAGGGAATCTCTGCAGATTTTTAAGACTGAGGACATGCAAAGGAGGGCTGATACTTCCTGGACACCAGATCAATCCAGATCAATGTCCTCATTTCCTTCTTAAAAAATTGAAAATTGACAATTAGTTTTGAAAGAAAACATATTTCAGCAACACAGTACTAAGAATTCCCAGATAGATCTAAAGTTTTTCATTACTCTTCTATGACCTCCCTAGATTTTAAACCCAGAAATAATTTCATGGTTCTAGATGAATCATGAAATATGGGAGACAATATTGTGGGAAATATATTACTCGAGAGATCTGCATGCCTGGCAAAGGCGATTTTATTTCATTCCATTCTGCCTGTCCAAAAAAAAGAACATTTTTTTTAACTGAACCTGACATTTAATGTTGTAATTTTATATCTGATCAATGAAGCTTTTATTTATATCAAGGGCTTTCATGATGAGAAAATAAAAGTTACAATTTACAACCCCGCCTGTCTGATCAGGGAGCATTTCCCAAGAATGACTTTCCATATGAATTCAATTTAACAGTTTACTGAATCAAATATAAATAAATAAATAAGCAAACGCCCTGCACCTAAGCCTTCTTAAGCTGACTCTAAAGAAAATTTGTCACAGCCAACTGCTACCACTTCATTGAGACTGGTCTTTTCGAATTTCATTTCTTGTGGTTAATTCATGAAGTCAGATTTTGTCATTTCCTTACTGAATTACTCTAAGAGAAAATTTTAAAGCTGACTCTTTCACAATTCTAGAAATTCATTTATTTCTGGCTTCAAATTTCACATTAATCTGTTCGTCTCTTTTCTGTCTCTTCAAAAAGGATTTACTTGATTATTCATGTATGTATATGTTTTTGTGCCCTTGTCTGTGTATTCCTAGGCATTTGGATGACCTTGGATCTCAGAGTGCTGGAAGCCACATAGCTGGACTTAGAAGTGGTTATGAACCTCCTAAAGAACACTGTGAGCTCACCTTGGGCCCTCTGAAAGAGAAACACGTGCTTGTAACTTCTGAGTCGTCTCCCAGCTCCAACGGTACCTTTTTACATTAGCTGTGTAACAGCCAATACTGAATTACATGAGAATCAAAGTCCAATTCAAATGTGGCTATACCCGCATTCACTACTCTAACTTAAATATAGCAAACTCTTATAACTGCAACTTCAAGCGATAAACATCCAGTTTACTTCAGCATACACCCACCCCAAATTTCTTTTCTGAAGTATTATAGAATAACTAATTAATGAGGATAAGTGTACTTTTTCATTTTGTATATATATATATATATATTACATATATATATATATAAAATAAAAGTTTACACTACCCTCAAATAATCTCACTTAAATTTACATACAGCTTTTTACACAACCATGTTCTCAGTGATAGAATGATTTTTTAGGAGTATTTTTCAATTCATAGACACTCAGTTCCATTCGTTCCACATTCCTACCATGACCAAGTTTAATAAGCTCCATTGACACAATGAATTCCCCATCATTTTTATACAATCTTTAGAACTTACTTCCAATAATAGCTTTGGTGTATTCAAACTGTGGGACTTTCAAGAAAAGTAAAGACCAATTACCTTCTTCCATTTGAAGATGAAGTGTCTTTTGTAAAATTTAACAATAGATACTTGTTAACTATTTTGGATCAATGAATGGGTTCACCTGACTAAAAAATGTTCTTAAAGTCCCTTTTCTTGGAATTTTGTTAATGACTAAAATATATCAGTTGTGCTATAACTTTGATTCAATTTATATATCTCCATTAATATTTTCTGCTAATATGTGGGCTTCATTTTTTAATAGTTGTTCAATTTGAAAAGAATACACCTCCATGCAGTTACGAAGAATTCTCTTAGAATATGAATATATGAATAATGGACCTGTATTTTTCTCCTCATGGCTGCCTTGGTTTAATTCACACCTTATCATCAAGAAGTGGTTCAGAGGAAGACAGATTAGAGAAATAGAAGATGGAATTTTAAGAAAGGAAAATAAGAATTCACCCTTTGAACAGGACTTCTTTCAGGATGCTGCTTACACCCTACAGTAAATTATGAGTCCCAGATAAAGTACAGTTGAATCCCAGAATTCCACCCTCATTAGGAAAGTGAGTCCATAGCAAAAAAAAGTCACATCATGCTCCTCACCCCTTACCTTCCTGCACTGCACAAAGAGTATGACTGCTTGTAGGCTCCAGGTTCTCTTTATAAATTTCTCCATACTTTCTGACTCTGCCGATGGAGCCTAAACCAATGTAAACTCTATCACTTCCAGCATACACTTTTATTTTCTTCATTTTGCATAAATGCAAAATTTTGTTCCTGTCATCCTTCTGCTCAACTACCACATCCATGTTGTCATGGTTATCAATATATTGTCATTCATAAGAGGGTTGCATGATACAGTTTACAGAATCTGACTTGATCATACAAACACATTCTATATTTTCCCAGAACAGAATATACTGGTGACTCATTTCACTTTAGTATGTATTGTGTGTACATAGAGCTACACATTGCTAATCATCATGCAGGAAGAATAGTTTATGAAAATAATCATTACAGAAATTAGTCATTTGTTTACTTAATACTTGGTATTCTGCAATCTATTCCTACAACTTATAATTGTGATACTGAGAATTTTAAACACATTTATGGGACTATGATAAAGTGAGCAACATTATATCCCCCATGCTAAAAAGTAAATGCTAACAGCTGTAACAGAAATTTCTTATCACAAGAATAGAATTTCTTGCGACTATGTCAGTGGGATGAGTCAATTATTTAGCCAAGATACTATCCAGAGGAAGGCAACCCACTTCAAACAATGCTAAAAGGGCAGAATTATTAGTCCTCCAATGAGGTATTGTATTTTTCCTTCTCAGAATCCTTACCCCTAATATATATTTTTTTCTTTTATCTCTTTTCTAAACATGCCTTATTTAAAACTTTGGGCTTGCACAGGCAAAATGAGTCTTGATAAAATCTAGTATTCTTTCTAATTCTTTAAGTTCTTTTCTGTCTGAAAACCAAATTGTTCATAAATAAATAAATTTTCAGTATAAAGATCTTCTAAAAAATAATTAAAGGCCTATTATGGCCTAAAAGGAAAAATGTGAGGGGCATATACATCTTCTCCCTAACTATACTTAAGATATTTGATAGAAATAATTTTCAAGGATGCTCTTTGGGGGTAGTCATTAAATGAATGATAAATACTTTTTAAGGTGCAAAAGACTGTATTATTTGATTCATATCCCTTTGTTAAATATCTATAAACCATCAGTGATGATAAATACTTTAAGATCAACACTTCTGAAACTTGTGTTATAACATGGAATATATTTTATAGTATATGTTTATCTATACTGTTAGAGATTCTCACTTTAATGGGCTTCTATTGAAACCATTAGTGAAATTCACTGATAAGAAAAGGTTTTATTATGGTTAGCCTGACAGATACAGTGTCATTTGTTAGTGACACTGGATGTCTGCCAAATAAGAATATTTGAAACATATAGTAAGAGAATTAAGAAAATGGGTGATACAAAATTATATTATACTATATTAAATGATAAAGAATCATGGATAGAACTAAAGAAACATAAGCTGCATAAGAAATCATGCTTGCAGATAGGTTTACTTAAAATCTGAATCAGTTTAAAAGTTAATTTACGAAGGAAATGAAATATTGATCTTATAAAATTTACCTAAAAGGGGATTTTATGGAGTACATTGGGCACAGCAACTGTTTTATTGCTCCTTTTCTTCTTTTTCTGAGAAGCATCTCATTGTGCATCCCGACGAGATTGACCATTGATTTATAGCAATTCTCCTTCCTCAGTCTTCCATGGGTTAAAGTTCCAGGCATGTACCACAGTACAAGGCTCAAAACTGCAATTACTTCCTCCAGCTTCTTTTTTTTTTTTACCACGAGAACAAACCCAGGTTGTGGATATGAACCTTTTGTGTGTGTGTGTGTGTGTGTGTGTGTGTGTGTGTATTTTAATTTATAAATATATTTTTATTAAAATACAGTTACAACATTTTCCCCATCCTTTCCTTCTCCAAGAAAGACAAATATCATGTGTTCTCTCTTTGTTCTCTCTTATTTGAGTTTCTTATCCCAAATATTCAACTGGGAGTATAAAGCATAGAGTAACCAAAGGATTTAGGAAAATATAGTTATTTTTATATGCAGTGTGGCTTCAGAGTAGAATAGTATTATACATGTGATACAGGGAGAGGAAAGGTAGGTCATGTATATCATATTTGATATATATATATGTCTCATATATATACTCATATATATATACTTAACTGCATAAATATGATAAATATGTATCCCTACCTATATAAAATAAATACAATTTGGTAAGTCTGTATAATGTTACTTGTATGTACTTGTGTTCAGGATAGCCTGAATGCCTCCTCCCAGAGGACAAGTTTCTATGATACCAGAAGGCACCATCCAAGCTGATACAGGAGGGAAGCTAACATCAGTCTTACTTACTTTTGACTCTGATAAGCTGCAACAATAAATAACATGAAATAATAACCAAAACCTTGCAATAGCAGCATACATACTTTGAGGCATTTGACTTAAGACCTGTTCAACAAGAAGGAAGCCATACCTGATACTTGTAATCTAGAAACAATCCAGGTTTGATGAATTCATGAGTTTAGGGGAGAACCTAGAATTGCAAGTTTGTAATTGCAAGTGGGTGTGGCCATACTAATTTCTAACAAAGTTGACTTCAAACTAAAATCAATCAGAAGAGATGGAAAGGGACACTTTATACTCATTACAGGAAAAGTCGATCAGAATGAAGTCTCAATCCTGAATATCTATGCCCCTAATACAAAAGCACCCACTTATATAAAAGAAACATTACTAGAACTCAAGACAGCCATCAAACCAAACACACTGATAGTGGGAGACTTCAACACTCCTCTTTCACCAATGGACAGGTCAATTCGACAGAAACCTAACAGAGAATTAAGAGACTTAATAGAGGTAATGAACCAAATGGACTTAACAGACATCTATAGAACATTCCACCCAAATAGGAAAGAATATACCTTCTTCTCTGCGGCTCATGGAACCTTTTCGAAAATTGACCACATACTCGGTAACAAAGCAAACTTCCAGAGTTACAAAAACATATTAGTAACCACCTGCATCTTATCGGATCACCATGGATTAAAATTAGAATTCAACAACAATGCTACCCCCAGAAAGCCTACAAACTCATGGAAACTGAACAGTCAACTATTGAACCACACCTGGGTCAAGGAAGAAATAAAGAAATTAAAGTCTTTCTTGAATTTAATGAAAATAAAGATACAACATACTCAAACTTATGGGACACTATGAAAGCAGTGCTAAGAGGAAAATTCATAGCACTAAGTGCCCATTTAAAAAAAAAAAAAAACGGAGAAAGCACACATTGGAGACTTAACAGCACACCTGAAAGCTTTAGAAAAGAAAGAAGCAGACTCACCTAGGAGGAGTAGAAGACTGGAAATTATCAAACTGAGGGCAGAAATCAACAAAATAGAAACACAGAAAACAATCCAAAGAATCAATGAAACAAAAAGCTGGTTCTTGGAGAAAATCAACAAGATTGACAAAGCCCTAGCCAAACTAATCCCGCTGCTTTTTAAACTATAAGTGACCTTGCCCAAGTGGGCTGGTATCTTAAAGGCTATTGGCTGACGAAGCAGAATATGCTCTCACAGCACACATTGTTACCCTGCTGATCAGACTTTTAAAGACTCAGTTAAAGTTAGATTATGGGGTTGGGTCATAGATAGTCCAATGTAATTTCATATTCCTAAGGGAAGAGGATGCAGAGAAGCCTCTGACAGAAACTCAGAGTAGTGCATGTGAGAACACCGTGAGAGGTGGCCATCTGCATGTGGGAGAGACTCCTCTGGAGGGCCAAACCCTCTCATGCTCTGATTTCAGGCATCAGCCTTCCTGGAAACCTACTTCTGCTATGTAAACTTCCCAGTCTGTATTTTGTTAGGGCAGTCAAAACATACCAATACAAGTGCTCCTGAGTGCAGAAAATTCCAGAACTGAATATTGAACTTCATTTTCCTTTTACCATCCTAATTACTCATTTTTTGAATATGCCAATATGGGAACTCACTGCAAAATTTTGATTTATATTTTATTTATGAGAAAAATAAGAATATGAATTTTTGCCTTAGAATGAACAGATGAGGCAGACGAACCAAGAAAGTATTTGCCATTAGAATAAATTACCTTATTCAAGTAGGCTGTTAAGTTTAATAGGATGATTATTCAGGAAGTCCATTAAACTCCCCCTACATAAATTTAAACAATCCTTTCTTTCCCAGTTATATTTACCGTCCGTTTGTTATTACTCTGACATTATGCAACATGATGAAAAAGTTAGCATGTCACAGATTAAATTAGCTGACATGCTGCTAAACCAATCATTTCAGTGTTTCCTCTGTAATATTTACTAGCATCTTAGTTAATCCTTGAATTAATTCATGCAGTTATTATTTTTAAAGAATGAGTTTTAATTATGTGTATTTATGTGGGTGTATATGCATATGAGTTCAAGTGCTGATGGAGGCCAGAACAGGATATGGATCCCCTGGAGTAACAATTACAGGCAAGGACAGCCTGATATGGGTACTGAGGATGGAACTTAGGGCATTGAAAGAGGCAGTCTCTCTCCTAATGTTAGGCAATGCTCCAGTACTATATTCATTACGTATGTAGCATTTTCACACACAACAAAATGATCACTGCATATTATCACAAACAAAGGAAGATTTCTCATATCAAAGCATCCCACAATAATTTCAGGTATGAAAGATTAGTGAGTGAGCAACAGGAAACAATTCTTTAAAACAACATGTAGGCACATTATAGAGGTCACAACCTAGCGGTCAATCCTGATAGGATGGGACAGTGGGTTATTACAAATTTGACTTGAAAATTAGCTAGGACATCTAAAAATTCGCTTCTGTGTTTGGAACAAGACAACTTGAATCAAGAATGAATACTTAAATATAGTCCCAGAAATGGAACTAGCTATTAGTCGAATACTGGCAATGGCTTGAACAGTGCAATTCAGATCTGGAAGCCCTCTCTGCAGACAAATCTGTCTCAACAGATGTTGTTTTAAAGAGAATGAGATTTGTTTCTTGATCAATGGCAAAAAAGTGCATAGTTACTATTAGAAGGTTTCATGGGAAAGTTAACAGAGATGAAAAGCAATGATTGATATAAAATTCACTCAGCTTGTTTACAAACTCACAGCAATGCTGACTTAATATATAGAGAAATAGTAAATAGGCTGTTTGGTGTCCCATTGGAAAGGATATAGAGCTTTTCTGTTGGTGGTATTTATATACCTTTTTTTCTTAAATAATGAGATTTAAAATCTCAGTGAGATAAGTAGCCATGTGATGAGTAAATGTGACAGTTCCAGGGTGGAGAAATGGATCTGTGGTTAAGAGCACTGGCTGTTCTGCAGAGTACTATAGTTGTTTCCCAATACAAATGCTGTAGGACTTCCAGACCTGGGAACCCAGTGTCCTCTCTGGCCTCTGAAAACACTCCATACACATAGTGCACACACATACTGCCTTAGTTACGGTTTCCAGGGCTGTGAAGAGACAGCATGACCAAGACAGGCTTGTAAAGGAAAATGCTTACTTGTGGCTTACAGTTCAAAGGGTTAGTTCATTATTGTAATGGTAGGAAGCATGGTGGCATACAGGCAGACATGGTCCTGGAGAGGGAGCTGAGAGTTCTACTTACCGCTTGTCAACAGCAGGAAGAGAATGTGAGGCACAGGCCTGGATTGAACATCCAAAACCTCAAAGCCCACCCTCACTTTCTGCAAGAAGATCTCACCTATCCCAGCAAAGCAGTGCCCCATAATAGTGCTATTCTCTCTGGGCCTATGTGGACCATTTTATTAAAGCTACCACATATGCATATATCTATACAGGCAAAAATAATAAGAGTCTAAAGATATTAAATATGTCCAGTTGTGAATAATTTCATTATTAACTATTACTAGCCTTGGTGTGATAATTTCTTCTAATGAGAAAGCTATGGGTTTTTTTTTTTGAAAAAAGTATTTTTTTTAAAAACATATCTATTGCATTCAAAAGTCCTTTTGATATTTTATATTAACTTTTTTTTAGACTACTTAAATTTTCATAGGGTTTCCTAGTTTCCAAGTCAGTAAACAAAATAGAATAATTAATATTATTATTTTCCATATACGTAGGGAATCTTAAGTGAATAGCCTTAAATTTTGTTTATATTATGTCCTTTAGAGGATTAGCATATGTGTAACCCCCAAGACTATTATGATTTTTGACATCTAGCACATGAATGAAGCAAATGAACAAAAATAGTAACACACACACACACACTCACACACATAGAGAAACACTGACAACTCTTATAAATCTTAATTTTGAGAAAAAGAGGCAAGTCATAAAAGGTCTGAAACAACCTCCCTAACAATACATCATTTAGAGTTCAATGTATTTGTAGCAGAAGTCTAACAAATCACTCTATTGCCTGTCTGAATTTTCTTGGAAAATACACCTGATTTTATATACACAAATCCTCTTTTGGGAAACATGGCATATCAGACTACTATTTAATTGTATATAATTGTATATTAATCGTTTTTCCTATACACATAAAGGACATGACTGTCCAGGCAGCTGCAATCCTGCCAAACAAGCTAGCCACCTGACAAAGTCTAGGATGTATGGCTCTTTCTACTTTATTAAAATGTAGATCGCCTTGGGAGAGTTGTTGTTTCCAAAGCTGGTAACTGAAGTTACAGGTGTTTCGATAGCCTCTAGTCCCCCAGAAAGAGAATATTAATGAATATCCACCTTGGTAAACCTGGGGGGATAAAAGGTGTTTTGTATAATAAACGCGGGTAGATCTTCAGGAATGGATGAAACCTGAGATGCCCTTCCGTTATGACTGTGTGAACCACGTCTTGGTTATTTCTCGTGCCTCCATACCGATCGAGTTAGGGAAAAATAGTTTCTATGTTGGGGTGCATGGGCCCTGACAGCTCTGCCCTAAAGCTGACATTCGGCCCTGACTTTTGTTGTCTTCTTACATTGGCACCAGGGCATCTGATTTGGGGGTGGTTATAGGTCTAGGTGATGCTTTTCAGATTTGTTTTTGTCAGGTGGGAATTTTGCTCTCTGGGTTTTCCAGAGAGTGTTTTGTCCGAGTATTGCCTGTTTTACTGGCCTGCTTTGCTGGTATGTTTACAGGGAATGCTTCATGGTGGCTGATGGAAGGGGAGGACAGGGGAAGATGGTCTGATGGATTCGCCGGAAGTATGAAGTGGGGAAGGTAAGCTACCCATGATGTCTTATTGTATCACTAGGTGTAATTGTAGCACTAGATCATTGAGTCTGCGGTAATAGAATTGGCACTGTCCCTGAGCGGCTTCCTTGGTCTCCTGGCAGGCATTGCCTATGGCTAACTAGGAACTGTCTGCACAACTTGAGGCTGACTAATATTTAGATTATGATATGGGATTCCCTTCTGTGTGCTGTGATTACCATTAATGAATAAAGAAACTGCTTTGGAACAATAGCAAGGCATAACTTAGCTAGGCTGGGAAAACTAAACTGAATGCTGGAAGAAAGGAGGCAGAATCAGGGAGATAGACATGCTGAAAGCTTTCCCAGTAAACCACAACCTCGTGGTGATAAACAGATTACTAGAAGTGAGTTAAATTAAGATGTAAGAGTTAGCCAATAAGAAACTAATTAATGGGACAGGCAGTGATTTAAATAATATAATTTCTGTGTGAGTATTTAGGGGCCGAGCAGCCAGGAACCAACAAGTGGTCTCCCGCAACAAAATTATTTTAAATTACTTATATCTCTAGTGTTTGGTGAAACTCTTCAATAATTTGTGAAGTTTTCTGTTTCTGGCATACTGTCTTTGTGGTATCATTTTATAGCACTGATTCATTTTATAGCACTGATTTTATTTTAGTTTGTTCTATTTATATTTTGTTATAATGTTTTAAGATTATTAACTAAATCAGTTATATTTTTACACATAAATATGTCTATTTTTATGTTTCAAAATTGATTTGTCAGAGTTGCTTATGGTAACTTTTTTCTTTTTTTCATTTGTTTCTATCTATAACTCTAGTATTCTCTTTTCTTTATCTTCAGTATTTCAGAATGTTAATGTAATTTCAGTCTTCTGCTTGTCTGCATATGCTTCTTTTGCTCCTCTCTTGTATCTTACCTCAACCAAATAGTTTATGAGAGAGAGACAGAGAGACACAGACACATACACACACAGAGAAAAAGAGACAGAGAAAAAGAGAAATATTATTCTTTTTTCAGTTTTAGTAAATTGTGTGGTTCAAATTCTAAAATTTGTGGATATAGTCACTATCTTCCTAGATATTCATTTCTTGAATCATAGAAAAAATTAAAAACTCACAATGTTCACAAGTATGTATTATTAAATTTGTATATTTAATTATCTGATTAATATATTTAAAATAGCTTCATTTTCTTTTGTTGTTTGAAACCTAAAAGTTTATATGTTCTCTCTTCTAAAATCTTCAACCTTGCCGTAAATATTTTAGAAAAAGAAAGGAGAATGAGATATTGTATGATGAACCAACACTTAAAAGATTTAATCAGTCTGTTTGCCTATTTTGGTTTTCTACTGTTTCACATATTTCTGATTCTTTTGCTTTATAACCATGGAGGCTTTTGTTTATATTCTGTTAAGTGTCTGGGCTAATATAAGAGTGGTGCTACTTTTCTCTTGCTTATTTGTTTGTAAATGTTTTTCTGCTCAGAGGTGAAATGACTTTAGACTGCTTAGCTAACAGGTGAGTTTATGGATCACTTTCCTGGTGTGACATGGTGCTCAAGAGTTTATTTCTGGCTCCCTGTTAGAGTGACCAATAAAACTTTATGTACTAACTTTCTAGGGAAAGCTTCTCCTTATAGACTCATCGAGTCTGGATGAGTGAGGGCTGTTGTTTCTGTCTTTATGCCCCGTGAGGCTGAGTAAACAAAACTAGACACTTAAATGCTGTCAGGGTAAAAGAGCCTCCAGGAATACTTTTACCTTCTGGGATCCCTGCCAGTACTTCATTCCAGGTGATGGGGGAGGAAATAAAACAGCAGCACTTAGTGCTTTCCCTGATTTTAGCCCCTCTTTACACTATTGAGTACCTAAATTCTCAACAGTTTCTTCCATGTTTGATAGTTGCTTTAATTGACTAATAAAACAATCTAGTAGTTCTGTACCCTCTCTCTAACTCAGATGCATTTCTGGAAAAGCAGCACTAGAAAGAAAATATCTGAATAACAGAAGAGCTAAACCTAAAGATCTCACAAGGCATCTTTGGGAAGTGGTAGCAGGGGCCCTGGAGAGATCTCCAGTGAAGCTAGCAAACACTTGGTAATAGTATGAAGGTCCCAAGATGTTCCTTACAAGTATTTCTTCAGAAGTGATAGCAGAAACCATTGGCACTTCATTGCTCATGGGACCTTTGAAGTACCTGTAGAAAAAAAAAATATGCTGTGCTTGATGGCAGCTGGATGGTTTTTTAATACACATCTAATTTCTAGGGGAGAGCACTGATCTCTCTTGTTAGTAGTTTTCCAGCTCAGCATCTGGTGGACTCCAGCAGAGATGTAACATAGCACTTTGCCATATGATAGGGACCAATTCCCTAGACACTGCTTAAATCATCCAGGAGTGGGAACAATAGAAGCCAAAAGTCTTTGTACTAAGCTGCTCATGACAGTAAAACATTCTGAAGATAAAGAGTTTTATGTGAGTTTAAGTAAAAGTGGTCCAAATCATAAAAATAAGTAATATCAAAATCTACCAAGGTATAAATACATGCAGAGTGTACTAGAATTGCTTGCATGCTTCCTGAGATTTTAAAACAATTTTCATGTCCTAACTAGATGTTAAGATACCTAGACTAATTGTAAATATTTTGATCTGAGCAACTCTTTATGACTTTAAAAAGATTTCTGTATGTCCTTATGTCTGGGGCTGTTATGCTGTTGTGACAGCAACAATGAAATCCCAAGTATGTATCAACAGCACAAATCATTATTTTCTAACATTTCAATGTTGCTTGTAGCAATTACAAAACATTATGAATTATGAACAACACCCAATGAAGATATATAAGATCATCAGGAGATGGAGTTGGCAGATATGACTGAAGTTTAAAGAGCAATTTAAATGCCAGAGGTTTTAGTTAATCTTAAAGTGAATTATTTCTCTTCTATATTTATCTGCCTCACCTCCTCCTGAATAGAGCCAATCAGTTTCTCATTCCACCAATCAAATCCCTTCTGCCTTGTTATTTCTTTCTGTATTGCTCCCCAACCCCAAATTCAGAAATGGTTTATGCATCTACTCAAGAATATACACTCACATTTGATGATTACAAGAATGGAGCTTCCAATTATAGAGATCATGTGATAATCATAAACCATGATATCCACAGATATGTATATTTTACAGTTTTCATCAAGTAAACATCTCCTTGCCAATAATGGAGATCATTAAAGAAAAGCAAAACCAAGCAAAACACAAAAATGTAGAACTCAGTTCTATAGGACATATCTACAAAACAACTCTAGCACCAAGGCTCAGATAGTATTCTGAAAGAGAAGGCCCAAAGACCACTGAAACCTATACAAATAAGTATATTCAGCAAACCTGTCGATCATTGTGGATGGAGAAATATATATATGATAAACCAAATTTAAAGAATATCTGTCTACGAATCCACCTTGAAGAAAAGTCCAACCTAAACATGTTATTCATGACCAATAAAATCTAAGAAATCTTAAACAATTCCAAGAAGAGA
Organism: Arvicola amphibius; assembly: GCF_903992535.2. Taxonomy (NCBI): domain Eukaryota; kingdom Metazoa; phylum Chordata; class Mammalia; order Rodentia; family Cricetidae; genus Arvicola; species Arvicola amphibius. The sequence goes on along the minus strand of NC_052057.2, from coordinate 31,519,528 downwards.
AATCACACACACATTAACAAAAGTCAACAGCCATGATTTATTGATATTACTTAAATTAATGGTCTCTAGTCATCAATAGAAAGACACAGGCTATCAAAATGGTTCTAAAAACAGACTCTGACTTTCAGCTGCTTCAAATAAACAGACCTTAACATTAATATATCACCACAGAGTAAAGTTATGAAAAAAGTATTTCAATCAAAAAGACACAAAAAACAAGTGAATGTACAATTTTTTTGTCTGACAAAACAGACTATAAACCAAAACTAATCCAAAGAGATATCGAAGAGCAGTGCATTATATTCTCATCAAAGGATAAATCCAAGAAGATATTGAAATTCAAAACATCTATTAACAAACACAAAGGCACCCAAATTCATAAAATAAACATTACTATAGCTGATCCTTAATGCAATGACGGTGAGTGACTTCAATATGCAACTCTTGCCAAATGGCAAGTCATCCAGGTAAAAAACAACCAAAGATATGCAAGAGCTAATTGTATACATAAACTTAATAGACCAAACAGATATTTGTAGAACATTTCACCCAAACAAAAATAAATATACCTTCTTTTCAACATCACATGGAAATATTTCCAGTACTTCCCACATATGTTGACATAAAACAAGTCAACAGAAAAAAGAAATTTGAAGTAACACCCTCCATCCTGTCCATGGATTAAAGCTGAGTACAAACAACAAAAGAAACAGCAGAAACTGTAAAAATTCATAGAAAATAAACAACTTATACTAAGTGAAAAATGGGTCAAGACAGAAATTTTAAAAGTAATTAAAGATTTTTAAAATTGAATAAAAATGAATATATAACATTTCTAAACTTATGGAACACATTGGAAGCTGATCTAAGAGGAAAGCTCATAGCATTAAATACCTACATAAAAAAAGAAAAAATTAAAGAGATTGCATATTAGTAACTTAAATACACACCTAAGTGATCCAGAACAAAGGAAGAATCACACCCAAAAGGAGTAGATGGCAAGAAATAATCAAACTCAGGGATGATTTCAATAAATTACAAATAAACAAACAAGCCAACAAAAGCCTATATAAAGAATCAATGAATCAAAGTGTTGATTGATGTGGGATTCCCTTCTATATGTTGTGTTTACCATTAATGAATAAAGAAACTGCTTTGAACGTATAGCAGGGCAGAACAGAGGTAGACTGGGTAAACTAAACTGAATGCTGGGAAGAAGAAAGTAGAGTCAGTGAGAAGCCATGGAGCTGCCCCCAGAGACAGACATGCCAAAATTTTGCAGGTAAACCACAGACACGTGGCAATAAATATATTAATATAAATGGGTTAATTTAATATATAAGAGCTTGCTAAGAATATGCCATAGTGATTGGCAAAGTAGTAATTTAATTAACACAGTTTCTGTGTTGTTATTTCAGGAGTCTGGGTGGCCAGAAAATTAACAAGCAGCCTCCTACTACAGTTGGTTCTTTGGGAAATCAATAAAATTAACAATTAAAAATGTGATAATTTAAAAAAAAAACAAAAACAAAAAAAGTAAAAAAATAAAAAAATTAAAAAATAAAAAGTTATAATTTACCAGAAAGCAGAGAAAGAAGAAACAAATTGACCAAATTACAGAAGACAAAGGGACCATAACAGCAGAAATAAAAGAAATCCAGAAAATCATAAGCAAATACTTTAAAAAGCTATTCTCCAGCAAATTGTTAAATATTAAATGAGTAATTTCCTTGATATGTACCACCTAACAAAGTACAACCAAGATCAGATATACAAAATTTTAGCAGACATATAACTCATATTGAAATAGAACCATTTATTAAATGCCCCCCAAACTATCTTCCAAGGACAGGGGCAAAATTCTACCAGACTTCCAAAGAAAAATTACCATCAATACTCCTCAAAATAGTTAGAAAATAGAAACAGAAAAAACTTGATCATATATTTTTATGAGGCCACAGTTACCCTACATACACCACATAATGCCTCAAAAAAGGAAGATAATTGAAGATGAATTTTCCTTATGAACATAGATGCAAAAAATACTTAATAAAATTTTTACAAAATAAATTTAAGAATACATCAAAAAGAGCATCCACCATGATCACCTAGGCTTCATCCCAGAGATGTTGGAATAATTCAACATACATAAATAGATAAATTTAATACAACACATAAACAAAGTAAAAGACAAAAATGCATAATTATCTCAATACATATTAAAAAGCCTTTGATAAGATCTAACACCCCTTCATGAAAAAATACTGGAGAGCTTTGGGATACAAGAGACATTCCTAAACATAATAAAGGTAACATGCATCAAGCTAAGAACCAACATAAAATTAAATGTATAGAAGCTCAAAGCAATTCCACTAAAATCGGAAACAAGACAAGGCTGTCATCTCTCTGTTTATTTTCTCAATATACTACTTGGATTTCCAGCTAGAGGAATAAGACAATAAAGGGATGATGCAGGAGGTACTGTATGCTGTGAATATGTTTTATTGCCATTGGTTAATACAGAATCTGCTTTTGATAAATGACTTGACAGAAGATAGCTGGAAGAGATATATACAGAGAGAATAGGCAGAGTTAGGTAGAAGCCATGCAGTTGCCAAAGGAGGAAGATGCCAGCTGTCATCTGGAAACTTGTCGGTAAGCCATGAATCTCGTGGTAAAATATAAGATAATAGAAATGGGTTGATTTAAGGTGTAAGAGCTAGCTTAAGCTATAGCCAAACAGTATTGCAACTAATACAGATTTCTGTGTGATTATTTTGGGAGTCTGGGAGGCAGGGAATTGAACAAGCAATCTCATCCAACAAAAGGAGATCAAGGGGTTACCTACAGGAAGGGAAGAAGCTAAAATATCTGTATTTGCAAAATATATATGACTGATAAACATTTTCAGTAAAATAGCAGCATACAAAATTAATACTCAAATATGAGAAATCTTCTATACACAAATGACAAACAGAGAACAAAATCAAGGAGATAATACCTTTCACAATGGCCTCAAATCCTGTAAAATATTGTGGGCTAACTCTAGCTAAGCAAGTGACAGATTTTTGTGACAAAACCTTTGAAACAGTGAAGAAAGAAATTGAAAAAGTTGTCAAAAGATGGGAAGATCTTCCCTAATCATAGATGTCTAATTAACAGTATAAATGACCACCATGCCAAAAGCAGTCTATATAGTCAATGCAATCTCAAAAAAAACCTTCAACATAAATATTCACAGAACTTTAAAGGACAATTTTCAGCTTCATATGGAAACACACACACCACACACAATCATAGCAAGAAAGCTAAAAAAATTCCTAAATAACAAAAGAACCGTTGGAGTTATCACAGTGCTATAGTCTAAAAAAATTTATTAAAAAAACATGGTATAATATAGTCATAAAAACAGACACCTTGGTCAATGGAATTGAATGAAAGATTGAGACAAAATTTTATGCATTCATGGACACCTGACTTTCAATAAAAAAAGTCAGAAATACATAGTAGAACATAAAAACACCTTCAACATATGGTACTGATCAAACTGGATGGTGGCATATAGAAGAATGCAAATAGTTCCATATTCCATATTCTTACCACCTTGAGTATCACTCAACCTCAAGAGATCAAGTATCCTGAAGAGACAGAAGAGAAACATGAATTCATTTGCACAGGTAAAGACTTTCTGTTTAGGAAATCATTATCATGGGGACTAAGAACAAAAATCAATATATGGAACCTCATGAAACATAAAAGATTCTGTAAGACAAGGGACATCATGCCTACAAAGAAGCTGGCTCTAGAATAGGGAAAGTATTTTACCAACTACCCCCCCCAAAAAAGAAGGCAAACATCTGAAAGATATAAAGAACTAAACAATATAGGCATCAAGTAAAAAACCTATTTATAAAAATGGGGTACAGACCTGAGAAGAATATTTTCGAAAGATGAAACACAAAGAGCTGAGAAGCACGTAGCACTCAGGAAAATACACATCAAAACTACTTTGAGATTTCATCTTACACCTGTCAGAATGGCCAAGATCAATAAAGCAAATGACAACTCATGCTGTCGAGGATGTGGAGTAAGCAGAATGCAGATCTATTGCTGGTAGGACCGCAAACTAGTGGAAATCATTGTGGAGGTGCCTCCCGATAGCTGGGAATTAATATACCTCAAGACCCTAATATACCACCTTTGGGCATATAAACAAAAGATTCCTAATCCCACCACAGATATACTTGTTCACCCATGTTTATGCCTGTTCTGTTCATAATATCAAAAAAATGGAAACAGACAGTATTTCCATCAACAAATAAATGAGCAAAAAAATATGGTACTGTTATACATTGGTTGTCAATCAGATGGTAATAAATTTATTTTCAGGTTAATGAGTGAAGCTAGAAAACATCATGCTGAATGAGATAACCCAGACCCAAATGATAAATATAATATACATCCACTTATATAGAGATATTAGGTGCTGGGTCTTTGATAATCAGGCTACAATTTATATAACCTAAGAGGTTAGCTACGTGTAAAGTAAAGGCAGGAGGATTGATCACCATAAAGGGAAAATAGAATAGACACTATGGATGGGTGGGAGAGGTTAGTGAGAGGATCAAACAGGGATAGAGAATGAAGAAGTGGGATAGGGAGAGAAAATGTGGAGGGACAGCTAAAACTAATGTTGTGCCCAGATTACAAGCCCCAGAGAGAGACCACCAGAAGAGGCTCAGACTGTAATAAGCAAGGTTTAATCAGCATAATACAAACATGTTTTGAACTCATCTCCATCCCCGTTGTAGTGAGGTAGTGAGGAGTTGTATCTCCTCTGTGGGGTAGGCTTTTAAAGGCACAATTACAAAGAGAATCTTTGAAGCTGCTTTGGCACGGGTGCAAGGACTTTTTCCTCCCTCCCATTCTGCTAAGTCTGCTTTTTCTTTGTTCTTAGAGCAAGCCCACTATTCCTGAGTTAGCCCATCTTGATCAGCCTGTACCAGGTGTCTGACTGGGCTGAGCTAAGTGACCTTGTGCTCAGAGTCTCCAGGGTGGGCGAGGGAAAAACACTCTGCTAGGAAATTTCTTCTCGCCCCTTTGAGAATAAAGGGTGAGGGTCCTACACTAAGGCTCATTTGAGAAGTGTTTCAGAAACCTAATGAACTGTAAGAATATGTACAAATCTATTAAAATAGGAAAGAGATCTAAATGTTATTGCCCATTTCTTGAGACAGAGTTAAACATCAACACTGCCTGCTGGGTAATTAGCCCAATGAGCCAGGCGGTGGTGGCACACGCCTTTAATCCCAGCACTCAGGAGGCAGAGGCAGGCAGATCTCTGTGAGCTTGAAGCCAGCCTGGTCTATAAGAGCTAGTTCCAAAACAAGCTCCATAGTTGCAGAGAAATCCTGAAACGAACCCAAGAGGAATACTTCAAGAACCTAGGGAAAAACCAAATACTATCGTTATGCTAAAGGAACATAGCAACAATGACACCTACTGACATTCTGCTATACTCATAAGTCAATGTCTTTCTCAGCCATTGTCAAAAAAGATTTCTCCTGTTGTACAGAGGATTAACTACAGATCTCCACAGTTGGAGAGGATGTAGAGTGAGAGACCTTGGAACACTTGTTCCTAAGTGGGATGCCTTCATCTGTACCCTCCCTTCTTGGCTCGGGGAACTTTATGGAAGAGGCAGCAGAAATATTTTAAGAGTCAAAGTTAATTGAGAATACCAAGAAAATAAGGTCTTCTAAACTCAGCAACAGCAATGCACATATGATGTCTCAGAGACAATAATGCAGGTAAAGGCCTTCATGAGTCTGGACCTGTAGGGGTTCCAGTGCTAAAAATGTAAGTCAACACAAGCCGGCATCTCTATCCCAGAAGGCATCTCCAATTGTTAACCATTCAAAAATGAAAATGTTGTTTTCTCCAATGGAGTGTCACTGGGTTTGTAAATCAGATGGCCAACAAGAAACAATCTCAATGGAATTTTTGAAATTGTTAAGTTATTGTAGTTTGCTGGTTTGTTACCCACTAATGACTTGAGCTTTTGTTTTCTTTTTCATTTCTCACCCTATACGTCTTATGGTTATATATTATAGTTTTTGGTCTTGTGTTTGTCAATATGTGTTTCTCTGCATATATATGTGTTTACATTGTGCTTTTTTTCTTGACTCCTTTTCTTCTTATTTGTTTCTTTGTTTTTCTTATTTTGACTTGTTTTAGTTTTATTTTATTAATTTTTTTTCCATTCTCTAAGTGGCTATTTTTATTTTAATGAGAGCTCAACAAATGTTGTGGATTTACATTCTCATAGATGGGAAGGTGTAAAGGATCTGGAAGGACTTGGGTGATGGAGGATATAATCAGAATATATTGTATTAAAATTCTATTTCCAATAAAAGAACAACAAAAATAGAATGTTTCAGCAATAGAGGGGATATTAATTTATACTGACAAATAAAGAACATTCCTCTCTCAACAGACAAGAGCAAAGATGAGGCATCTGTTGCTCATGCATTCATCCTGAAGATAACTGAACAGGAAACCATAGATTACCTTTGCTTGGTGATTATCCACCTTCCTTTGAAGATCTGCAATTGAGTGCTGAATAAAATGTTTTTTTCTCACTTCTCTCTCTTAGAGATGTATCTAAAGACAGAGCCTCATTGTTTCCTTGAATTATTTCAAGATGGGAAGATAGTACTATGTTTTGAATATCTTATTAGCAATCTTACAAAGGTTAGTATTGCACAAATGACTCAGATTTTAATGCTATCAGGAACTGTCTCACCATTAGAGTCTACGGAGTCAGTTAGAACCACAAAAATTGTATTTCTTTCACTGTAAAGACTAAGAACCACACCAAGACAAGCCCAGCAAGATACCCGAATGTAGCAATAGTGGCATGTATAACTTGGGAAGAATCAACAGCTGTCTAATTGAACATGAGACCGGTATAACACACATGACCTGGACCCATTCACTCCTCCTTCTGCAACCTGGCTGTTCCCCACTGCTAGGAGGTTACCATATTGATGCTGAAGTTAGTGAGATACTGGATTTGCCGCTTTTTGTGCTTTTTTTTTTCAAGACAAGTTTTCTCTTGGTGTCTGTTCCTGGAACTAACTCTTGTAGACCAGGCTGGCCTCAACTCACAGAGATCCACCTGCCTCTGTCTCCTGAGTGCTGGGATTAAAGGCATATGCCACCCCTACCTGGTTGGGATACCAGATTTGCATAGAGCACTGCAGTTCAAATCTTCTGTCTTCAAGAAATTACCTTGCTTCTTCAGCCTCTCATGTAAATGGGACTATGGGTGTGTGCCTATATATAATGGTGTGTGCCTATATATAAATATATATATATATATATATATATATATATATATATATATATTTAAAGTTAAAGCACTCTGACTGACAAAACTCCTCACAAGAACTAACAAAACCCCTAATACCAGACAAGAGCAATTTCTTTTCAATTGGTTGAACAAAGAAATCCAAATGACTGCCAAAACAATTGATATAGCAATTGGTTGCCTCTTGAAAGCCAAGAGTGGTTGGCTTTACAGCAAATAGAGGCCAATACACAAAGCTGCAACTAAATATAATGCAGACATCAATGGAAGAGTGGAGCCAGCCTCAGTGGATACAGCTATATAACATCTCCTGCATGTACGACTTAGGAAACATCACAGAAGAGGCTATTGGGAGATCATAAGAGCCAGAAAGCCAGAAGTGTGCTGCAAAACAGTCTGTCCTAGAAACAGCTTTATAAACAAAACCAAAGCAATTACAATACTAATGGACATGTTACCACGGCAGAGAGAAAATTTCATGGGTCCTACCCCTAAATGAAGAACTACAGGCAACTAATAAGTTCTGAGAGAAGAAAAATTAGTCTTTCCCAGGGATGAGCTCTGTTATTAGCTGGCCAATTGAGAATGATCAACTGTGAAACCATACACACATAAACAACAAGAATGCCGCAACAGGTGTATTTATATATACTTGTGCAAACACACAAGTATAAATAGATATAATGTAACAGTAATAAAGAAAAGGAGACTATCAACTTGGAAACTTGGGAGTCTGGGTGTATGGTAGGGTAGATTGGAGGAACTGGAGAGAAGAAAAGAATGGGGTAAACTGATAACAATTCTATTGCAATTAAAAACAAGAAAATAGTGCTAAAATTTATTGTATTTGCATGCTCTAATTGAGAGTGTGCCTGTGTGTTTGCACATGACTTTGCATATGTGTGTGTATGCCTCTGCTTCAGTGAGTCTATGGAACTCAGAAGCCAACTTGCATGAGTCATCCTCACCCACCATTTCTGATTCATGAATTAAACGCAGGTCATCAGGATTGTCTCCATGTGCCTTTACCCTCTGAGCCTTCTCTCCGGCCCAACTCTGAATTTTTAATTCTCTTGCTTACACCACCTGTGTGCTGGGTTTATAGGTATGCACCACAGTGGCCGGGCTTGGCAATATTAATGATTGATCTTAGACCTTTATGTCTGTCCTGCATGCCCTCTACCAGCTGAGCTACAATCCGAGCCTCATGTCTTGGAATCTTTCTTTCCTTAGTTTTCTCCTTTTTGAGCGAGAAACGTCCCTTACTTCCCATTAACTTGTTGTCTTTGTCCATGCAGCATCGAAGCCATCAAGATGTTAGAGTGATCGCTTGGCTATGTTCCTTGTTACTGTCTTCTCTTCTAATCATACATCTTCTCATAACCGGAGCTTCTGAGAAGTTAAGAACTGCAATTTAATTGTACCTTTCCTCCATCGTTACAAAAAATAATTAGCTAGTTTGTTGAAACCCATTCGCTTTGTTGGTATGTCATGCTTAGGATTAATACAGGGGACAGAGACTTGGTCCTGTTCTAACTTAATGTGCCAGATTTCGTTGACTCCCCATGTTGGGAGGAATAGATGAGGGTTGGGCTGCACAAGGAGGAGTGGAAGGGAGAACTGTGGTTGGAAAGTAAAATAAAATTTCAAAATAAATAAATCAATTTAAAAAAGAAAAAGAATGTTATCAATATTTCTTTCAAGTAGCAAATTCACTGACAATGGTTTTCCTTCTCATGTTGACTACTGGATAGCTCCCCTCCAAGGGGCCAACTTCTATCTCACTGTATATCCATGGACTATAGAATTAGTGAATAAAGCCACCTTAAGAAAGGAAAAATGTACATTATCAGTATTTAATCATTAAAGATTAAAAAAGTTAGAGTCTTAGAGTCTTGGCATTCTTGTGTGACTTTTATTTCTGTTTTGTTTTATAAAACAAATAAATGTAAGAAAGGAAGCTTGAGAAAACTGGCTTCAAAGTAAGAGCACTTCTTCAGTTCTTACTGAACAGTCAGTATATTTAGAACACACACAAAAACTTTCCTAAAACTGTCATGGTGAAGCCAAAAAAATAATAATAATTTTAATAGAAAACTTAGATGAATAGTGCTTTCCTAACATGGAACTCTGGAATCTTCTAGGTCGTATCATATCAGTACAGTGGCTTTAGCTGCTTTACACATCAGTAAATGTTTCCATTAAGATGCTGGCATACTGAGAGCTTTGATTAAACACTCATGGTGCATTAAACAATTATGAGATATACAGCTCCACTCTGGATGTATTTAATTGCTTTTGGAAAGCCTTAGTTAAAAACACACTTTTAAATACAGCACTAATAAAATTAACAAACATATTACAGAGCCAAATTTATATCGGAAATAATTGGTAATAGGAATTCAGCAGAAGTAAACTGGGAAAAAATTACAGTCCTTTATCTTGCAGAAATCTTTGTCACTTCCCTTCAAAACTAAAAGTGCAACAACTTTGATGAATCCAGTTGGTGCAATGCATGGATCAAAGTGTCAGGCTGATAGGATCAAAGGGAACAAGATGAAGTGGTAATGTTGTGCACCAGATTTGAAACTGTGGCAATGATGATGGGTTCTCACAGGCTGGAACAGGGAAGCTTTGATTAACAGACCTTGTTTGTACTGTGAGGGCATCAAAGTGGTAAATGCCTTATCAAATGGGGCAGAAGGCAATGGCTAATGGGCCATCAGCACTGACTAGAATTTCAGCACTAAGTACTGGAGGCCAGTGCATGCATCCCATCTGCCACCTGGGAAAAGGAAAGAAATGATAAGGAACATTTTAATCCCTGGAAAACTAACTGATTATGACACCACTAAAGGATAAAATAGCATGGTGCTTGTTGCATGAACCATGAAAATTAAATCACATTTTTTTTTTAGAACATGACTATTACCAACTCTTTTTCATTATGTTTCATGTATTCCCACCTATTCTGCTCAGCACTATCAGATATTTTATTTTTGTATTATCTTTGTATTTCAAGCAATGTAAGTTTGTGTGTGCAAAGCATATTTCTGGGTATGTACTTTATGGTGAGTCCACTGCCTAAAGAGGACCCAGTTAATGTTTAGTTAATTTTCATTTGTTTTTCTGGGCTGTTGGAAATCAAATCAGTTTAAATGTTTATCTTAAAACATGTCACTCATTTGATTCAATTACTTTTCTCTTTTTTCTATCCTTAGCAGAAAAGGTATTGTTTGAATATTGAACCACCAGAATAAAAAATCCTTTAACATCGTATTATTATAATGTTCCTCTCAAAATACATAAATAATGCAGTTGTTTTAACATAACAATAACTTTAACATAATGCACACCATTAGCATGATGAGTATTAATAGCTACATAATGCAACCTCCATGTCCAACAGTAATCTTCTGGTTTCTGTCTATTTTTTCTCATTTTAAAACTTCTTAATACAACAGAGTTCATAGCATGCTTGAAATTATCCCTCTATTCCTCACGTCAAGAAGGGTGAAAGTCAACCAATCAGGTATGCTGTTCTTCATGTAGGGCTCTTGCCCAGTGTAATAGTAGCAGTTATGGAAAAGTGGACTCATCAAATATGTTTAGAGTTTTTTTGGTTTCCACACTTCCAAATTTGACTTTTATGCTTGCAAATGTGTATGTGTCTATATTTGTGCCTAGGTGCATGCTTATATGTGTTCAGATGCACACTATACATGTGTGCACATAGATTTAAAGAGCTGAGGCAATATACCTAAAATAACACAAACTTTATTTCTGTAACAAGTTTTTTTTTTTTTTTTCAGGGAAATCAAGTGCAGGGTTTAATCTGTCTGCACTTACTCAGCATTAGGGTTTAAAACATGTACCATTTCAATAGGAAAATTTCACTAATGCAGTCTTACTGGACATATTAACAACACTTGAGTAGCCAGAGATGCAAGCAAGCACTGTGGGTATGTTTGAAAACTGACACCCACCCAGCAAGCGGTGGCACGCTGCATTTAGTTCCGTGTCTTTGAGAAGTCTTTGACTTGCATGTTTTGGTTTGCTTTTTGAGACAGTTATTCTCTATGTAGTTCTAAAGCCCTTCCTAGAACTTCCCTGTGTAGATCATGCTGGACTCAAAGCCACAGAGATCAACCTGCCTCTGCCTCCTGAGTGCTGGAATTAAAGTTGTATTAAGGTTAAGGGACTGTACCACCTCCTGCGATATTTTTTGAAATCGCATATTTATTTATTTTTTGTTGTTTCCTTTTGGATTTGTTGTTATTGAATAATGCATTTACAGCAATTGACTCATGAAAGTTAGTTTTCCTCATTATCCTTTTATTATTGAATGCATAAGGTTCACTGGTGGACAGATAAATCAACTGACAGATTTAATATATTTAAATACACAGTTAATGTGCTTCTGAAAGTGAGGGAAATTTAAACTTCACATCATTTTAGGGAATATGAACTTACTCAAAGAATAGATGAGCTATTGATAAAAAGCCTTTATTTGATAATTAAAACAGATTTAAGAGGCATAGAGTCAACTTGTAAACTGATTGAAAGTTAGGAACTTTTGTCTGTGGGGGTGCGCGTGCGAGTGCGCATGTACAGGAGTGTTGTTTGAAATCAAAACTTTATGCATTTGAACTCAGAGCTTTGTGAATTTACAGGCTTTCTGTTTATGGTGATGAGATCATTACATTCTAAGGACTGCCTTCCAACTACTTTGTAGCCCAGGGTACTCTGAGTTTAGAAGTCATGCTGTCTCAGGCCCCCGAGGAGCTGTTTGGAGAAGTGTATCACCATACCTAGCAGGTTCACAAGTATTAAGGCACAAAAGCAAATAGTGTTAATGTCTGAATAATGAAGGAACACATTTTGTTCATCTGTCTCTCGAAGTATTTAATATCAGTAAGAACATATTTTATAGGGAAATTGAAACTTTCAGTTCCTAAAGTTGAACTATGTGCTTCAATTTTCTGTTATTTCTGTCAAGCACAGGGCAATATTTTTCGATCAGGATTGACAACACAGTGTCAGTAGTCCTGTGACCGATAAATTCTTAAGGACAGTTGCCAGTGTTGTGAATATTTACAAATCTATGAATCACTCCCCCACTTAACTATGTCAGGAAGATTTCATCAAACCAGAGCACACAGAAAAGTATTAGTTAAAACTTCCTAGAAAGAGAAAGATACAGTCTGCAGTAATCAATTACAACCCTTCAGAGTTGAGTTGTTCAAATTTTTAGAATTGTCCTGAAAATAGTTGATCAATATGCTAGTAAAGTTAGCTTATTTTGTGTTTAGTTATACCATAAAAACATCATGCTCTTTAATTTAAAATGAATATGGTAACACTTAGAAAGAAGTAGTAAAAATATCACCTTAAAATATCTGTTCCACAAGATGGTTAGGTTAAAATAAATTAATATTCCATTAACACCAAAAGGTTAAGCTATGACTTAAATTGTTAAGTTTACCATAAGAACCAAAAAGCAAACATGTTTATTGAATTTCATTACTTTGGATTCACTGCCCAATGTAAGTATTGGAGCCTTTCCACAGCTATAAGAAGAAATTTCAAGAAATACTGTTGGAAAATACTGTTACTCCTTCCTATTTATATTTTGATTATACCATGGTATTTAGAGATGTGTTAATAAGTTCTCATTGCAAGTACTTTATCTTGCATATTTTTCTTGTCACTAAGCGTGTTTACAGGATGTAATCTGAAACTTATATTGGTGCATACACACACATACACTCACACACACATATACTAAATTCTAATGGATTTGTATTTTATACCAGAAAAGGTAATTTTGTGAAATTGAAAGTATTTGTCATAATAATCTGTAAGTCAAATAGTAAGCCTAATAAATATTGAACTAACTTTTCTACTATTTTTCTGTGGAGGTCTCTATGACCATGATGGCAAGCAGGATAATGAGCCACAGGAGGCAAGAAGGTAACCTGTTTCAAGTCAACTAAGTTGTCAAAATTGGCTCAAAAACGGGGAGTTTGGCAACCAGGAACTTATTTTAGACATATTAGCACAGCCAATTCAGTGCAAACTTTCCTGGTGATAATAACTCAATCCCATGTGTACAATAAAGCACAGAGTAAGCTAAATAAATGTCAGGCATGACAACATGGAAACTCTTTGTGAAGTACATGTGACACTTTCAATAAAGATGGGTTCTATGATTGACTGAGAAACATAAGCTTATGACAAAGGTCTATGGGAGAAGGAAAAGAAGCTAATGATTAATAGTCTAGGGTAGGATCCAGTGTGGTCTTGGCCACATAGATAGTGTTAATAACTACATCTGCTCCCAGTCTTCAGAGTGGATAACAGATCACACATCCTGTCCTTTGAAGAAACAATCTCTAGTTCCCCTAGTGCTTATCTGTGAGAATAGGTCCTCCACACCTTTGACATTTCTTAACATATATGGAGAATGCATTAGCTAGTATATTGTTTTCTTTTTAAGGGTCACTATGCATTTTCTAAACAACTGAAGGTATTTTCTCCCCATGTTGTTCCAGTCTGTATAGCTGAAACTACTTCAATTAGCATCATAATATAACAAAATTCGTAGTTACGTATATCAAGGTATAACTTATTTTGATCTCAATCTATTAGAAACAAGTAAAAAATGTAAAAGTGTGCCCACTAGTTAATTTCTATGTGCATTCTTTTATTTACTTATTCATTTGTCTATCATCAATTTTTACTCTGTTTCTTTAAAATATACCAAATGTTATACTACAAATAGAGATATAGAAATTGTGGTGTGCTTTCAATTCCAGTCTTAGTCTGTTTATCTATAATGACGGAAACGTGAGAATTTTCTCTCAGATTTGCAGATGAAGCAAGTTATGCTAAGAGATCAACATGTTAGGTGTGTAATAGACATCTATGGAAATTAAGTAACTGATAATCAGCAGTATTTATTTAATTCCTACAAACGTCTCTGGGGTTAATTTTACACACTACATGTAAAACCCTGAGATTGCTGTACTGAATGGTGACTTCACAGGCTCTAAAATAACTGAGGAGCAAGCCCCAGCAAATGCTCGCAACAGAGTTAATCTATATAACTCTCTATAATAAGAGATTATATACCCACTCAGTTAATTGAGGTGAAGGGAAGACATTTTCTAACCTTGAGAGTTACTATTCCATTGGATATGGTTTAGAACTGAAGCAAAAGGAGAAAGCGATCTGATGTCTTGATTCACCTTGTTCCACTTCCTAACCATATGCAGTGTAAAGAAACTGCCCCAAGTTCTTGATGTCACGCCCTTCCACAATGATAGACTCCATTCTGAAGTTGTGAGCCAAAATAAACCTTTTTGTCAGGGTTTTAGTCATGGTAATGAAGCAAATAATACATTAAGGCTTATTGATGGTAACAAATACTTATGGAATCTCTTTTTAACTCATAGACATTGAACTCAAGATATTTGCTGATGAGCAGGTTAAGGGAGCTACTATGCAATTAATTGATGCTCTTAACATACTTTGATATTTGAGAGGAATTTGTCCGGACTCTTCAGATAACTTGGCTACTGCAAGTTTCATTTGTGGTGACTATGGTGATTCACAACGTTGTCCATAAGTAAACCTCACAGAACTCTTAGTGATATGGAATATTGGAGGTTAACCATACATTCAGATAATGCATTATATATAGCTCCATTGCTCTGATTATATTAATTGTACATACAATGTTGAAACAAGCTTTTCCTTCACATCTATGTGATTACAAACATTAAACTAGTGAATATGACAGTCAGAGGCAAAGCGTAAATTCGGTCATTATTTGGCTGTAAATTATGATGAGAATATTTGAATCACAGAGCACTCGGTAGTCATTACTCTTTAGAAACTCATATCTATTGAGTGAATTTAATTTAGATCCTTTTATATTATCACTGCTGCATTTTATAGCCATGAAGCACATGACAAAGGCCATCATTTTATGTGTGTTCTAACTTTTACACTGAAAAGTTTCAGACTTCTTTAAGAAAAGGCAGTTTGTTGGGAATTTCTATCTTATATTTTCATAATCAATTTTCTGTAAAATTGCTGCTAGCATTAACAGTCATCTTCAAATCTGATTCTAGAAAACTAGCTGATGACTAGGTATTCAGTATTATCAAAACAGCAACTGGATTGCTCAAGGAAGAGGTCCCTTTTAACAAGACAAAACCTGGCAAGGTTAGAAAGTGTAGAAAGGGTTTTCCTTCCCTTTGGTGTGTGAAGCAACACTGTGAATTCAGATGAGCTCTGTCCCTTGTAAGTTGTTTGCATTCTCGAGCAATTCTTAGCTTAATGAGCCTAACAAGCACTGGGCTGCATTGTGTGAAAGAGTGGGTCAGCATTCTATGTTGTTATTGCCGCTCTTAAAAAAATGTGATTTTTCTAATGCTAGCACTTAAAAGGTTCTTTTACTCTGTATGCTAGTTGGAATTTTAGACACCGATGCCACTAACCAAGAATGAAATATTCCCCTCTTCAGCTGAACTATGCTGAATTTTCTTCATATATTCTTATGAGTTAACATATTACAGGATTAATAAATCCATTATTTTACTGTAGTGCATAAATTAAATTATCCCATTTACTTCACGTTTTCCTTATATTCTGATTTATGCCGTGAACATTCAGAATCTCCCTAGTATCAAGTTGGTTAATGTGTGTGTGTATACTATTCAAAGTATGTATATATATATATATATATATATATATATATATATGAATACTTTAATCTTTCTTTTTCTCTATAATATTGACAATTTATTTTCTTTGCTTTCTCCAAAAGCTATTTTATTTTTTATTTCATATTAAGCTTTATATTTTTTAAGCTTATTTAATCTTTTCATTTTTCTCATTTTTTATTAAAAACAGATATTTTTCTTCATACAATATATTCTGATTACAATTTCTCTTCCTTCTACTCCCTCCAGTTCTCCTCACTTCCTCACCCATGAAACCCACTCCATTTCTATCTCTAATTAGAAAAGAACAGGCTTCTCTACAAAAAAATATTGCAAAATAAGACAAAATAAAAAAAAAACCAACACATAAAACTTGGACAAAGCAAGCCAACAAAGAAAAACAACACCAAGGCAAGATACTAGAGTCAGAGACCCACTTGTTCACACACCCAGGAGTCACATAAAACACTAAACTAGGAGCTATACTATATGTGTAGCCCCCTGTGCTTGATGTTTCAGTCTCTGTAGATTCATAGCCATCTTGCTTAGATAATTAAGAGGGCTTTGTTTTCCTGGTGTCCTCCTTCCCTCCTGGCTCTGAAAATCTTTCTGCATCCTTTTATGTGAGTTCCCTGAGCCGTGAGATAAAAGATGATGAAGACGTCCTATTTAGAACTGTGTGTTCTAAATCTCTCTCTCTCTCTCTCTCTCTCTCTCTCTCTCTCTCTCTCTCTCTCTCTCTCTCTCTCTCTCTCTGTCATCAAGCTGTGAGTCTCTGCATTTGTTCCTGTCTACTGCAGGAGGAAGCTTTTCTGATGGTGGCTGAATAAGCCACTGATTAAATGATTATGAGTTATTGTATCACTAATATATTTTTTAAGACCAGTAGCATTTGCTTTTGCCCTTGATTCCTGAGATATCAGTTCTTTGGTTCTTGGTCATGTAAGCAGTGTTGGGTATAGGTTCCATCTGGTGGAGTTAGTCTTCCTTAACATAAGTCAGACATTGGTTAGATATGCTCCTAACTTTGTGCCACAATTGCCATATACCATAATTTTCAGGAGGAAAAATTATAGATTCAGGGTTTTATGGCTGTGTGGGTGTTGATGTTTCTCTTTTGGAAGGAGTTATCTTTGCTAACCTGCAAAGTTTCTTCCGACATGAAAGCCACTAGAAGATAGGGATGAAAGTTTTATGTGGACGCCAGCGTGACATGCTCATGCTCAATGAGTTGTGGAGATGTAGTCTTGAACAAGGGGCCTTGCTGTCCACTTGGCAAAGAACGATCTATACTCTTGGCAACCACCTGGGTTGTTTGATGATTCTCTAGGACATCTTTGGCCAACAACTCAATTTGATGTCGGTCAGTTCCTGTAATAAAGACTTCATTTGGTGACAAGAGATGACCAGTTAGAACTCTGTCTCCTTCCTTAATTGCAGACTTTATTAGGATCACCTACATATATTTTAGAAAGTTTCCACCGCACTGCTTCCGTAACACCCCTCAAATGCCACTCAATTTCTTGCATTCCTTCCATCATCCCCATCTCCCATGCCCCTCTGCAACTTATGTTCCTCTATCCCCAGTCCACCCATAGGAAAAATGCTACTTCCCTCTCTGGTAGAGACTAATGTGTCCCATAGTGTCTTCCTCTATCTGTAACCTCTCTGGGACTACAGACCGTAGTTTGGTTATCATTTATTTTAAAGTTATTTTACTCTTATTCTCATCTTTTCTAGTTTTCGAACAGAAAAACTACCATTGAGTTGAGGGAAGAGAATGCAATAATAGCTCACTGATGCACCTGATTATTAATATTTTGACACAATTCTTGACCCCCCCCACCCTAGGAAAACACATATGCACCCATTCACATTCATGATAGCAGCGATTACTCCAAGGCTGAGCTAAGATATTGAAATATCAAATAAGATACAAACACAAACAACACTTCTAGTGTTAAAATTTCTTCTAACCACAGTAGAAGGAATAAAAATAAACATGTCTAAATATTTGTTGCTTGATGGCGGAGGTTTGCATAATTAATTTTAAGAATATATTATTTGGTATATTAAAATGTTATATTAGCCTAAAACTAATATTCTGAAATTAATATAAACTAATATTTGGAAAATAATCAAATTCTTTTTCCACACTGAGTTCAAGGTGCGGTGTGGTTTCCATACTTGCCTCTGGGACATTTGTAGAGAGGATTAGAATTGGGGGGTGTGACTTTACCAAGGGCTACATGGTGACCAATGCTTCTTGGCTCTGCACCATTTTAAGCCAGACTTGTTCATCACAGCAGCAAGTTCTTTGAAATATATGCTGCCTGTATAATGAATTAGTTTTCTTCCTAAATGCATTTAGAATCTGATTTACATTTACTTTGTCACAAGGAACCATGATTGATTTGATCTTGTCTCTATATCATGGGCTCCTTTTTACTCTGTATACATTTAAACCATCCTTAATAAGCAAGCCATTATTAGTTTGCCCTAAATAAATTGCAGTCAGCCGTGCTTATCAAATTAACAGACTAATTAAGTAGATATAGTGTTATGTGTTTAATATACAGTCTGAGCTTAATTGTAATGCTTAAGTTCCACCCTTAACCTTAAGGCTTCCTGTTTTCATTTCCCAGCTGAACAAATTTATTGTAATAACATCGCATAAGCATTACCTTTTTTGCAGCTTCTTCTGTCTTTGCTTATAAACCTTAAAATTTTCAGGGGATGATGAAAATCACACAGCAGATCTTTTCTTTCAAAAGTATTCTTTATTTCCTATTAGAGACAAACTAGCAAAATAGAAAGCCATTCCAAAATATACCTTATTTAAATTCTTCATATTCATTATTTTCTGTGTATTGTACATAGTTGGACAAAATCTCCAATGTCTGTAGAATTAGATGAAAGAATTTAAAGTTGAAACATTTGCCTTTGTAAGCAGATAACCTGTAGGTGCTCACTTAAGAATTGAAATCTCAGGACCTCTTATATCACTGGACCTCTTCCTCCCACTCTTGGTGTTCAGAAAGCACATTTTTATGCCTCTTTGATATTAGTGTAGTTTTAGAAACATTATAATTATTCAAAAGTTCTTCATCCTCAATATTTTTGGAGAGCAAACTCAAGAGGTGCTTATTAAACAAATTGAAGGGTGATCTGACAACTCATTGAGAAAGTAGGTATTTGGAAACCTGGACTTGCTTGCTTAAAATTTAATTGCTATTGATAACATTATAGCTTTGCATATCTTATACAAATGCAAGTTGCACTTTGACACTGGGTCTGCATCTGAGTATGTTTACTGTCAGCAAGAAAGTTGGAGATGTCAATAACAGTTATATAGTGCATTTAAGCTGAATTATACAAAATGAAGGAAAAATTAACTATTATAGACACTTCTTGTGTTAAAGGTGATACTTTAGATATAAACTATTAAATTCTTAATGTTTCACACTTAATGAATGTTTGGTAAATTTTACCTCCCTGTTTGTAAGGATACTAATTAAATACTTAGTAATCTGATTAGTTTTATGCTTACTATATACAAACCATCATTGTAGTATTCTTTTTGAAGTTCTGGCCAAGTCTATAATACTTTTGTGCAAACAAAATTAAAAACTCTCAAAACATTGTATATCACTTTGCTACAAATAGATCATTCGTGTATGAGATTTTTTGTGTGTAAGGATGGTAGTGTTAAAATTATTCTCATTTATCAAGCTTAAATGCTATGTTCTAGATGGTGGTGAGTTATTTCTGGTATCTGACATGTTGTGGAACAGGCAATATCAATTGCTGGGTTATTATGCTAGGAAATTATGATTAACACCACAAGAATTAATTATAAATTCATTAAAATATGTATGGATGACTGTTTTGAGAATTTGTTGCTTTACTCATAGCTATGACAAATACATAAAAAAAATAAAAAGAAGTTTTTATCCCCACGGATTGTAGTTTGAGGATGCAGTCCATCACGGCAAGAAGGCATGATGGTGATAGCATCTCTAGCTGCAGTTACCAGAACATGAGGCAGCTCTGCATGTTGCATTCGCACTCAGGAAACAGAGTGAGCTAGATGATGGTTTTCAGCTAACTTTCTTCTTTTTTCCCCTTGCATTCATCATGGGTCCCCAGTTCATGGGATGATAGTGCTCACAGTTAGGATGAGGTTTCCTTTCTCATTTAAACTTATAAAGAAACACCCCACAGACACACCCAGAAATGTGTCCCTTTATAGTTATCTTAAATCTACTCAGACAATGAAGGTCAACTTTCACATTTGTGTGAAGTGATAGCAAACAGTAATGTGTTATTGCTCATTATACATCTTCTGGAGCCAATATTTCTTGCTGCTTTTGTTCTGAACTAAGCCCTGATAAAGCCTAAACATCCATTGAAAATTAGTTGATTGTACAATTCAAAGCCCTTGGCGCTGGAAATACAAAAGGGAAAAAGTGTGAACTCTTCAGTTTCGTTTGTTTGTTTTGTACTTACAGCACCAAGCATTTATATTCAGTAAGCTATCCCCAAAATAATGGTATCACATAAACAGAATTCATAATAGAATATAATAAGATGATGTAAAGCAAGATACAGAATGGAAGTTCTCAGACTGGATTTGATCTTGAGTCAATTATTGGAAATGAGATCACGGAAAATATAATGTGTAAAGGAGACAAAGCAAAACAAAACAAAAACAAACAAACAAAAAAGAGAGGAATAGAAAGTTTTTGATGTCTGATTGATAAGGAAGATATTTGCGATCTGCATGATGCTGGACATTTGGTTCCTAGGGATAACCAAGAGATGGAAAGACATTTCCTCGACAGCTCTAGACTAAGAATTCTCAACCTGTGGGTCTTTGGGGTTGAATGACTATTTCATAGAGTTCTCATATCATCTAACCTGAATATCACTGCATATCAGATAGTTACATTATGATTATTTTTGTTTGTTTGTTTGTTTGTTTGAGACAAGGTTTCTCTGTAGCTTTGGAGCCTATCCTGAAACTAGCTCTTGTAGACCAGACTGACCTCAAACTCACAGAGATCCACCTACCCAAGTACTAAGATTAAAGACATGCACCATTTGGCTACATTATGATTCTTAACATTAAAAAATTGCAGTTTTGGGGTAGCAACAAAAATAATTTTATGGTTGGAGTCACTACAATATACATTATTAACAACAACTGTATTAAGGAAGGCTGAGAACCATTGCAGTAGAGGAAAGTAGATGAACCAATATCTTTCAGGACAGAAAATCCTCTTCTGATTAAAGAAGAATCTTCTATCATTAAGAATTAATGTTCTGGCCTGTATCAGAGACTTCTGCATGACCAGCTCCAACCCAGGGACCCTGTGGGCATAAGGGAAATCCATGGGAACAGGCCTGAGCCAGCAACCTCTGCCAGAGCAGGCCTGAGCCAGTGATCTTCACCATAACAGGTACAAGGGAATGACCACTGAGGGAGCAGGCCTGAGCCAGAGACCTCCACAGAAGTAGGACTGAGCCAGGGCCATCTGTGGGAACAAGCCTAAGCCACCTGAGCAGGGATGAGGGAGTGACTGCCAAGACAGCTGGTCCTAACCAGAGACCTCCATGGTACCAGGCCTAGGCCAGGGAGTTGTGCCGGAGCAGGCCCAAGCCAACTACTTCTGCAGGAGCTGGGTCAAGCCAGTGACCTCTGCTGGAGCAGACCTAAGCCAGTCACTGCTGAGGGACCAGGCCATAGTCAGCAACCTCAGCAGAATACGAGAGATGGAAGATCAGTATCACAAATGCTGAAGATACAATAGAGGAAATAGACTCATCAGTCAAAAAACAAAACAAAACAAAACATTAAATCTAACAAAAAATAACAAAAATATTCAGGAAATATGGGACACCATGAAAAGACCAAACCTAACAATAATAAGGATAGAAGAAAAAGTAGAAGTCCAGCTCAAAGACAGAAAATATAGAAAATATATTCAACAAAATTATAGAAGAAAACTTTTGCAAGCTAAAGAAGGATGGCCCTATGAAGGTAAAAAAAAAAGTTTACAGAACACCAAATAGACCAAACCAAAAAAGAATGTCCCCTTTCATATAATAATCAAAACACAAAATATACAGAATAAAGAAAGAATATTAAGACCTGCAAAGGAAAAAAGGACAAGTAACATATAAAGGCAGACTTATCAGAATTACACCTGACTCCTCAAGGAAAACCAGAAGGTCCTGCTCAAGCGTTATGCAGACAGTAAGAGAGCACAGATGCCAGCCCAGACTACTATACCCACCAAAACATTCAATCACCATAGACAGACAAAACAAGGTATTTCATGACAGAACTAGATTTAGCCATACCTAATCACAAACCCAGCCCTACACAAATACTATAAGGAAAACTCCAACCCAAGGAAGTTAACTACAGCAATAAAAAACACAGGCGTGATCTCATAGCAGCAAATCCCAAAGGAGGGAAAGGCATACACAATAACATCACCAACAACAAAAACTAAAGTGACATAAACAGCAATCATAGCTCATTAATATCCCTTCATATAAATGGACTCAACTCATTTATAAAAAGACACGGGTTAACTGATTGAATATGAAAACAGAATCCATCCTTCTGCTGAATGCAAGAAAGCTACCTCCAACTCAAATTCAGACATCACCTCAGAGTAAAGGGTTGAGAAAATATTTTCCAATCAAATGAAACTCAGAAAAAAGTTGGTGTAGCTATGCTAATATCTAACAAAATAGACTAAAAACTAAAATCAATCAAAAGAGACAACAAAACCACTTTTTATATTAGTGACAGGAAAATCCATCAAGAGAAAATCTCAGAAGTTAACATCAATGTCCCAAATACAAGGCCACACTGATTTGTAAAAGAAACACTACTAAAGCTTTATTCACATATTAAACCCCATACACTATTAGTGGAGACTTCAATATACCACTCTCACCACTGGACAGGTCAGCCAGACAGAAACCAACAGAGAAATAAGGGAACTAATATATGGTATGATTCAAATGAACTTAGCAGTCATCTTTAGAACATTCCATCAAAACATAAAAAGATGTACATTTTCTCAGCACCTCATGGAACCTTCTCAAAAACTGACCAAATACAAGGTAGCAAAGAAACCTCAACAGATACAAAACCATTGGTATAACCCCATGTATCTTATCAGATCATCAAGACTTAAAATTAGAATTCAGCAGGAGTACGAGTTTCAGAAATCCCTCAAACACATGGAAATTAAACAATGCTCACATAACCACCAATGGGTTCAAGAAAGAAATAAAGTAAAAAATTAAAGTTTTATAATTCAAGGAAAATGACCACAGAATGTACCCAAATTTATGGAACACAAATGTGTTAAGTGTTAAGAGGAAAGTTCGTAGCACTAGTTGCCTACATAAAGAAGTTGTCAAAATCCCATACTCATCAGTGAACAGAATACCTTATAACTCTGGAACAAAAAGAAGCTAACTACCCCAGGAGGAATAGATGGCAGGAAATAATCAAATTGAGAGCTGAAGTCTACAAAATAGAAACAAAGAAAACAATTCAAAGAATCAATGAGACAAAGAGTTGATTATTTGAGAAAATCAACAAAATAGACAAAAATTTCCCCAAATTAACCAAAAAAAAAAAAACCAGAAAGAGAATATCCAAATTAACAAAATGAGAAATGAAAAGGGGGACATAACAAGAGAAATGGAAGAAATCCAGAGAATCATCAGGTCACACTGTGAAAACCTGAACTCCTCAAAATTGGAAAACTTAAAGGAAATGGACAATTTTCTGGACAAATATTACTTACCAAAATTAAATCAAAACCAGATAAACAAGTTTATTAGACCTATTACTGCTAAAAATAGAGTCATCAAAAGTTTCCTAACAAAATCCCAGGACCAGATGGTTTCAGTGCAGAATTCAAAAGATTTTCAAGGAAGAACTAATACAAATACTCCTCAAATTGATTCATATAATAGAAACAGAAGAAACATTCCCAAACTCTTTTTATGAAACTACAATTACCCTGATACCCAAACCCCACAAACACATTACTAAGGAAGAGAATTTTAGACCAATTTTACTCATGAGTCCAAAGATACTCAATAAAACACTAGCAAACTGAATCCAAAAACACATAAGAAAAACCATCCATCATGATCAAGTAGGCTTCATCCCAGAGATGCAAGGATGGTCCTACACACAAAAATTTATCAGTGTAATCCAAGATATAAACAAACTGAAAAATAAAAACCACATGATCATCTCATTAGATGCCAAAAAAACTTTTGACAAAATACAGCAAAATATGACAAAATACTCCCCTTCATGATAAAGGTTTTGGATAGAGCAGGGATACAAGGAACATACCTAAACATAATAAGGCAATACAGCAAGTCAAGAGACAACATCAAACTAAATGAATAGAAACTCAAAACTATCCTATTGAAATCAGGAACAAGACATGGTTGTCCACTCTTTTGATATCTATTCAATATAGTGCTTGAATATCTACCTAGAGCAATAAAACAAAAAAAGGAGATCAAGCGATACAAATTGGAAAAGAAAAAGTCAAACTCTCACTATTTGTTGATAATATGATAGTTTTCATAAGTGAACTCAAAAATTCTACCAAGGAACTTCTACAAATAATAAACACTTTCAGTAATGTAGCAGTATACAGGATTAACTAAAAAAACTAGTAGTTCTCTTTTACACAGATGATAAATGGGCTGAGAAAGAAATCAGAGAAATATCCTTCACAGTATCCACAAATAACATAAAATATGGTGAAGTAACTCTACCCAAACAGTTGGAAGACCTATGTGACAAGAACTTTAAATCTTTTAAGAAAGAAATTGAAGAAGATATCAGAAAATGGAAATATTTTCATTTCATGGTATCAGAAAATACCCATATTCTTGAATAGGTAGAATTAACATAATATAACTGGCAATCTTACTGAAACCAATTTATTGATTCAATGCAATGCCCATCAAAATCCCAGAAAAATTCTTCACAGACCTTAAAAGACATTGCTCAACTTCCTATGGAAAAGCAAAAACAAAAAAAAAAAACAACAAAAAAAAACAAAAAAAAAAAAAACAGGATAACCAAAACAATCCTCTACAGGAAAGAAACTACTTCTGGAGGCATCACAACCCCAGACTTCAAACTCTACTTTAGAGCTACAGTAATGAACACAGCCTGGTATTGGCATAAAAACAGACAGGAAGACAAAAGGAACAAAAGCAAAGACCAGGATATCAATCCACACACCTATGAACACCTGCTTTTTGATGAAGAAGCAAAAAGTATTAAATAGAAAAAAGAAAGCATATTCAACAAATTGTGCTAACATAACTGGATATCAACATGTAGAAGAATGAAAATAGATGCATATCTATCACCATGCACAAAATCCAAGTCCAAATGGATCAAAGACTTCAACCTAAAACCAACTACATTGAACCCCATAGAAGAGGAAGTAGGAAATATACTTGAACACAATGACACAGGAGAATTCTTTCTAAATATAACCCCCTTGGCACAGACACTGATAGCATCAATCAATAAATGGGACATCCTGACCGGCCCTGGGGAGCCAAAAGGGGAAACTGTGCCCCCCTCTTCCAAGAATAACCAAGAGGCACTCCTTGATTAGAAGAGGTAATATTTAATAAAGCAGCATGGCCATTCAGTCTAAACTAACTTCAAAACTAACAAATGTTTTTATTTTATCAGATATAACTTGCTACAAGGGAACCTCCCCAAAATTAAGATAGAGATTGAAAAAGTAATACAACTATACTAGAAGTTAGATGAGGAGAAATTAGTAGCGACAAATGAGCAGGAAAACGGAGGGTTGTGACTGTGCCATATGAGGAAAAATCAAGAAAGAATAACAGGGAGAAATGTATGATTTTTGGGTGCAGAAAGAAAAGACAGACTGCAAGACAGAAATGTATGTTGTGGAAACACTGAGTCTCAAAGGGAGTCTAGTAAAAGTTAAACAGGTTAGAACCTCATGGCAATGCAATACTGGAATGAACAATAATTTGATTTCTGATAAGACTGATTTATAAATATCATTGAAACCATCCTGAGTGAGGTAACCCAGACCCAGAAAGACAAACGCAGTATGTACTCACTCATAAGTGGATATTAGATGTAAAGCAAAGGACAACCAGCCTGTAGTCCAGGACCACAGAGAAGCTGGGGAACAAGGAGAACACTAACAGGGGCATACATGGATCCCCAAAGGAAGAGGGAATTGACAATATCACCTGAGAAAATTGGGAGCATGTAGGTGGGGGAGAAAGACGGTGAAAGGGAGAGGAGAGAAAAGAAGGGGAGGAAGGAAGAAGGAGAACATACATATCTTATTGTATCTTGTTTCATCCTGTTTGGCTGTTGTCTCTTGGAGGCCTGTTTTTTTTTTCTGAAGAGGAAACAGAGCGGGGAGGGGATATGGGGTTACCTGAGAGGAGTGGAGGGAGAGGAAGCTGTCGTTTAAAAGTATTGTATGAGAGAAAAAAAAAATATTTTCAGTGAAAATAAAAATAAATTTTAAAAGTGGTTTAATAACATGTAGCACATTCATGAGTGGATCTCAATGTAATATATCTTTAAAGTAACAAAGAGGTATGAAATAATAAATGTGCTGTAAAAGTCTGTATTTCAAATCCTATGCTTGATTGAATCCTGTATTTCAACACTATTGACATATGAGAGGGGGCCCTGCCTTTGTGGTCAAAAGACAGAAAATCTAGGTCGAAGATATTCAGTTTCCATTAAGCATGGATAAACAATAAAAGTTACATTTATGGTAATTACTTCTTAACAAGAACTATAATATGTATCCATTTATCCTGAAATAATTGGAAAATTGAGTTTTTTGGTTAATTGAACATCCTTGTTAATTGACATTTGTCAAATATATTATACATGGATTAGCAGCATTCAAAGACCTAGAATAAAATTGCATGCTTTTGACAACTGAATTATAACCTAAGTATCTTCCTACCTAGATGATTCTGACTCATCAATTTTTACAAATGTTCAGACATTACACGATGCCATTGATTTAAATTAATCAACAACCATTATGCTTGCATAATATGTAGGAGTAAAGGGCAAGACTAATAAAACAAAATTATTATTGACTCTTGGACAAAGCCTGAACTGTAATTAAATAAAATTAAGGCAAACTGTAAAATACAGTTCTTTGTGATAGTGATAATAATGTCTTGGATTAATGGAGCATGTTCTTATTGTTAATTAGTAGAATGATGTGTATCTACCTAGCATGATACATTTTTTCTATGACAATTATCACCTCCCATATTAAATGCTATTGCATTTATATTTCTTTTTACTTATTACTTATTTGTAAATAATCAAGATAAACTATTGAAAAAGTAGAAATGTTAATTTTTTGGTCCTGGAAATGGTATAAAGAAGATCCAAAGAAGAATTCATTTTATTTATATTTAATAATCACTATAAGTTTGTCTCCTTAGAAGAGAGTGACTATATGAAATATGTTTTGCACATTTATATACTGACTGTAAAATCATAGCCTGTTCAGTGCTGGAACTCTCAATGTGTGGCTTCTCTCTTCCACAAGATTTTGCCTTCTGTAATTTCATTTTATTATTATTAAAATCTGATTCTATATTTGTTCCATGAAAAATTTTAGAAAAAAATTCATAAATTTAAAATTGCATACCATATAGTGCAATGAATCTAAAAAATAGACACTACTTTTAATTTAAATTTTGTTTTCATTTCTGTGCAGGTGTATGTGTTTATGTGAGTGTATGTATTAGAGTACGTGTGTGTGTGTGTGTGTGAGTGTGTGTGTGAGTGTGTGTATGAATGTGTGTGAGTGTGTGTGTGTGAGTGTGTGTGTGATTGTGTGTGAGTGTGTGAGTTTGTGTGTGAGTTTGTGTGTGAGAGTGTGTGTGTGAGTATGTGTATGAATGTGTGTGAGTGTGTGTGTGTGAGTGTGTGTGTGAGTGTGTGTGAGTGTGTGAGTATGTGTGAGTGTGTGTGTGAGTGTGTGTGTGTGAGTGAGTGTGTGTGTGTGTGTGTGTGTGTGAGTGTGTGTGTGAGTGTGTGCCAGGCATGATGGAAGCCTGAGAAGGTCAGCAGAGGCATTGGAGGCCCTGGAGAAGAAATTACAGTTTTTAGTTACCTGATGTGGTTGCTAATATGGGAACTAAATTCTGGTCCTCTAAAAATGTAACAAACACTCTTAACTGCTGAGCTCCTTCTAAAGCACAGAAAACATTCTCACTTCACAGTATCCATACAGTATACTGTATCTTTGCCTCCTCCTAGGACCTGGGGAGAGCATCTGTTCACATCAAACTGGTATTAAGTACACTGACATTTATTCTGTGCTGGTTTCTAATTAATGTTTTTTAATCTCTCTGACTAATTTATAAATTAAACTTTGTTTGTAAGAGTAAGTACTATTTCAACATTCACATTTTCACTCTGAGTATCTTTTTATGCTATTTCTTATTGTTTTTATTGAGCTACATATTTCCCCCAGATATTAGCTTTAAATATGCCTGTAGGAACAAATATAATGCAGATTCTTTGTTATGCAATGGGGTTTTTTCACTTTAGCAATTAAAATAAATAAAATTCATGAAACCCCTTATTTCTTTTGAGGGAGAGAAGTCTCATATAGTGTCACCATCAAAGGCAGGTCACAAAGATCAGAACAATATCCATATACAACACTAATATGTTGTTACTACTTAAGTAAACATCTTATCAATAAACATCAAATTAATATGGCTGAGGCCAGTTATTCCCTTAGAAATTTCTAGATTTTACGTAAGTGTAACCAAATTATACTATTATTTTAAGCTTGTTTCCTTCCCTTAGCAAATTTCTAACCACACATCACATACCAGTATATGTGTGAACATTTAATTTAATTATATTACTCAGCCATGATATGCTACAAAAATCTAGGAAAATTTGTCTTTTCATATGCTAGTTTGCTAACAGATACGGTTTTATAGTTTTGCTCTTACACATATGTGAATTTCATACTTCTGTTGTAATAGATTTTTTTCTCTCTTAATGCATATGGGTTTTTCTTACCTCCCCTGCTAAAGGCCTTTTTCCTTCTTCCAAACAGATGTTTTAGCTCCTTCACCTTTCATTAATAGATGTATGTACGCAAGCATGTATGTGTATACATATCCATATAAGTGTGGAAGTGTGCATGTATGTATGTGTGAATGTATACATGCATGGATAATTCATTTATGTATGTAAGTGGATATACATGTTTGTATGTATGGCCGGTTGATAGTTGCATAAGATAGATTCCCTATCTGACAGTCATGAGAAATCTGTATTTCTCTAGCTGTAGTCTCTGTTTCTGTTTTTCCTCATTTTCTTTAGGCTTATTATCATACTGTTATTTCTACTACCATATGATGGGAAAACATCACTGGTTTTAAGTGTCTGGCTTACAGAGAGAGAGAGAGAGAGAGAGAGAGAGAGAGAGAGAGAGAGAGAGAGAGAGAGAGAGAGAGAGAGAGAGAGGGAGAGAGAGAGATTTTTAATCATTCTGCTGTCAGCTGTCAGACTTTTAGACTGATTCCCTATCATGGCAATGACAACACTCTAACACACAAAAAAGGACTGTATGTGTCTAATGGCTTGCTGACAAACACAGATTCAAGCTGTTACATATCAAGAAGCAATCTACCTGAGTCATATGGCAGATTCCTCTGGACTGGTTTCTGTAGTGTTTGTACCCACAATATATAATATTTTCCTCTTTTCCACATCTTCATCAACATTTGTTGATTGTCTTCTAATGATAACCATTCTTAACAGGATGGGACGAAATAATCAGTCAGTGTGTCATACTTTTCCTGAATTTCCCTGCCGACGAGGAGCTCTCATTTTTTTTTCATATATTTTGTCATTTTTATTTCTTATTTTGAGAAATTCTATTCATGTTTTCCACAAAAGTATTCATTGACTGATTTTTTTTCATGTATTCAACAAATTCATTGCTGGTAACATGTACACTTTCAAATTTTCACCCACTTTTTAGGTTGTCTCTTCATTCTCATAGATGTTCCTGTCCTTGAAATGGATTTTTTATGCTCTCCTACTTCATAATTCTCAGAAATATTTCATGAGTTATTGGTAGCCTTTCCAAAAAGCCTTACACTTGCCTGAATCTTTAAATCTTTGCCGTGGAAATTTACTCTGCCTGTTTCAGAATTTCAGACACTCTGAAAATTTGATCTACTTGGTAAGATTTTTATGCAGAGTGAAAAACAAGAATCCAAATTTATTTTTCTTCCATTTATGAACAACTAGAATTCCTAGCAGGTTTTTCTTGTTTGTTTTCTTAAAGATACCACCTTTTCTCCATCATGAACTTTGACAGTTTTGTCAGAAATCAGGTGGCCATAGCAGCATAGTTTCTGGCTCCTCTACTTTGTTTTATCGGACTGTTTTGGTTCCAACAGCTTCTGCGCTGTTTTGGTGATGTGTCTCTGTCATACAGTTTCAGTAAGAAGTAGTTATGACTCCAGTATTGCTCTTTATGATTCACATTACATTGGCTTCTACATAAATTTCAGGAATTTTTAGAATTTGGTGAAAAAATAAAATCATAGTTTGGATCGGAGATTCCATTCAGTCTTTGGGCTGTCTTCTAGTGTAACCAGTGTGTGAGTTTGGAGGCTTGCTCTTTTTCCTCGTGTCTTCTATGTTTTTTACTCCTCTCTCCTTTACACATTTCATTTTAGAGGTTTTCCATTTCCCTTACTGTATATATCCAATATTTGGGAGATATCGTGATTGGAATTTTTTTCCTCATCATTTTTTTGTGGCATGTCCTTGTAGTATATAGTAAAGCTTCTAGTTTTCATATGTTAATTTTTAAAAACCCGCTCATTTGTCAAAGATGTTTCCACATCTAAGAATTCTCTGATAAAATCTTTTAAACATAGGATTGTATCTTCTGTAAACAGAGGTACCATGACATTTTCCTTTCCTGATATTTCTTTATTTCAATTCCTTTCCATATTTCTGTAACTAAAACCCAAAAAGCTGCCTTAACTAAGGTTACAAACACTGGGTAACCTCGTCTTGTTCCTGGATTTATTGAATGTTTTCATTTCCCCTTCAGTGTAATGCCGTCTATATAGGCTTATCACCAGTTTTGTATTGGGACATAATCCATCTGTTCCTAGTTTCTTGAGGACTTGTACAATAAAGGGTATATACCTTTGTTTCAAAATATCTTCAGCTATTAATATGACCATGTGGTTTGCAAATTTCAGTCTACATCTGTACTTTATTACATCGGTTCTTTGCAGGCTATTTTTTATCCCTTGAGAGAAGCAAAACTGAAATGCTGTTTGATCTTTCAACAGAAACTGTAGTTTCAGATTTTCAACCCCACTGACAGTCAATAGTTTGCTCCAGAGATTGGATCACCTTTGACCTTGGGCTCAGGGCAATCAGAATTCATCATTATCCTTAAATGAGAGACTCCCTTTCTAGGTACTAAGGGCATGGATTGTGCCCACTGTATACTATATTACAACCTGATTTTCGTCCCATGACCACATCCATCTTTGCCCTTCTGCTACCTAGAATTGACACTAAGGGATTCTTTCTTCTTAGGGTGGTTGCACATTGACTCCAGACTCTCTGAATAGTGATTCTTCTTTGTCAGTCTCCAGGGTATTTTCCTGTTGAACAATTGATTCCCTCCTAAGTCCACTGTTTTTATTGCTCACGAGAAATACTTGAGTTGTAGGCATAATAAAATGGGCTTCCTTTTGACTACTAACCAATCAAACATGAATAGTGATCATTTTATACCAAAACCTACAACTGAATTTGAGAGATTGGAAAACACTCCTCTTGCTTATGAGTTGAACTATGATCTTCTTTACACCCGCATTCCCTACTGACCTTCTAAATGGAGCCTCTGCTCCTCCCCCAACAGTGGCTCTGATGCTGTAGCTGAAGCTGTGATACTGTTCTCTCATATTGCCTGTGACACCCTTCTGCTTGTGCTTCTTTTCCTTAATATCCTTATGATGTCCATCATTCTCCAACTCCTCTTAGAGAAAGAGTATCTATGCCCCATTATTCTGACTCTTCCCAGTTTCTGAGGTACAGAGGTTTCTAATCCATCATTTTATCATTAACCATGAACTGCCAATTAAAACCTACTCGAAACTTTCCTATTCACATCACTACATTTTAAAGATATTATTGATGTCACCTACACTAGAAGTTCATCAATAAACCTGACATTTAATCCCAAACTGCTAGAATAGTATGGAGGGAGATGAGTTACATCCTTTTACCCAATATGGACTCAAATACTGGATTACATAGTGTCTTTACTGGCAGATCTTCCTCCTTCTTGAGAGGCATAAGGTGATACCTGTAACCCCAACTGAATGGTTTTCATACTGAAGTTCTCCATCGAGTACCTTCACACTATTCTTGTCACCCCACTCCTAGAGTATGTCCAGAAAAGACAGTGGCCTCTTAGAGGAAGTCTGTTGTTGTGTTTTCCTTTTCCTCTTAGATAAACTTTGTGAGCATCAAAAAATATAATTATAAAGTAGGGCCTAAATTTGTCCTGCTTTTAGTGTGCCCACATTTAACTGCCCAAGCTTTGTTGTCACAGCACTAAAAGGTGACCATTTACAATCCAGCACAAAGAAGTCTTCGGAGGCAGTGTGTAGAAATTTTATTATAGAGGATGCAGAGATCTGTGTTTCTTAGCTGACACATGAATTTGATTGCAAAGCAAAGTAAATGCATATGCATCTGCCCTTGTTGCCTCAGCCCTGGAACTAGTGGTCCTTTGATCCTTTACACTCTCGGGATAACTTTTGACCGGGCATCCCTGTCTTGTTACTGCTCTAAAGCTTTCTCCCAGCACTAACAATCTCATATGATATATGGATAAAACTTAAAGAACTTGCAAGAATATATAAACTCTGCAATGTCTCTGAGTAATTTTCAGTGTCAACACTGCCACCTCTTCCTTTGCTCTCCAAAGTCTGGCCCTTATTTCCTAAAATGCATAAACCTTTATTCCTTTGCTCCTGTCATTTCCTCCTATTGAATTATTAATTTTTGTGTTTCAGCTTAGTTTTGTTCCAGAAGGTCTGTGGCTATCGTTAAATTAGGCTCTTCTCTATTCTGTCCTATTTATCTGAATATTAATTTTCTTTAGAACACATATTTTTGTGTAGACTCGTTTTCAAGTTATACTTTAGTATTGCATTGCACTTCTAACTACAACATGAGAACGTGAAACAACTATTATATGAAAGATTAATTTCTTGTTATTAATATTTTGTATCAGTTTAGTTATTTAGCTACTGTTTAATCATGTTTGGAAAACATCCATCAAAAAGGTTGGAACGATGGCTCAATATCTAAAAGTACTTATTACCTCATCTAGAGGATCTAAAGTCAGTTCCTAACATCTGTGTTATGCAGATTACAACCATCTGTAATTTCATCTCCAGGGGTTCTGCCTTCTATGGGCACTGGCACAAAAAGGCATTCATTCAAATGAACAACGGATAAATACATACATATAAATAAGTATAAATAAACTTTTAAAAAATGTATCTGTCAAATGTAGGTTTTTATTAAATATTTTTAAACATAGTACCCAATTGTTCTGATAAATTAAACATATAATGTAGAAAACATGTTCATAATTATGTTCCTAATATAATTCAATTCCATTTCCATAATCAATCCTTGGTGTATAATTGTAAATAAAAGCTTAAAAGTCTACACAACTGTTATGCAATCATATATCATTCCCACAAGAGTGATTTACATGTTAGTATTTACCTTATTGATTTAAAATTTACCATTAGTTTAATTTCTGAAAGATTTATTTTATCATTTATTTATAGGTATGTTCATTCAATATGAGTATGTATGTGAGCATCCACAAAGAAGGAAGAGCGCTTAGGATACCCAGGTGCTGCTGCTACAGTGGATTACCTGACATGGGTGCCAGAAACGAATCTGCTGTTTGCAAGAGCACTATTTACCTTTTTCGAAGGAGTCATCTCTCCATCCCCTACATTTAAGTTCCTCATTTTGTCTGATACATCAACAAACGTGATGTTCTGCTCCAAGAATCCCACACTCCTCACAAGAACATTAACTCTGCTCTCCTTATCAGAGCCGAGAAAGTTCTCTCAATCCAACAAAAGATTGACATTGAAAATTTCACATCATTGTTCTTCAGAGCTCTGTGCATTTAAAGTGTGATCCATCCTTGTGTTGTTTTAAGAAGTGCAATGCAGTCTTTTTGGTCATGTTTGGTTTCAATTATTATTTACATCCAAATTACATTCTCAACTAGACCATGAGATATATTAATTTATTTTCAGTAGGATTGCTAATGCCACAAATAATAAGCTACTGATGTTAGTTATCACTCTGCTAGGAAAATGATCATTTTTCCACATGGTAATCAAATGAATCATAAATATTAAACCTTCAGTTAAACTTATTTATATTTGTATGGCTACTGCTTTTTAGTTCATGGTTAACACTTAATATGGTTTGTTTACATGCAAGTCATAGACAGGATGCTATTAGAATAATGTGTTGTAACTCTGTTACCAGCAATATTGTGGATAATTATTTTGAATAAGTTTTAAATTCTTCTTTTTCAAGTATTTTTCATAGAATAATTTGGTTGTAAGCATACACATAATTTGTCAAGGGGGAAATTTCTCTTAGATATTTTTTGTATCTTGGATTTATTGGAATATTTTAAAGTTTATTTCAGTCTTTGTCTTTGAGGTGTTCTTTAAGTTGATATTCAGTTTTCCACTAGCTTCCAATTACCTTATAATACATACCATTCTTGTACTGTGAAATTTTCCTGTGCAAATACAAGGAAGAAAGTGGAGACCAGTGTGACTGTCTCCGCTGACAAAGGTTCTCTCGTTATCCACACTATTCAATCTTTTCTCCTGTCACTTGAAGCACAGTCCCTGAGGCATAGTCAATGCCTCAACCTTGGCCCCTAGAAACTGACACAGAATAGAGCCTAGCTTCTAGCATCCAAAACCCTAACCCTCAGATAAATATGTCTTCCCACAAAGTGGCAAAATTCAACGATGTCACAGAACTTGCTCTGTGCTCCAGTCAATGTGTGCACATGAGGCTCAGGGCTTTCACTGTGTGAGGGACAATAGTGTAGTAATTTCCACAAAGGTGGCTGATAGAGGTAGGGTTTACATGGATCAAACTTCCACTTCCAGTTTATTGTGTATGTATTCATATCCTTCAAAATTGAAATTCTGCTCATGGACCTGAGTGTCTTACTATTCCTTTTCAACCCTTCAAATTGCCTAAGCATACAGAAACCCAGTCGTCACTTTATATTCAGCTTTGTTATTATAATATTATATTTCTAATTAAACTCCTGTATGCCCTCCAGTATCTGACTTTGTTTCTGAGAAAATAGTTTCAGTTTTCTCTGAGACAGCATCCTTCTTTTCAAGGTCTGAGAGATATGACAGTTAATGCACTCTTTGACTCTTATTTCCTCATAAAGCTTCCTTCCATGCCAATGTAGAATATTTAAGATTCATCAAGGCTGTGACTCCTCTTTTACTTTCAGTATCTCCAGGTTTGATGCTTTCTTCCAAGCACCATATCATCAGGAATTGTGAGGAATCACGGAGTGTCAGGTACATGAGCTAGAACTCAGAACTACTGTGCCTGTGTCGAACACTGACTACTTTGCCCTCGGTCTTTTAGGCTGCTGGATCTTCATCAACAAGTTTATAGAGTCTTTTAATTCTTAATCTTTATTTTGTATAGTTCCCATGATTTTCTTCAGGGGTGTTTATGAAAATCAGTTGAAGAAATTAACTTACATGATTTAAGGAATAGTCTACATCTATCAACCATGGGATAATGGGCTTTTTACCAATGTGAGATTTTTAGTGTCTCTAGGACTCTTCAAATTCATTTTGTATATTTGGTCCTTTTTTTTCTTTACTCTGGGATTGCTTAATTTTTGACACCTAAAGATTTCTTATGAAATAGAGGTAGTTGATTTTTAAAAATGTATTTATGTGCATTTTAAAAAGTAGAAAATCAGCCCAAGTTCACTTTTTGTGAGCCACAGTACTCCACATGGGATCACATGATCTGAGCAGAATTTCTGATGCTCAAAACCTCTTCACAATGGCTCTTAGCTGCATTTGAACTTGTTTTGAAAACTTTTACCAATTCAATTTTTGTGAATTACATTCACATTTATATTTTTTTACTCCTCTCATTCCCATTTCAACTCCTCCCATGTCTCAAACACTCCTTCACAAAACCATGACCCCTTCTATACTTGTGGTTGTAACACACACACACACACACACACACACACACACACACACACACACCACTGAATCCATTTAACCTATAAGTGGGCTTATCCCTAGAAAAAACTCTCTCTATATCAGCATTCATTGATTTTTGGATGCACTTTCTCTAGGGATGTGTTTTTATGAAACTATCCACATTAACATTGGCATGTCAACTGGTTTGGTCATTATGCAGGTTGTACATAGGCAACAGAATTATTAAAATCTCATGGGTGAGCATCCTTGTCATGTCTTGAATAGACTAATTTCCAGCAGGCATTCTAATTCATTGTCTCTCGTATCTTTTGTTCACATCCTCTGAGACCTTCCATGAGGCTTAGTGACATTTTGAGAAAATTCTTTTTTTCCTTAATATTATTGTATATTACACTCTAAAGCAATGCATTCTTTTAACAAAAATGTTGGCAAAATAATAAAGAAGAGAGCCGAGACCTTTGCAGGCTATAACATAGCTTTGAATGCTGTAGTCATCAACTCCCAGCGATACATTCCAGCCTTCAATGAACAACTGTTTCTCTACTTCTTAAGTATAATATATCAAAAGACCACAAGACACAGACAGAAAAATCAAATATAAGAAACAGTCAAAAATCAAAATGGTAGAAGCATATAATAGCTAGATAGCAATGAATATCAGCTTAAAATAAAAGATTTCTAATACCTTTGGCAATTAAGTAGAGAAGTTTGTTCAGAGGATTAGTACTGGCACCTTGGGAAGAGGGAGGAGTCTATATATATGGTGCATATACTTAGTGTAAATTAATGTATTAAATTGGAAATATATAATAAGTAAGGATATGATCTTGAAAAGTCCTCCCCTAGATTTGTCCTTGAATCCTAGCTCTCAGGGTTATCGCTTTAGGCAGCACTATACAAAACAAGAATAATGTGTTCGTTTTTCGTTATTGAGCCAGGAATTTGCAGAAAAGGTCAAGGCTTCATTTATTTTGAAAACTAGAGTTGGACCAGCTGGACAGGCGACTCACACTTTACTTTTCTGGGTGCAGAACAGGTTTCTGCCTTTACCACACACTGTGTATATTTTAAACAGAATTATATTGGTACCAGGGCAAAGTGTAACTTGGCTACATATAAATAAGCTAACACTTTCTTCTAAATATAAATGAACAGTTCCGTTTGTTTGTTTCTTACAATGAACCCAGTTTCCAAATTAAAAGTCTGGAGCTACTGGAATTTCTACTATATTAGGTAAAGTCACTGTGCACATATGTTAACAATTACCCTTTTTAAAGTGTTGAATAATTTAAAAAGAAAACTTATGGAATTTGCTAATTTCAAGTTTTTGAAGTTGGGGTATCATAGGTCAGTATTATTTGTTGTTTATATTTTTATTATTATTAAAATTAGTTACCAGAAAACCACAACTAGTCAAAATGCAGAGATCATCTGATGGTGGGATGGCCAATCTAAATTGACAGACACATCTACATATAACACAGTCCCTACACACAAAGCTCCAGGAAGATCCAGAGAACCACTGATACATAGGATTTGGAAAAATAGAATGAAGTGAAATATTATTAAATCACATTCATTTTTATTCTGATGGAAATTCTTATCCTATTCCTTGGAAAAGAAAATACTGAAGACACCACAGACTACTAAGGAAGAAGGGTTCCCATCATATTAGTGGTTATGAACACTTCTAAAGATGTACCTTTTAATGCAGTTCCTCGTGTTGTTATGATCTCAACCTTAAAATTATTTTCATTGATACTTCATAAATATAATTTTTCTACAGTAATGAATCATAATGTAAATATCTATTTCCTGGTGGTCTTAGGAGATTCCTGTGAAAGGGTCATTTTATCCCAAAGTGCTTGTTAATCACAGGGTGAGATGCTGTCTTAAAGGAAGATGAAAAAAACCCTGAGATAATAGATCTCAAATGTAATATAGGTCAAGAATAACAGGGAAAAAGAGAAACAAAATTATTCAGATGTATAGATAAGAAAAAGTAAAAATAACACTAATAAGAGCCAAATGATAATTTTAAAATTTAACTGAGGAATCACAAGAAAAATTTCCTAATACTAAATTAAAATGTTACAAAGTGTAAATTCCATTTGAGATTTACATGCCTGGTGTGTGAAACTCTAGACAATGCCAATGGTATTTTGCTAACTCTTGAAGAACGTTTTCTTTGCTTTATGTTTTAAGAGAAAGGGCCATATCACACCGAGGACTCTAAAAGAACATTTTAATCAAACATTCCAAAATATTTTATTTTTATTTAACCTTTTTAAATTAATATTCCTTACAAAGCAATATAGCAGCAATCATGTTCATGACTTTTTTGTTTATAATAAGAAAACCTATGGTGTGAATATGACACATTTGGGTAAAGTATAAAGTTTGGATATTTCATTTGCATCCTCAGAACCAGGTTAAAGCAAAATGCTACGTTACTGTGCAGTCCTAGGTGAGAACTTATGACAAATGAATCCTCAGAAGCTAGTGGCTCAGCTAAACTGGTATATACAGGCAAAACAGCAAATAGACCCTTCCTTAAAGAAGGCAGAAAGTGAGGACCAACATCTTAGTTTGTCTTGACCTCTTCATACATGCTATGTCACATACCTATCTGTACTCACATAGAAGAACTTATGTACAGATAAACACACATGAACACTTATCACATTTATCATATCATACACATGAAAAAAAATGCAATTAAAATTGGATGAAAATTTACAGCTAAAAATTGCTTATTACCTTGATTGTTCAAGCCACATTTTGTTGTTTCAGTTACAAAGGCAGTTGTCATAGGATTGGACAACTAAGTATGATAATGCAGAGGTATAACTCAAGGTTTCTCTTAATGTCATGGGTGTCAAACAGACACTTTTGAATATAACTTTTCTTATTTTCTAATGTAGTGTTCCTTGTCTGACTCATAACCATGGAATCACAGAAAGTACTCCTACCAGATACAAATTTCAGTATACTCATAGTGGTGACCTACACAGCACAAGGATCCGGACACATAGCTGTTCTCCTTCCATGGTACTTTACGTGTATGAGTCTTTTTAAAGAATTTCAATCATAAAAAATGCAACATAAGCCATGTATTGATATTTTATTCTTCTCTAAAACCATATATATTGACCACAGTCTCCCCTCCCTCCAGTACTCTACACTCTCCCCATTTTCCTTTCTCCCAGGTCCACTGTTCTTCCATTTCCCTTCAGAAAAGAGCAGGATATCAATGAACTACCAAAGATATCGAAAAATACAGCATAACAAGATGCAATAAAACTAGGTACAAAGTTTCATATCGAAGCTGGATGAGGCAACCCAGTAAGAAGTAAAGGGTCCCCAGAGCAGATAAAAGAGTCAGAGACACCCTCATTCTCACTGTTAGGGATACCAAAAGAACACCAAACTAAACAACCACAATGTACAAGCAGAACCCAGCTTTGGATCCTGCCATCTTTCCCTCCTCTTCTGTGGGGTCCCCTAATCTCTGAGTAGAGGAACCCAATGCAGACCTCAAAATTAGACTCTTTCCCTGAATATTACCTTGATGTGGGTATCTGTATCTGCTCACATCTGATATTGGAAGAAACTGACTGGACAAGGGATCAGTTTATGTGCATAGCAGAGCATCATTAGGTAACATTTCATTGATTTTTTTTCCAGTTATGTTTGGTTCTACCTTAGGTCTCTGGGCCAGCCAACTTCTGATTCCTGGCCATTCAGTCAATATCAGGTGTTGGCTCCCTCTCATGGCATGGGCCTCAAGATAGCCAGCCATTGGTTGATCTCTCCTACAAACACTGAGGCAACTGTGTGCTAGCACATCTTGAAGGCAGAGTAGGTTGTGGGTCATAGATTTTGTGGCTGGGTTGGTGTATCAGTCCCACCACTAGAAGTCTTGACTAGTTACAGAATACAGAAGGTGATTAAGTTCAGGCTTTATATCTTCCATTTCTACCCAGGATCACTCTGTTAGGTTCCAATAAACTTCCACTATACTAGGTTTCCATATTGCCCCCAAACACCCAAAATTTCAGTCATCTCTCCCCATGCTCTCTCCCTTCCTCCCTCCTTCCCTCCCTCCCTCCCTTCCTCCCTGCCTCCCTCCCTCCTACCCCCTCCTACCCCCCTCTCTGTCTATCTCTTCCCCACCTGATCCTTCCTGTTCTCATCTCCACTCATTTCCAGTCCACTGGCAAAATCTATGATTCTATTTCCCCTTTTTAGGGTAAGTCATGCATCCCCTCTAGAGCCCTGCCGGTAACTTTTCCTCTCTGTGTTGACTTTTATAAAGAGTATATAAAACTGATAAAGTATCTTTAAGTATAACTTATTTCCTATCTATCTATCTATCTATCTATCTATCTATCTATCTATCTATCTATCTATCTATCTATTCTAAGAAAAATATCTCACATACCTATAACGAGATGTCATTTGTTTCTCTCATACCCACCTATTCCCAAATACCTGGTAGCTGCTCCCCAAATAATTGACTCAGAGGCTTAATTTTACTTATAATTGCTCAGTTAATGACTCAGGTTTGTTACTAGATACCTCTTATACTTAAGTTACCCCATATTTCTATTTATGCTTTGCCACATAGTGGTTCCTTTATTAAAATGGCACGCTTATCTGCTGCTCCCTTTGTGGCTAGGTGACAACTTCCATCTCTGCCCTTCTCATTCCCATTATCTTCAGTTTGGTCACCCTGTCTCTACTTCTTGCCTGACTTCTGGACAATCAGAGTTTTATTAAACCAATTTAAGTAACAAATCTTTAAAATTTACATAAAGATTATTCCACAGCACATCCCTAAAATTTAAAAATGTTCAACTTAACAATATTTATAAGAGCATAATCATTTCAATGCATTGTCAAGAAAAGACAGACATATAGTATAAATATTTTTGTGATATTAAATAGTATTGGCATTTTGTGTTTTTAACTACTGAACAGGACTGGAATTATATCATAGTTGTAGAGTTCTTACTAGACAAATCACTTGAATTTATACCAAAGACCGCTCACCACTTCTGAAATTACACAATTATTATCACTCTACTATATACCTAGTTATATATTGGTATGATTGAACTCATAATGAATGGGCCTCTTTCTCAGAACAGAGCTTTGAAAACCAATAACTGAAATCCCAGGTTTCCGATTATAGGTAAAATGAATTAGATGTGATGCATATCTCTGCTCCTGGGTAGAGATATGACATTCTGAAGTGCCCGTTAGGTCATTAACAGATACATAATCATTATAAGATGAAGGTATAGATGAATTCTCTCTGAAACAAGCAAGGGCATATTACTGCCCCTCCATGAAAGAAGTCAAAGAGACCTGTCAATCACCGGACCATAAAAACATTGCTCATGAAGATCTGTCTGCTCTCAAGTTTTCAGGAGTAGTAGTGATCTAAAATGTATTTTGACACAATGGTCTGCATTCAACCTGAGAATGTGCTTTGTTCCACTTGGCCTGTCTTTCTCACTGTAGTTTGTATGGAGTCTGAGTTCTGTCCTCAGAGATTCTGAGGATGGTGAATCCAAAAAAGAACTTGATGACAATTGTATATTTAAATTACACATTTGTGTCTGTGTCTGGTTACCTAAGTGTGAACCAAATATTCATTGTGTCATTTTTCTTATTAATTTTAATATAAAAATTTCAAATTGAGTATTAAATCATTTTCAACTATTTATTTAACTTTATTTTGCTGTTGGAGTTTGTATCATGGTGCATTACTTGCTAAGTACTTTCTCACTTCTGAGCAACAGAACTAAGACCAATTTTCAATTTCATAAACTCTGAAAGATTTGACTTATTAACCAATTAATTAACTGCCTACATGGGTTTTAGATGATAAGTTTAATTAGTCTGATAAGCATATTGCATTGGCATATGTTAGCATATTGGTTATTTCAGAGAGAAATATTTTCCATTCTTAATCTAGTACACATAATTCTGATAAGTGCGAACATTATAAAAATATAAACATTTAATAAGTGTAAATGTTATCAATACATTCTGTAATGCAAACACATATAATGAAAGTTATTTTTGCACCAGAAAATTCCATTTTATTTAAAATATAAAAATAATCTATGCCATAGCTAGATATTTTTCCAAACTATTTAACATATATTTGGATATATATTAATATAGCTGTCTTGCTATAAAGAAAATATCCCTGTTAGGAAAAATACATATTAATTATGAACTAGGAATTAAAATGTATATCATAATCCATGTTCTAGTCTTCTTTGTACAAGATATATATGCACAGATTTCACAGCTATTCTATATTAAATGTTTGCTTTATAAGAGGGAAGAGGAATGAAATATGTTACAATAATTATTTAAATTCTGTTACTGATATTTAAGCTTTAAAAGGGACAAAGGCACATGTGCCTCACATCCTTCAGTTTTTTTTTTGTAAAAGGTAAACCTCTGGATACAATCTACATTTAAATTTAATATTATATCATCTCAAAATACTCATTGCTATCCTGACTAGATAGACAGCATCTACCTTGGTCAGAGACAATTTAGTCATGTAAATCAATTTATCATTATGACTTTAACATCTTTCAGAGAATAGTGAATCCATAAAACAAAACAAACAAACAGACTCCATTAAAATAAACAAGAGTCAGAATCAAGGATGAGCGTTTGGGGAGGTGAGGTGACAATGAGAGGAAGTATGGTTAGGAAAGTTTTAATGGGTATCTCTCTGATTTTAGTAAACTCCATGAATGCCACCATTAGCTCACCCAGAACACATCTGTGTAATGAAGAAGACCAACAACCCTCTTAATGACAGGTAGGGGAAATGCATTTTCTTCCAAAACAGGAAGCATGGGCAACATCACTCAGATTTGACTCAGAAGAGCATCAATCTCTGTTTGTGTAGAAATACAACTTGGTCTGAGCATTTGGAAACTTTTAGCTCAGTTTGCCTGTGAGTAACATATAACACAAAATAATAGTGCATTAGCCAAGATTGGAGTCCATTGCGTTCGCACATAAGCATTTTTAAAAAAGAAAATCTAGGACTGTAATGGAGTGTTTTCTCTGTATAATCTTCAGAAACTGAATGCACTTCTCTAATGCTGCTTACAGACTCTCTAAATTCATCCTGAGGGTGACATCATAGTCAAAGATGGATGATTAGACTCCAATTATTGTCTTTGCATTCAAGATAGAGGAAAGTGAGAAGAAAGGGATAAGAGCAAATAGGAGCCCTTTAGCATTCTAAAAGGTTTAGGAAAGCAAAATAACAGATATTTTCTGATGACATATCCCACAAGGTACCCTTGGCTAAGAAAACTACTACTAAATAGCATATACCCAAACAGGCTCAGTTTGCCAGTCTTACTTGTGAAGCAGTCTAAATGCTCTAGAAAGACTACACACAGAAAACAATCAGTTGCCA
This sequence comes from Arvicola amphibius, assembly GCF_903992535.2. Taxonomy (NCBI): domain Eukaryota; kingdom Metazoa; phylum Chordata; class Mammalia; order Rodentia; family Cricetidae; genus Arvicola; species Arvicola amphibius. The sequence goes on along the minus strand of NC_052057.2, from coordinate 31,475,490 downwards.
CATTAAAAGATAAAATCTAGAAACTACAGGGAAACCCTGTCTTGAAAAACCAAAAAAAAAAAAAATACTTGCATATGAGGCCCACGCACATAGAAGTCCATTTAATAAGAAAAAGTGAAACTGAGCACAGATACCATATATTATGAACAATAAAATGCCTTGAGAACTACAGAATACTCCACTGTGTAAATGTAGCATATTTCAGTTGAGTGGCACCTGGGTTATTTCCAGGTTCTGGCTATGACCAATAATGCTGCTATAAACATAACTGAGCAAATGTCTTTGTGTTATGATTAGATGAGATATCATGCAGGCTGGAAACATTATGGGGATAGGGAGAAACCAGGTGCTAGGGAACCGCCTAGGAATTCACAAGGATGACCCCAGCTAAGACTGATAGCAATAGTGGAGAGGGTGCTTGAACTAGTCTTCCCCTATAATCAGATTAGTGAGTAAAATAATTGTCATCTTAGAACCTACATCCAATAATAGATGGAAAGAATAATAAAACTTCATATTAAAATATTAAACAGTCTTTAAACAAATGTGCAGCAAATGAGGACAATGATCACAAAATGTAAACAATGTATAGGTATCTTGATCAGAGGTAGAAATGCATAGTGCAATATGACAAATACTATAATTGCATCAAGATACAATATAGATCCAGCAGAGGTAGAAATATGTATGTATACAATATGACAAAATAATTTTGCATAGGTTTTTCTCAAAAGAAATAGCATAGTAAACATAACATATATAATTAGAATTTGTATCAATATACAAGAATCTATACCAATGTAAATTGTCTATAAATAATAGACACAAGTATTCTCATACTTACTTTTATTATTAGTGTAAGCTCACACTACTCTATTTATTATCCCATACAATCCCTTTTTATTTTTAGAAAGAGATCCCTGAGCCTACTTAATTTCTACCCCTAAAACTATAACACTTATAACAAACCCCAATAGATGTCCCTAACCCTGAGGATAAATTTGGTTGGGAGAGGAGATATCATCTTTTAGAATTAATTTTAGTTGTCATGGGGGCGATCTTATTTCTATAGGATCCTGTAAAAATGAAACTGATGGTTAAGTAAATGCACATAGGCTTGGGAACAAGAAGAAAAAGTATAAACAGTTAGAAAATAAAACAAATTCTTTAAAGAGATAGTAAGTACTATAAAAGGATACAGACAGACATAGATTAAAGGAGTAAAAGAAATTTTTTAAAAGCCATGTAAAGATGAAAAATATACAGAGAGTCTGGATTAAGTATATTATTGTGTTTTCTTTAAAATTTTTCACTGCAGAGAGACATTTGTTTGCAGGGGCTGCTAAGCTAAACCAACATATATATTTTAAAGGTATCATGACTGCAAATTTGGGGTTTTATGATATGTTGCTTTGGAAAAGTGGTTCTGCTTTTGCTTTCACAGAAGAAGGGAACTTGTGAATTCCTTCCAGGATAATATGGTTTGATCAAACAAAAGCCCCTGAAGTGAAGGCCTTGGTGGTCTGGCATCCACAACAGCTTCAGAACAGATGGCTGAGATGGACTAACCACACAGGATTCCCATGAAAGACCTGATTAACAGCACTCTCAATCAGCAGAAAGTGGTCTAAAAACCGATGCCCAAATTCCAGAATATTGTTTATAAATCATTGTTTTCATTTAAAGGGGGTTAATTGTAAGTGATTAATGGTTATAGTCCATTTCTATTAGAAAAGTAAGGAGGATATGATATAGAGATAAATACTTTGCATTGGAATGGATCTTGTTCTCTTGGTACAGGTTTAAGTTCAATGTTGTGACACTCTGTTTATGTATTTCTGCTCTTGTTTAAGATATTATGTTTGTGCACTTCATCTAAAAAGGTAATGTATATTTAAGAAATAAAGATTAATAGATAGCCATCTATAATAATCAAACTTGTAATTATGTTAATTAGCTTTTCTAGATATACAGAGATACATTTCAGATGGATAGGTATTCTTCAACCCTTTGAAAGACCTAAAGAATATGACATTTAAAATGATTTAAGAACTTAGACTTTTCTCGACAATGAGACATGTCTGTTTTTGGCAGCAACAATTACTTCAGAGGAGTTGATGGGCAGTGAAGAAATTTGTTATAGTATTTGCCTTTAAGCCAGGCAGTGGTGTTACCCGCATTGAATGCCAGCACTTGGGAGGCTAGCCATTTGGGCAAGAAACTGCATTTTTCCTGGACTGCTTGCTGGTATGCTGTATGAACTATACATGCAGGACCCACAGATAAATGACTGATGAACTTTCCAAAAGACAAGATGGTCCTTTAGAATTCCTGCATCACAGAAAAAAAACTGCCAGAAATTCTCTAGGACAAAGAAGAAAGCAACTAACGAAATTTGCCAGTAAAAAGCAAAACAGGTTTACAAATTTCCTGCTTCATGGAAAAGTCTGCTGGATACTATGGGCCTATAAGCTGAAGATGGAAGTGCCAAACTTACAAAGAACTTTGGATGACTGTCCAGGCATTAAGATGTCTCTGTCAATTCCAGAATTCTGGAAGTTGCTTATAATGTACTTTCTGTTTACTTAGATAATATTATATTCTTCTGGAGTATAAAGAGTTAGAGACAAATAGTGCTTTCCTTAGTTATGATAAAGGATAAATTAGATATAAAGCTTTAGACTCACAAAGATAGGATAAATGATAGAGTTTTTGCTAAATGTAAATGGAATAAATATTGTAACTATAATTCTTGCTTGATAACTGTTTTGTATATGTAATTTTACTATGTTAAACTTAAAAACTTTCTTTTTAATTAAACAGAAAAGAGGAAATGAGGTAGAATGTCTTTCTGTAAATGTATTGCTTTATTTGCTGATGAATACTTCGGGCTATGGCAAGGCAGAATAAAGTCAGGCAGGAAATACAAACAGAGGTATAGGGAGAGAGTAGGTGAAGTCAGGGAGACACCATGTAGCTGCCAAAGGAGACATATACCTATAATTTTTTACTGGTAGGTCACAGCACCATGATGATACTCAGACTGATAGAAATGGGTTAATTTAAGATGTAAGAGTTAGTTAAGAAGTCTGGGCTAATAGGCTAAACATATAGTTTCTGTGTGATTATTCGGGTCTGAGAGGCCAGGAAATGAACAAGAAGTCTCCTTTTACACTGAACTATTCCTAAAACCTCGGTTCTCTAGAACTGATACAGAACTTCTTACGAAAGCATTCAAGAACACAACTATTCAAAAACTACCTTGCACACAGTAAGCCCAACAGCAGCCACAGAACACTGACTTGAATCTTATCTCTTCATACATTTCTGAGTAGATGTTTCTTACGACATAGATGAGCAAAACACCCTAATTTACCTTCTCAAATACTTTAATAAAAGCTTTTCTGAACTAGTTGACTCAAATTTGAGAGTTAAGTATTTTTTAAAGATCTAAACTGATGTAGATACCACTCTTTCAGTTAGTTGATAGTGCTGGCATTTTGAGCAAATAATAGGATAACACTTATTTCCTGGAAAAAATAAAGTCTGAAGATTTAGCAGTGACAGCATCAGCAATGGTTTCAAACACAGTTACATAATAAAATGTTAAAATATCACCAGGAAGTCCCATTTCACACTTCCAAAAACTGTTCGTGGATGTGTGGGTGTTTGGGTGTGGAAAAATTGTCTGTATATTGTCTCAGAGTTTGTAATAGAATCTTTTTTTTTTTTTTTTTTTTTTAGTTTTTCGAGACAGGGTTTCTCTGCAGCTTTAGAGCCTGTCCTGGAGCTAGCTCTTATAGACAAGGCTGGTCTCGAACTCACAGAGATCCGCCTGCCTCTGCCTCCCGAGTGCTGGGATTAAAGACGTGCGCCACCACCGCCCGGCTTGTAATAGAATCTTAAAAATAAGCATTTCCCAGATATAGTTCTGTAGTGAGTAGACAACCTAGTGATTGTGTGAAAAATGAACACTGTTGAGGGAGACTTCTGTGTACCTCTATTTTAAGAGAAGGAATTCTAATATAAACTTTTGTAGCATATAATAAAAATCACTATGAGCGGCATATGATTGTGTATCAAATCCTTTCTTTTTTTTTGCCTAGCAAGTAGCGGTCTTAGAGGAACCTATATGGCTCACCTGGCATCTTTATATCTACAATACTGCCATAACTCTATGGAAAACAACACTAGAAAAAAAAAAGAGTGCCCTAGCATGTTCTAGAAATGAAATGCAATGATTTAAATCTTTTGTTCCTGTTGTTTCTTATATTTTAAATCATCTTTTCCTAAACTTTTGAAGAAATAAATAACTTAATGTGACTTATTAGAACTGAAGAAAAGACACATTGTCCATAAAATGTTTCATAAGAGGTTTCCATTGTAGTTTACCAAGATAGGATCTATAGAACACAACCGTATGTACTTACTGGATGCCAGTTTCCAGTTTAGACGAATTATCCATATTCTTCCACTAGGTCATAAAGTATTACTTAGGATAATTACCTTTTCTAAGGATAACATGCTGTATATAGAATCACATATAAAAAAAATCAAAACTATGAATATAAATACACCAGGAGAATCAAGGAGAACCTTAAGCTTGAGCACTAGACTACCTAACCCAAAGCAGCACCTTTATAACTTGTTCAACCCACTGATTGATTTGATAAAACGGGATGCCGTGTTTTATCAAAGTTTACTTTTAGATCTGCTCGGTATCTATTGATGTGACTTTACGAAGAAATGGTAGGATTGATATTCTTCTTCTAAGTGTTGCTTACGTGAATGACGATAAAAACTGAGAAAGTTTTTTTGAAATCTCATTAAGGAATTGAGAACGTAGAACAATTTAGCATCAACAAAACAAAAACAAGCAAATTGAAAGATAAAATCCAGTTCTTCCATGAGCCTACGTCATAGTAAGAAGAGCTGAGGTGTAGTCTTAGGTATTTGTCAAAGGCTGACTGAAGCACATATTTATTTAGAATGAATATAAGCAAAGAGAATAGGACGGTAATAGAATATATTTGATACCATGATGAAAGACCAACAAAATGGACCTAAGATTAAATGTGAAATTTAAAACTATAACTCTTCTGGAAGAAAGGCTATCAGAACATGTCAATAAGCAAAGTCCTTAAAATATTCTGCCAGAGGGCCCTGGCAGAGCACTGGAGGACTGAAGCTCCGAGGAACTGGAGGGATTCAGTACTGAGAGACCGATTATTGTCATGAGCATGATAATGACTTGTCTGCAAATATGAATGTATTGTAAAAAATAATAGAGAAGACAAAAATAGTTATATATAATATAAATCATTTTAAGTCAGAATTATAAAAATTTTGTCTGTTCACAAATATAATGCATTAAAAAAGCTTCATCATATCAGTAACTGATTTCCAATATACATCTAACATATTCATGAAATGTATAAGTAATTATTAATAAATATTAAAAGAAAAGCTCATTATAATTTAAACCTGAGAAAAATCTTCAACAAATATTTTAGAGACATGTGACACTCTGACAAAGAAATGGAGAGATGCTCTAAGTCTGAACCTATGTGGAAAGTACCAGAGGTCACCATGAGATTCTATATTACAGCCACTATATAAGTAGAAAGGAAAGGCAGCATGAGCATTACTTGAAGCATCAAATACTTCTCCAAGTTGTGTAAAATACTATAAGACCTTTGTTAGCTGTAGGTTAAAAAAATAGTCCTTGTACCATAACCACTATGCTTTTGTTATTTTATCTAGAGGAAGTTATAATGTCTATCTACGAAATTATGTATACATTTGCTAATATTTCTTTTTTCACATAACAAAAGAAGAAAATCTGAGGAAAAGTACCTGAACAAAGGGATTAATAATGACTGTATTTGACTGTATTAGATTTTTTTTTCAGAAAAAAAGTACCAAAAAAGAATGGAATTGACACACACGTCAAATTAATCAAAATAATAAAAAAAAAAAACCATGCTGAGGAGCAACAACCAAAGAGAAAATATCAGATTTTCAGGTTTTGTTGCGCTTGATGAAGTGCATGGTGCTGTAGAGCTGATCTAGGGAGGTGTGAGGTCAGAACAGTGATTGAACTGTGAACATGTGGCAGAGGAAACGAGAGGAGACGACGAGAACAGTGCTCTCTAGGGTGCATGAAATATTTTAAGTTATGATTTTAGTGTTTGTTATATGGTGAAGTGAAATCTCAAAATTTATTGAGTCCCATTAAATGCATGATGGTTTGTGTAAATTTAATTTTCACTAAAATGATGATTGTAGAAAAGAATAACTAAAAATGAATGGAACTCATCATATAACTATAAATGTTATTCCGTAGAATTTTCTTGAGTTAATTAGAAACAACTGAATGCAAGTTTGCGTACCATAGCTTATTCCTCTTTTATTTATTGATACTCAAGCCTGAAAATAGCCCAATATCATTCAGAATATAAGTTGGATAACGTCAAAATGATTGTCCTAACTAGGCAGGCCATAAAAATGTAGTCTATTGATTCCCACTGAGGATGCGTAAAGCTTCAATAAACTCTGTTAAGGGAAAGAAATCAGCTCCCAAAGGCTGTTTAAAATATGATTTTATTTACATGTTATTTTAGACCTGAGCAATAAGGATTAATTAATCTATAAGTTGGGGTTGGGAGACTTGCATGCAAGAAATAATTGGGGTAAAAATATGATTCTGTGCAGAACACATATAGCTATCTCATAAAGCATTGTCAAACCTAGAAACAAAACTTTAATGAAGGGAAAGTGTAAATATATATGTATGTGTTGCGTGCGTGCGTGCGTGCGTGTGTGTGTGTGTGTGTGTGTGTGTGTTTGTAAAAATAAGAAAACAGAAGCCAAGCCAACACCCTGAAGAGTGAATAAAGAAAATGTTGGATATTTACACAATGACGGATTATTTGGCTGTTTAAAAAAAATGGCATCATGAAATGTGCAGGCCAATGGATAGAACTGAAAAAAAAAACCCATCTGGAGTAAAGTAACCCAGACCCAGGAAGACAAGCATGGCATACTCACTTATAAGTGGATAGATATTAGCTGTAAAGCAAAGGATAATCAATCTACAATCCAAAGACCTAAAGAGTCTATATAAAAAGAGAGCTTAAGTGGGGATACTTGGATCTCTGTGGAAAGCAGAAATAGAACAGATTTCCGGTATGAATTGGGGGAATGTGAGGATGGGAACATGATGGATCCAGTGGAGAAAGAATAGAGGAGAGTACTGAAAGAGATGATTGTAGTGGGGTGGGACATTTCTGGGTGATGTAGAAACCTGGTAAAAGGAAAACACCCAGATATCCACAAGGATAACACCATCTAAGACTTTAAGCAATAGCAGATATGTAGCCTGAACTGGCCATTTACTATGACCAGGCAAGATATCCAGTTGAAGAATTGGGAAACCAACCCAGTCACATAACCATTCACCTACAGTGTGTCCTGTAAGGGTGGAAAAGAGATTGTGGGAGTGACCAACCAATGATTTCCAACCTCAGACCATCACCACAAAAGGGAGCTCACCCTGACACTGCCTAGAGTGTCCACATACAGAAAGATTAACAAATACATTAATCGATACATGTATTAATTGCTTTTCTGTTACTGTAACAAGACACCATGATTAATGTTCTTATAAAAGAGAGCTTGTTATTTTAGAGGGTTAGAGATATTGATGGCAGATCAAAACCATGGGAGAAGGAATAAAAGTTGTGAGTGCATATCTTTTTTTAGGAGAAAGAGGGTGTGAGAGGCACATTGGGATTGACTCCAGCCTTTTGAAACCTCAAATCTAGCCACCAGTGACACACCTCTTCCAACAAAGTCATAGCTCTTAATATTTCCTAAAAAGTTTCAACTTAGGGCCAAGTATTCAAATATTTGAGCCTATAGGAACTATTTTTATTCAAGTCACTAGAGTGTATACATGGATTTCCACCATCTGTTTGCTTAGCTAGAAATAGAAATGATGGAATCCCAAGAATAAAGTGTGTACCCACTGTCAAGTTAATACCTTCTAAGAACAAACTTTCAAAAGAAGGGACAATAAACTGGAGATATAGTTGATATAGCTGAGCCCAAGCCTGTTTTGTATAAAAAATAAAATGAGCCTGAAACAATCTATGGTCTCAGGAGTTTGAGATAAGTCAACAACAGAAAACACAGAAAGATTGAGATATATCAAATTTACACCTGGGAAAGTCAATATTAACTCTGACAATTTGAGAATGTGTCTAAATAATGATGTCATTCATTTAGGATAGACAATTATGATTCCTCGATAATTTGAATAAATAACTAAATAAACCAATGCATGGGTAAGAACAATGGCTTTACAGAAAAAATATACATATAAAATGTGAAATAAGTACAGAAAGTAGTTAAGTGTCCTTAGACTAACACAATCTACCAGTAAACTTTAAATTTGTTCATGAATTTTTAGGTAAAACAGAATATTTGTAGTATTTCCATGTAGTTCTCACATTTATTAAATTCCAATCTAAGGAACAGACTTATCAGAGGAAAAGCTGAGTTGTCAGTTTTTCCAAGGGACAAAGGAAAATGTCTTCAGTAGAAATCCGTGCAGTCATTCAAACTGTAGTATGAAATAGAAAACCTCATGTATTCTCCCACAGATCATATTACCTGTTAAAAGAGAAAATATCAAACAGCCAAACTGCAGGACACTCAACCAAGTCCCGAGTAGCAATCCTTACCCTCATAATTACAAAAACCAAGGCTTCGAACAAACTGATGCTTAAGATATCAGAAATGTGGAGGGTATATGAGGCCTTGAACTGAAACCTGGAATGGTATAAAGAAGATATTCTTGGAAAATTGACTGTTGAAATCTAACTAAAGTGCATGCTTTACTTTGGAACAGTGTACCAAAATTAATTTTTTAATATTAATCAATATGTTATGACTAAACAAATTTTATGGCAAAGGAATATTGAATAAAAATAAAGGAAGTATCTGCACAATCTTTACAGTTTGAAAAATATGAATTTATCATAAATTTAAAATACAAAAATTAATTTAAAGCATGAACCATTGTATAACTGTAGAAGTGAGCAAAAAAATCTTGACAGTATTTGGAAATTAAATGTGTCAATATATCAGCACTGAAAGAGATTTGGGCCTGATAAAAAATTTACAGTTGATGTTTTATTTTAATAATTTAACATAATATAAAATATGAAATACATATTACAGATTGATGTCTTACTATTTACCAATATTCCCATTTATTCATCCACCATTATACTTTTGGAAAAAGAATTATGTTGTGAAGGTATGTATAGAAATACAGTAAATAGTATAAAACTTAACTTGAATCATTTGGTAACTTTTTATTCATATATAAATCCAAGAAAAATTATAAAAGAATAGAAATGTTACACCACGTCTTGCTCATTCGTGTCTCTTAGCAATCTCACACTTGAAACCTTCCTACTCCTGACAGTTTGCCAACCACTGTTTACCTATCTTACAATATCGTGTAGTTTGTAGTCTCTACACTTTTGTGTGAATGGAATTTTTCATTATTTATTCCGTTTTTTTTTTCTCAAGGCAACTATCTTTTAAATATATTCATTATTTTACAATAGCATTCACTGGTCTCTCTAACTTCCAGCAATTTGACTTATGAGAGTAAGCATATTCCCTTCATTGTCCTTCCCTGTGAAATACTGAAATCTCTCTCCAAGTAGTGAATAGAGGTAACCATCAGCTAACAGAACTTAGAATCACGTACAGCATCAATTCTGCTCACATTTCCTGTCTTAAAGGTAGGGTCAATATTTATTTATATAGTAATAGGTTCTAAGTCATTTAGTACCACCCCTGCTGTTTTCTCCTCCTCTCCTCCTGCCTAGAATGTTCAGATACTCTTGTATTTACCTGAGTGAATTAGACGTCATGATATCTCAGCTCACTTTGTCCGAATTCACGTTTTTCTTCAAGTCCTGATTTTGTTGGAACCTTCTTTCCAACAAATGTTTGTAATGTCACTTACAAGACATTATAAACAAGGATAAAGATGTGAAGATGATATTAGTAACATAGAGGAGAGGTTTTTTTTTATCACTACTCCATCTATAAACCTTAAAACAAATCACTTACAAGACATTATAAACAAGGATAAAGATGTGAAGATGATATTAGTAACATAGAGGAGAGGTTTTTTTTTATCACTACTCCATCTATAAACCTTAAAACAAATTAGGTGTTAAGTACATGACATCAAATTATATTCTGTTCCCTTTACAGGTATTTGTACTATGTTTCTAATTGTTAAATATTTTATTTCAGACATCATTAGTGGGCAAATAAAACTATCATGTTTGTTGTAATTCAAGAGGCCTATGAAATAACATGATTATCTTTTTAATTAAAAGGCAATGGTGTGTGTATTTAATTATTTTTGTTAATCAAAAAATTCTTAGTAATGTGGATGTGTTCATCAGTTCAATGCTTCTACTGTTTCCAACTTCATTATGTTATGAAGTCATTGACTTCTAAATGTAGTTGGAGTGATTATTTTATTTATCTATAATTGCTTTATACTGTAATTATATGTTCTCCATCAATGATCAAGAATGCTACATGGGAATTTATATTCAAGCAAATATATTTTGTACAATATTTCATTATCTTCACCGTCAGAAATAGACAGTTATAACTACTAAAGCTACTGATTATTTGAGAATTGACGTACCCTAAGTTATCCACTAAGAACATTTACATATTGTCTCATCTTCTCTATTTTTTGAACTACAAACCATGTATTGGACTTTATTACTCCTTTTTATTAATAAGTAAACAGATGCTAAAATAAAGTTTAGGTCAAACTGAAGTCTAAATATGGTTTACAGAATAATTAAGTTTAACTTCCAATAGGAACAATGTCATACTAAATTTTGTCCTCTACACTTATTGGATGTCTCTACTACCCCAAAGTCTGACAAAGCAGGGCTCTGGAGACTAAGTTATGCCATAGAGTAAGCTAGTTTTAAAGCAGTCATCTACGTTTTGATCGCCTTTGTCAAGTTTCAACATGTATTAACAATATTCCCACTCCATGAGACCATCAGCGTTATGTCGTTAGGAAACACAGGCTCAGTAGCCTATCAGTACCAGTCCTGGTCACAAACCACCGCTTCGTGTCTCACTAGGAGACAGTGATGTATCTTCTGTTATCTTCCTGCTTTTTTGGAAAACAAGTATATTTCTACCTATTGACATGTGTACATATTTTTATCTTCCAGAAATCTCCAAACTTTTTTCTCACTGCAGATACGAATTTATTCAGGTAAATTCGCTAATGACTACAACACCATTTTCCAAACCACCTTTTTTTTTTTTTTTTTTTTTTTCCTGAGTCTCGACAGCCATTCTCTTCATCATGCTATTTATAGAAAGCTACCCCTTTCTCTGATGACTTTGGTCACTGACAATCTATATAAAATCTAGGTTATAGAATTGTACTTAGCAATATAAATCTAGTCAAAAAAAGCATAAATTATTTTTATAATTATATATAAATTTATAATTTTTTAATTTATAACTACTTTAAGTTTTAAATGAAAGAATGTTAGCTCTTTCTTTTTATATTATGCTTATATGTGCAGATTTTGTAGTTATATAATGTTTTAAGTTTGTAACATAGATTATTTCCTGAGATAGGCATGATGGGAAAATGTTGGCTATTGCTGTCATGAAATAATTTTGTTATTAGTGGCTGTGGAAGTGGCTCAGCCAGTAAAGTGCCTGCATGTATGATTAAAAGCTTAAATTTGGATTCCCATTACTCACCAAAAAAGAGCCTTGACACACGTAAAAGATTCTCTTACCAAAGGTAAAGGTAGAGAAAAAGATCTTCTGCTCTACCTGGCCAGTCAGTCTAGCAAAACAGTGAGCACCAAGATCAGGGAAAGGCCCTGTCTCAAAATATACAGAAAAAAAAGTGATCAAAGATGTTACTCAATATCAAGGTGGTCTTCACACGCATTCACAAACAGTTGTAGGTCCACAGTAGGCTGAAATTTCCTGTCTCAGATTATCTAAGTACCAAATACCAGGCAGTTGCTTACCACACAGAGGCTTAAGGTTACTTATAAAGGTTTGACTAATAGTGCAGGCTTATTTTTGACTAGCTCTTACATTTTAAGATAACCGATAATCCTTATTTATACTCTGCCACGTGGCAGTACCTTTTCCCAGTATGATGTGTCAGTCTTTTCTCTCTAAGTGTAGCCATCAACTCCTGATTCTGCCCTTCTCTTTCCCACCATTCTTAGTTTGATCACCCCACCTATACTTCCTGCCTAGCTACTGGCCAATCAGCATTTTATCAAATAAATTCAACTGACAAATTTTTTACCATGTACAAAAGAATTATTCCACAAAATTACAATGGGTCTTTGGGTGACTTTCCGGCAAGCTTGAGATCCTTGTCATTAGGTAACATTTCACCCTGTTGGGGGCTTTGAAGAAGTTCAAGACTAGATAATAATAGTCTTCTTTAGTAAATTAGATAGAAATTTAGTAAAAGGTAAATGAGATATAAAACTTTGTACACACAATGATAAGATAGATGATAAATTATTTTCTTTATTTTGCCAAATACGAATAGACTGGATATTGTAAGTGCAATATTCTTGATAACTGTTTTTGTTGTATATAATCTTAGTATATTAAAGTTAAAAGCTTCCTTTTTAATTAGATAAGGGGGAAATGCTGTAGAACAATAATAATAAGTAAAACAGCGGGGGCTGACTGAGAAGCAAAGGACAATGGCTCTGGGCTCTGATTGTTCTTCATGGACGGGCTCTGTGGGAGCCTTCTCAGCTTGGTCGATCACTCTCCTGGACCTGGGGGGAGTTGGGAGGACCTTGGTCTTAGCATAGAGTGGGGAACCCTGATGGCTCCTTGGCCTTGAGAGGGAGGGAGGGGAGGTATGGGTGGAGGGGAGGGGAGGGAAGGGGGAGAAGGAGGGGAGGGAAGGGGGAGGAGGAGGGGAGCGACGGGGGAGGAGGAGGGAAGGAGATGGAAATTTTTAAATATAAAAAAAATAAACCATGAGGAAAAAAAAATAATAAAAAATTTACCATGAAAAAAAAAAAAGTTGTACTGCATGATTTACTTGTCACAATATAGCTTCAATAATGAGGATTTCAATGAGATTTTTCTTTGCTTTCATTTTTTCCCTCTTAAATTTCGGTTTATGTGGGGAAGGGGAGGCTGCAAGAGCAGAGAGTGGATACAAAGGGATGGGAAGATGAATGGGGCTGAGATGCATGAAGAGAGAGGCACAAAGAATAAATAGTTTAAAATAAAAAAAAAGTAAGCTCGGTGTTAGTTTACATATAACCTTCACTTATTTACCTTCTCTACAACAGAAAGTTTCTTTTTCTAAGCATCCTCGCCAATCTTGGTTATTCTTTATTTTCTTAATGGTATTCACTATGACTTGAAGAAATTGGATCACAGTGTTGGTTTTCCTTTCTACTTTAGAATGTTTATCATTTTTCTGGATGAATGACTATTTTTACTTTATCTTTTGCAAATTGTATATTTATTTATTATTATGTTTATTTATTAAGTTGGTTTTCAAAATATTCATGTCTGTGTATTTTATATATCCTGTATATTAATCATTTTGAAATATATGGCTATCAAATATTTTCTCCTATTTTGTGGGCAGTTTCTTTACTAAGTTAGTAATTTCATATTCTGTATAAAAGATTTTCAGTCACATAAATTCAATCTGTCAATTCTGTTTTATTTCCTGAGTTTTTGGAGTGCTCTTCAGCAATTGGACATTCCTTGCTTATGTCTATATCTTGCAGTGGTTTCTTCTAACAGAATTTCAGACTTCCAATTAAGGACCTAGAACTTGAGAGATATTGAACATTTCTTCTAAAATTGGATATCTAAATTTCCTAGAGACATCATTTAGAGAGGCTGTCTCCTCCAATGCATGGCATCTTTATTAAAAATCAGTGTGCTGTGGCTTCTTGAGTTTGTTTTTAGGTCTTATATTCTACTCCATTTATCTACATGTTGATATTTTTGCCAGTAATATGCCATTTTTCTTACTATGCTATGTAGTATAACTTGAAACAATATAGAGCAATACATCCAGTGATGTTCTTCTAATCTACAATTCCTTTGTGTACTTGGGATCTTTTGAGACTCCCAATTAGTTTGGGAGGTTGTTTTCTCCAAAAATGTCATAAGAACTTTAACATTTTAAATAGGAGTGTGTGGATCAGTACAATAGTAATGTTCATAATAGATTTCAAATTCTTTGAGTGTAGAATGTCTTTTCATATTTTATTGCTATCTTGTTTATTTTTATAGTGTTAATTATCATCATAGAAGTCTTTTGCTTCCTTGAGTAAGTTCATTTCAATGTATTTTTAAACTTTTGAAAGACTTAATTGCTTTATTATTTTGTCAGCATGATCATTATTGACATATAGTAAAACTCCTGATATTTGTATGTTGAACTTGTTATACTCATGCATTCCTGAAATATTCAGTACTAAACAGTTTTTGGTGAAGTGTATAGGATCTTTTACATATAGCATCAATTAGCCATAATAATGCTAATTCAATATCATCCCCTTATGTGTCTATCCATTTTATTTCTTTCTTTTATTATCGCAATTTAGTTAAGACATCAAGTATTATAAAGACCAAAGGCAATAAAACAGAAACCCTTGTTAATTTTATGCACGTCATTGCTTCTCAACATTTCTAATGTTGCAACCCTTTAATACGTGGTGAACTCCAGCCATAAAACTATTTGATTTCTGTTTTGTAACTCTAATTATGTTACTGTTTTGATTCATAATGTAAATATATGATATGAAGGATATCTGATATGAGAGCCCTGTGGAAGGGTCATCTGAGCCCTAAAGAAGTCACTACCTACAGGTTGAAAACCACTACATCGTGGGGGCACCTACTATATATATGTACTATTATTTTTGAACCTCAAAATTAAAATTGCATTTCTTGTTCAAAATCAGAATTCTCCAAACCTGCTAAGAATATTAGCAAAGTACGTTCAAACATAAATATATAAATGTTAAAATTTGTTGATAATATTACTATGAAGAAAAATAATAAAACCTGGTATTTTCTGTACATTATGTATTGAGTGAATTTTATTTGAGTTCTATATACATTTCTCTTTTTTTTTTTCCTTGTCTCAGAACAGCATGGATTTAAAATGCCTGTCACTGTGTCCACCTTATTTGCTTGGTTTTCAGTCATGGTCTCACCCTTTAGCCCTGATCACATGACTTCAAATTCACAGACTTTCTCCTTCCTCATGAGTGGTGGCATTATGGAATTGCACCTGACCTTTCCTAAATTCTTTTATTAGTACAGCCTGGAGGGTGTGATGAGTAGAGTTAACTGATCAGGGACAATATTGCTAAAAGAAAGGAACTGTCTGATGAGGAACATGGATAGTCCTAGTGTGCAGACCTAGAAGCCTTTGGAGCTAGTTGAGCATATCTTTGTGAGGACCAATTTTTAAGTGACTGTGTGTTCTACTGTTTGTGGCCCCATCAGAAGGACTCCTAGACTCGTCAGATGAAAAAAAAATATTGAGGGAGCCTTAGGTTCTGGAATCCTGGTCGCGGTTTCAAACTCTAGCTGTTTTGGAGTTATGTGGGGTCACCATGTGACATGTACTCTGTGTTCTGCAGTTCAGTGCAGCATGGGGTCTGGCCCAGAAATGCCTATGCCCACATGCACTTGACATGTGCACCCCACAGACAGCCTTCAGTCCCCAGGCCCCCATTTTTCTGTCCCGGTGGAGCTGCTTCCTTGCAATCCTCAGTACTCTTGAGTATCTCCTTGCCATGAACCTGTGCCTAGATGATCTATAGTTCTGTTGTTCCTTCCTTCCTTCCTTCCTTCCTTCCTTCCTTCCTTCCTTCCTTCCTTCCTTCCTCCCTCCCTTCTTTTTCTTCCTTCCTTCCTTCCTTCCTTCCTTCCTTCCTTCCTTCCTCCCTTTCTCTCTCTCTCTCTCTCTCTCTCTCTCTCTCTCTCTCTCTCTCTCTCTCTCTCTCCCCTCTCTCTCTTTCTTTTTGTTTTTGTTGTGTTTTGTTTCTGTTTTTATTTTTTATTTATATTTTGTCAGAGACAGGGTTTCTTTGTAGCTTTGGAGCCTGTCCTGGAAGTAGCTCTTGTAGACCAGGCTTGCTTCAAATTCACCGAGATCATCCTGCCTTTGCCCCCTGAGTGCCAGGATTAAAGGCGTGTGCCATTACTACCCTGCCTAATCTCTTTTATCATTATTTTTCCTTATTTTACATTCCAGTCAGAGTTCTTTCCCCTACCCTTCCTCCTGTGCCCCCAGCTTCCCTTGTAGTCCACTGCCCATCCACACCCTCCTATATGTAAGAGCTCCCAGGGGGAGTCAACAAAGTCTGGCACATTAAATTGGGTAAGGACCAAGGTTCTCTCTCCACTTCATTAAGGCTGAACCTGGCATCTCACCATGGGGAACAGGCACTAACAAGCTAGCTCATTTGTGTAAGTTCATCTGTACTGAACAATGAGTTTCCAAGAGGTATTTTAACACAAAGATACCTTATTATTATCAGCATGATCACCCCCATTCTCAAATTTGTCTCTCTTGCTTCCACAACTCAACAGACCTCTTCATTCCCCAGTCTCAGCTTTACTTTCAGGCCCATATTTATGTTTTTAATTTTATCTCCATAACATCCAGGATATATAAATAAGAGAAGACAAGCAATGCTGATGTTTTGGTTCTGGGAACTTAACTCTGGCCTTCATAACTGCTTTAACTAAAAGGTCACCTCCTTAACATCTCAGAAGCCTGACATGGTGGAAGGAGAGAGCCAACATCCACATGTTGTCCTTTGATGGCCACATTTGTGTCATGGACCTACCATCATTTGCCTTTCCCCAAATATATGTAAAATATTAAAAATGCAACATTTGAAATATATCTCTCCATGATCTCTTGGATTTTAGAGTCTCTATTGAAAAACATGTAGTTATTTTTATGGGTTTGCCTCTATATGTGATTTTTTTCTCATAAGTTTCAATATCTTTCTTTTGTAACATATACTCAATATTTTAACTATAATATAATGTAGGTTTTTTCTGTCTGCTCTTATATGCAGTGTTCTCAATGCCTCTTAATAGTACATAGCCATTTCTTTCTCAGATATGAAAATTTTCTGCTCCAATGTTATTTAATATATTTTCTGAGAATTCTCATTTATATTTCATCTATGACCATAATTCATAAAATTACTTTAATGGTGTTCATGTTTCTTTCATATTTTTATAATGTTATCTTCATTCTTGCCTAAATGTTCTAATTCATCTACAGTCACTTACAGCTTCAGTACTGTCTTTTGTTTGATCCATTTTATTGCTGAAGCTTTCCACCAAACTTTTTTTTATTTCATATATTTTGCTTTTATTTCAAAATTTTAATTTGACTATTTCACTACTTTTATAAATATGTCAAATCATTTCATTTCAATTTTTGATGACTTTCTTGTTTCATTTTTCAAATTATTCGTGTCACCTTTGAATTCATTTTTGGATTGTTTGTGTTTATTTGGACTTTATTAAACACTCATAGTGCTTGGGTTTTCAGTGAGGGGTCTGCAATTTCACCTAATTCTTTATAACTGGAATGTATTATATGCATGGTCATTAGGATGGTAACTGTTAACTGTCAATTTTATATATTCTAGAATCTAGAATCACATAGGAGACAAATCTCTGGACATATCTGTAAGAGATTATCTAGATTAGGTTTAGTCTCTGAAAATATG
The DNA here is from genome assembly GCF_903992535.2 of Arvicola amphibius. Taxonomy (NCBI): domain Eukaryota; kingdom Metazoa; phylum Chordata; class Mammalia; order Rodentia; family Cricetidae; genus Arvicola; species Arvicola amphibius. The sequence goes on along the minus strand of NC_052057.2, from coordinate 31,457,614 downwards.
TATTTTTGATTATCTAGATTAGGTTAAAAAAAAGAACAACCTGAGGCCATGCTTACATTCATTGATTCATTTCTCCCTAGTTTTGGGGTGTAGCATGGCCACATGCTTCAGGCTTCTTCCATATTGACTTTGAGATCATGTTGTACTATTCTCTCAAGCTATGAACTATAATAAAATCTTTTTCTTAAGTAGCTTTGTACAGTGTGTATATCACAGTGCCAGAAATTATCTAAGACAGACATTTTATGAGTAATTATGATAACTTGACTTTATGCTTCTTGTATTTCTTCATAGGGAATAGTGCATCTGGGTTTAAATTTTTGGTTGTAATTTTTAACCACTCATTATTTCAGTTGAAGAATTTTCCATGTTCAAGTGATACTTCAGTAGGATAGGGCTGAAGTATCATATCTTGCCTCAAGATTAGGAATGTAGCCCAGTAGCTAAAGTCTCAGGTGCCATTCTCAGGACACAAACCACGATTCCCAGCATGATTCCCAGGGGTTGTATTGATTAAATTGTCAGAAATGGGAAGTCCAACTTTAAATTTGGGCCATACTGTCTGGTGGATGTCTATAAAAAAGGACATGGAAGAAGGAAGGTTTGCTTTTTCCCTGTTTGCCCTCACTCTTGCTAACACGTTCATTCCTTCACTAGTATTAGAGTCTCCTTCTACAGGATTCAACATACACTGAAGATGAGTAGACATATTTAACCTCATTGACAGAACAACTATTGCATTCCTGGATCTTCTGTCAGGAGAGAGCCAATGTTGCATTAGTTGGAATACAGCCTGACACACTGTAAGCCACTCTTAGAAATACCATATATGGTTTTGTGTGTGTGTGTGTGTGTGTGTGTGTATGTACGTATGTACATGTATATATGTGTTTATAAATATGTATATATTTGTGTGCATGTGTGTATATGTATATATTGTATATATGTGATATTTATTTAGATAGAAACTGATCCTATCAATTTTGTTTCTCTAGAGAACTGTGAATTGTTCACAGAGGTTTCTTTCTCACACCACAGCCGTTTAGTCCCAAAGAAACACAGATGTCTACATTAATTATAAACTGGCTGGCCCATTAGTTCAGGCTTCTTATTAACTCTTATAGCTTATATTAGCACATAATTCTTGTCTATGTTAGCCACGTAGCTTTGTACCTTTTATCAGCAAGGCAGTCTCATCTTGCTTCCTCTGCCTCTGAATGATGCCTGCAGATTCAGCCTTTCCTCTTCCCAGAATTCTCGTCACCCCACCTCTACCTCCTGCCTAGCTACTAGCCAATCATAGTTTTATTAAAACAGTACGAGACCATTGTCCCATAGCAATGAATAATGCAAAAACCAAGGTAACTTGCCTGTTGTAGTAAATATTACTCCTTAGTGCTATAAGGAAAATAGCATAGTAATACCATACATAGTCTCCAGCATTTCTGCACATTATTTTTGTTGTAGTAATGTAGGCTGTTACACAAATAACTAAATTTGCAAATCAAAATACTTTAAAACTGATGTTTTTAATACTAGAGTTGCTTGTTTTTAAGGTGTGTTTGTGTGAGAGAGATGGAGTATACATAGGCACATTTGGCACAAATCATATATGGAGATCAGAGCACAATTTTCTGGGATCAGTTTTTCAGTTCCATCTTAATGTGAATTCCAAAGATGAAGCAGGTCACTAAGATAGCAAAAAATGATTTGGCCACTGAGCAATCTTGTTGACCCTTACATTTGTTGCTATTAAAGTACCAAAGATGGAGTCAGACTCCGAATTGTCCTTTACTTGATAGCAGTTAGCTACATGGACTTAGACAATCACCTCATACTCTTGGGAAAAAAAATCACCTCATACTCTATACATATGTTTAGATTGCAGCTATCTTCCTGATTAGATATGCTGTTGTCTACATGCCCTTGACATACATATTAATCTCAGTAGAGATACAATGACAGTTCCTCATATATCACAGATGTAGTGACAATATCAAAAATGTTTACCTCATTCTGAGGCCAAACTTTCTACTATTATGTATTTGTTTGTTATTAATAACATGATCTATCAAGTCAAATTAGATGGGTTCAAAGTCTAGTTCTATTATACTTAATCTCTTGAATTTTACCACACTGCTCAGACAACTGCTTTCAGATCTAATAGCCATAGAACCAGCTGGGCTGTAGAGTAATTGGGAGGATTAAGAAGATTATGTAAGAGGTGTTTGGAACACAGTCTGGCACATAATTAGTTATCCAAGTGCATTAGTCTTTCCTGTGATAATAGTCTTCAATTTTCTACTCATATCTGTCTTGGCTACAAGAAAAAAAAAAGCTCATCATCAAATACGGAGTTTTCTGACAACAGACATCTAGAGTTCAGTCAGCGCAGAGAAGAGGACATCTTTAAAGGAACAAGAATCCCACAGAGTACTATCATGGGGTTCAAAGATGTACCTCCTTCTGCATAAATGAGAAAAATATGAGTTTTTGTTCCACTAGCTAGGATGGCTGTGCTTTACCCTAGTTTTTATCCAGTCAACTAGAGCTATGATAAGAGTGAACCCAGAATGTAGATAGAGAAGTCACTCTTACATGCTTCTCATAGGGAGGGTATGGCAAGACATATTAGAATGCTGTGTATAGTGTCAATGAAAGCTGTCAATATGTTCACATCCAAACTGAAGAATCAAGAGACATATTTCAGTCGGTATGACACATGGTGACATTTATTCCATCCCCAAGAACACATGTAATCAATTTGACACATTTTTTCTGATTCCAGTGTTGAGGAAGCAGAGAATGGTGGATCTCTGGCATTGACTAGTCAGCCAGTCTAACCTAACAGGTAAAGTCCTACAAAAATGCTGATTCACAGAAGCTGGGGACAGTATCAAAGGATGCCAGCCAAAACATACTTAATTACAAGCAGAAAGAATGAATGCATTGCTTAGGTCTGGTCAATACATCTGTGGTGTAGCATGGTCACACCAGTTAATGAAGACATATTGTTTAAAAATTCAGAAAGAGTATATTAAAAATCCACAGAATGCCAGGCGGTGGTGGGGCACGCCTTTAAGCCCAGCACTTGGGAAGCAAAGGCAGGTAAATCTCTGTGAGTTCGAGGCCAGTCTGCTCTGCAGAGCTAGTTCTAGGGCAGCTAGGGATGTTACACAGAGAAACCCTGTCTCAAAAAAAAAAAATCAAAGAAAAAAAATAAACATCCACAGGACAAGAGGAATTATACAAAGATGCATTCATTAATTACCTACATTGTGCCAACCACAATAGAGATGCTCATAGCAAGCAATGCTGCTGTATCCACACATTGACAGATCAACACCAAAAAAGACAATATAGCTGTGTTTAAGTTTGCTCTTTATACCACAAACAAAGTTCAAACAATAAAACAACTCATTCCTAATAAAGTAAAACTATGTTTATTAACTGAAAATTGTGCATAAAATATTTTCTAAAGAATTTTAGAGCATGCTATGGTTTGAAAATGTGTAAGTAGAAATTTTATTTAACTCATTCAACAAAAGCCATAAGGTTTCCAAGCTTATGTGAGTAGTGTAAAAATATATGTGAAATTACATTTGTTCATATATATGATATGTGAGAATACATTAAAAAATAGTGGAAATTTCCTATTTTTCAAAAGCAATGATAATTTTCTGATACATGTTAAAATGTATTATCTAATTATCATCCTTTTACTATGAATAACATTGAGGATCTGTGCTTCCAATAGCACTGCTTACAGTATAAGAGACATGGTTATTATATTTCCCTTTTCAACATTTAAATATCCCTTAACTTTGCCTGTAGAAGCAGGTGAGAAAACATGGTAGTTACAATTAAATTTCCTTGTATAGTATAGTAATCAATAACAAAGGTGAAATAATGCTACTTAAAAGTACATTAGCATAACATTTAATAAAGAAAAATATGGGGTTTAAAATATTTGACAAATGAAAATTCTGTTTATTATTTTTTTATAAAGAAAATGAAGGCTTTCTTACTTCTAGGGACAAAAACATTGGGAAACTCCTCTTCCAAGGAGATATAATAACCATGTTTGGACTTAAAACTTCTCTTTTTAAATAGGTTTTTAGAAAGAAGTAGTTTGTAGCAGCTAATCCTATGAAGAAAAGTTAATATGAAAGAGAAAATTAAAATATTCATGCTGACATTACAGTGTAATGTAGAGGATAGCTCATGCATATAGATATGTGTATATACACATATATACACATGCATTTATGCACACAGATTTAAGTAAGACAAACACTGGTCAAGCTTTCAACTTTTCTCTCATTTTAAGTTTAGTATTCTATTATAACAATAATCACTACCACAACAAAAACAGCATCAGTTAATGGCACTATTAACTCAAGAACCTAAAACAGCAACACATTAATTATATTCATTATATTTAATTGAACATAATCATCAAACTTAACAATTCTTTGTACACTAATTAATAGAACAGCATGTATTCTGCAATATATATATATATATATATATACACACATACATGTATATTTAAAAGACTACCCATTTTTAGTAGAACTTTTTGTCAAAAGAAATTGCATGAATCAGAATTTAGTATGTAAGAAAGACATTAAGTTAAACTTTAATAATTTAACTTTAACGAGCCTTGGTGTCATATTTTTTCTATTGGTAATTTGAGAATATTGTAATAGGCTTTCTCAGGTGAACAAGCACTTTTCAACTGCACTTTAAAGGTTTTATTGTTTTTGGTTTTCCTTTTGGTTTTTCTAGTGTGACTTAGAAGTTATTGTTTCCACGGTGATTCCACTGCCACCTGGTTTTTCAAACACATAACCAACACTATTCTTCAACATTCTAGGTACATGGCTTTATGTCAGAGTTAAGAAAGTGTTGCATTCAGTTCTGTCTACAAGCAACAGTCTCCGCTAACTGCTACACCTCTAAGATCTCCTTGTCAATGTACCTTCCCTTGTAAGGTAAACTATGACTGCAAGATCATTAAATATCCCTGGAAGAATTGATAACATTCTTGTCATTTATCCAGTAACTGGTGGGATCCATTCTCAAGCTGTCTCCTTTCTTGATTAAGTGTTCCTTTCTGTTTTTCCACATGATAGCTCCATAACATGGAATTAATGAGGTGTCCATTAAGATAAGAATGGGTAAAGAAAATGTGTGGAATATACACAATAAAATATTATTTTGGAATAAAAAGAATCAAAACCCACCATTGCCAACAACCTCATGGCACTGAAGAATTAATTTGGTGGGTGAAATAAACTTGAAATAGAAAGACAAATACTGCACGTTCTTGTTTTAAGGTGAAAGATTAAGATGATAATTCCATAAAAGTTGAGAGTAAAATAATGATCCCTGGAAGTCAAGAAGGGTAAGCTTGTACAACAGATGCTAAAATAATGTCAGGTAAGATACCAAGTTCTAGTCTGCCAGAACACAGTATTGTAGTGCTACTTTATAAAAATTTATAAACTTTCAGTCCCCGAACATAAACACAAGATAAATTTTCACGTCTATGTAGTCTTAAGATTTGGCCTTATAGAGTACACACCTGGATCAGCACATAGGTTGTTCCTCAACTGCTGTCCACATTTCTTTTACGGGGCAGGGTTTGACATTGGTGTAGAGATCATCAATTGCCTAGGTTAGCAAGAGAGTAAGAGCTAGACTCACCAGTCTATGTTCTGTCATGGCAGGAATTATAGATACGTACCCAGCACTTTTTACATAATTTTTAAGGATAAAACACTGCTCCTCATGCTTATGCAGCAAACACTTTACCAAGTGAACATCTCCATAGTCCAAGAGTTGTCTGCAAATACATAGTCAAGTACAGAATGGCTGGCTTAGATATATTAAAATTATTTTGATTGTAATGTACACAGTACCATGAGAATGAATAACAGGAGGTCCCAAACCATCTAAAACTTTAGAAAATGATACTCATAAAAAGACATATTACAAAAAAAACCTGAAATCTGAATATTATTTAAGCTTCTAAAGAAATGGCAGCAACGGACAGAAAACCTGTATGTAAGAAACAAGCCTTCTTGTTCTAAGAACTACAGAGAAAATTTAGAATTGTTGGGGGAGAAAACAAGATAGACAAGGATCTCAGGCCAAATGCTCTAGCATTTTCTGAGTCATCTTAATGGTCTCCGGTTTCTGCTGAATATAATGTGACGTCGTTGAGTCATTTTGATTCAACAGGAAGCAACCGATCAGCTTTCATTTCTCAAAAATCACATGAGTTGAACCACAAAAATTCATCAGAAACTATACATGGATTGGAGATGACTATTTATTAAGTTACTGCAGTGGTCAAGGTAAGTTATGGGTGTTGGCATTGTAGGTTAAAAAAAATAGGAATGTTTTTAGGGCCATACTTGCAGGAGTATGAATCAGATTTGATGGTAAGATTGAAAGGTAGACACAAGTAAAAAAAAAAGCAGTTAAAATGGAAAATGAAGAAAGGGATAACCATTTAAATAAGTTTAAATAAGGAAAATAAGTGATTCCCTTTGTAAATGGTGAGGGACATCATATAAAAAGAAGGTCTGTGACAGTGACTTTAAAAAGTGTTCCAGTTTCCAGTTTTTCCATTAAGGAAAGGGAAGGCATTGCTGCAGATAAGAGGTTATAGGTATGAGGACAGTCATTAAATTGTACATCGTTTATTATTCTAAACCCTAAGAAGTGTGATATGCCGAAATAATACTTAAGTTAGGTAGCTTGTAGGGATGAGCAAGGAGGGTTATAGGAACAGTCTAAACAGCTGAATTATTCTCTCCAGTGTATTACAAGTGATTTTGTTGGATTAAATTAGGGACTTAGAGCAATGTAACAAGCCTCCTTGGTTTTCCTAGTATAGTCCAAGTTTTAGTCCTAAAATTTTCATAGACCTAGAAGTTCTCAGTCCATAAGAATCTTGCTGTTTGATCAACCCCATTGTTAGAAAAATATACCAAAAAAAAAAAAAAACAGCTAGATGATATCACTTGAGAACCCAAAGTGGTTAAGACTAACAACTCTAAGGACTAAGTAATATCAAAGTGTGTGTGTGTGTGTGTGTGTGTGTGTGTGTGTGTGTGTGGTATGTGCATGTGTGTATGTGTGTTTGTTTTAATAAAAGGTATGCCATTGTCATTACTGTATGCTACAGAGTATCTGTCAGAGATGTATTGTTAGATGTAAGAAAACCAAGGACCTGGGAATCCAGTCTACTTGACTCTAACATGCAATGAAGACAACTGTAAAATTAAACTAATAAATTCCAATATTTCTCATTAAGCATCAATTTCATTAAGACAATACTGATCTAAACACAAGCAAGGAATAAAGTTCACCTCTATAAATAGCAAGTAGCAACCAGAGCAAAAGTATGAACTTCATGGCCCTAAAATCTTCATATTTAGTCAATATCAATAATAATAATGATAATAATAATAATAATCTCTTTTTCATACTACAGAACTAGTATTAAACTTAGCATTTTCCTGAGTGCATGAAGAATGATTTTTTGCCCTTGCTTATATCAGTATTTATGTTTAATATGGGCATCATTTTCAAATTGAAAGATATTATCTCCTATAGCTGGAAATGTGGTTCTGTGGTTTAGAGCATAGGCTGCTCTTCTAGGAAACCCTGGTTTGATTTCTGGTACAAGGCAGATATCTCATACCTTTCCCTAATTCTAGTTCCAGGGGATTCAATGTCCCTTTCTGACCTGCTTGAGCACTACATGCTAGTGGATCTGGATATGGGTATTACAATCCATTCACACTACAGGTCAACTCTAGCAATAGCCTGCATTTCCAGTCCCTCTGGTACTTCTCTGCCCGCTGGAAGTCAATTTCAGTAAAGAAACAGTGACGATAAATTTAGATTCAGTATTTGTAAACTCATTTCCATTTTCACATGGCATATACTAAAGATGTGGGGATGCAGATGAGTAGGAGAAGTTGGGATACAGATGAATAAGCCACTGTCATTTTGCTATCCGCTTGGATCTTCTGGCCTCTAATGCTGATGATATGATATCTAGTCAATTGCTAACCACAGTTTTAATATCACAAGCTAATTCCAAGCTGTCTAGAGTAACAGTAAACTGAGCTTAAACACTTAACATAATTCTGTGTGACACAGTTCTGGGGGACGGAAACAGGTTTCTCACATCAACTATGCCGTTGAAAGTTTTGGCCCATTCAAACTGCCAGCTATAATTATTACAGAATTTCAGTACCAATTGTCTAAGAGGACTGCTGTTTCCATGAGAGTACACAGCCGTTTGAAATCATTTAAAGCCAGACTTCCATTTAATGTATGAATCTCTTTGAAAATTTAATCCGTGTGTTCATATTAGAATTGAAGTCATTTGCTCATATGCCTAAACTGAGTATTCCCTTCTGAGTCAGCATCGCACACTGCAGTTGGATATTCATGTGATATCCACCTTGTAATTGTCAATATCATCATGGGGTGTCCACCGTACTCTGCAGTGTTTGGCAGAAGACATTTACTATTTATGGTACTATTAGTGCATCTGACAAAGATAAAAGCTACTTATACACATGCCTCTATTGTATGGTACTTTATCGAAATAACGACTTGATAATTCTCTATTAACTAGGGCATATTGTAAAGGTTCTAAATATTTAAATTTACAATTAGTACTTCTGGTTGTTTTTCCAGTTATAAATACCTATATAATTTTTCTCAAATCCCATTTGAAATCCACAATCTATGGATTAGAGTTAAAGGTCATTCTATTCAGTTTTACAGAAAACCATACAAGGTATACACATCTTCTTCCTGCATGATGTTTTCTAGAACATCTAAATTATTGGAAGTAGCTCATTCATTGTAAAAGTGAAGTAGCTTTTACATTGCAATAGGTGGGGAATAATGTCATAATCTTATATGTTTAGTACAGATACTTTTTTTGGGGGGGGGGTGGAGACAGCATTTCTCTGTGTAGCATTGGAGCCTGTCCTGGAACTTGCTCTGTAGACCAGGCTAAAGTCATAGTCCTACTGCCTCAGCCTCCCAAATACTGCGATTAAAGGTGTGAGCCACCCACCCAGCCTACAGACATTTTTTTTTCTAAATATTTGTGATCTACATAGGGAATCTGAAAATATAGAATGTGAATCAAAGGGGTCAACATTTTTCAAAATATGCCAAAATTATTGCATGGAGGCCTGAAAAATTTTCCATCATTAATCTCCTGAATCCAATGTTGACATCTGAAACGTTAGAAAGTTGTCAGCCTCCTTCCTCCGATCTCAGAAAACACCATTATGGGGGAAGAATAAATCTCAGAAAACATCAAAAGGGCGAAATAAACTGAGATAATAGTCAATATTTGTTTTCAAAACAACTATATTTTTAACCCACAAACCTTCACTGTAAAATTCTATGTAAACTTTAGGAGAAAAAAAAATAATGATCATTTTATACAATATTGTATTCTCACACAAACTGTGTAGAGATCCATGATAGAGATTAAAGGTAATTGAGATTGGAGGGGGGACAAAAACAAAAACACTGAAAATGTGGATTGCTCCAGTTACAGATCCGCAGGCAAGTCTGCTGAGCTGAGCCAGACTACTAAATCCCCAAAGTGATGTGAGATTTTATGCTATCTTATCAAAATGCTGGGGAATGTGTGTGTGGACTAGCATGAGACAGACAGTCCTGTGAGATAAATTCTTAGCGAACTTCATAGATATTTGCAGGAGTTATTCCCAAGAACACCCTCATTCTCAATTTCTCACAGCTGAAAACCAGAGAAGATGTGTTTCTGGGTCCCAGAAATGTTAAGTACTTAGATACAAGACAAAATCATGCTTTGCTACAAAAATCTAAATTCCAGAGTGAAAAAACTTACCAGAGCTGTGGCAGAAACGGACGGCATGGAGTTTCCAACCAGCGTCTTCTAAGTTTTGTGTCTCACATAAAGGATGAAAAACGGAACAAACAGAAAACTGAGATTAACCCTAAGAGTGTGAAATAATCCCCTCTTCCATGTTTTATGACTACAATAACATATCTGTATATGACGGGACTATAGCTATCCCAGGTGCAAGAAACAAAATCTATTCAAGAAGACCTTCAGGAAATGTCAAAGCAATAGGAGTAAAAAGCAATCCTAAAACACAGACCAAAAAGAAACAAAAGTCAGTAGAGAAATTTACCTGCTCTGTAACATACACGTATGCTGCTGAATTGTAGGGAGCTTCCACTTAGAAAACTGTCTGCGCCCAAGGGGAATTCTATGAGTTTTCAGTCTGTGTCTTACCAATGCATTGTCTTGTTGCTCTAGCTAAGCCTTCCTGTATACTGATGAATAGAAGCTGTGGAGGTTGATGTACTTTTTTTTCTGATTATAGGGAGAAATAGCTGCTGATTAAATTGGATGAAAGTTCTAAGACTTTTTTTTTAATATTCCTGATATAGCTGTGAGAATACCCTTCTCTTAGTTTTGCTGAGAGGTTTTGTAGTGAATAGGTACTGAATTTGTCTACGTTTTTTGTCATGTGATAATTAATGTAAATATTTGGATATGCTTCTTAAATCTTGAGTAATGAAGAAATATTGATTTCCTAAAATAATTTCTACTTGATTGTGGCATAAAATTCTCATTGTATATTTGCATGTTTTCAGGGTTTTAGTTTTTTTTTTTTCTTTATTAAAAATTTCCGCCTCCTCCCTGCCTCCTATTTACCTCCCCCTCCCCCCTCAACTCCCCTTCCCTCTCCTGTCCGAAGAGCAGTAAGGTTTCCCTGCCCTATGGGAAGTGCAAGTTCCTCCCCCCTCCATCCAGGTCTAGGAAGGTGAGTATCCAATCAGTCTAGTCCCCCCCCCCCCCAAAGCCAGAATATGTAGTAGGATTCAAATCCAGTGCCATTGTCCTTGGTTTCTCAGCAGCCCTCATTGTCCACCATGTTCAGGGAGTCCAGTTTTATCCTGTGCTTTTTCAGTCCCAGTCCAGCTGGCCTTGGTGAGCTCCGATTAGATCAGCCCCACCAACTCGGTTGGTGGGAGCACCCCTTGCAGTCCTGACTTCCTTGCTCATGTTCTCCCTCCTTCTGCTCCTCATTTGGACCTTAGGTGCTCAGTCCTGTGCACCACTGTGTGGCTCTGTCTCTATTTTCATCCATCGCCAGATGAAGGTTCTATGGTGATATGCAAGATATTCATCAGTATGGCTATAGGATCTGGCCTTTTCCGGTTCCCTCTCCTCAGCTGCCCAACGAACTAGCTGGGGGCATCTCCCTGAACACCTGGGAACCCCTCTAGAGTCAAGTCTCTTGCCAACCATAAAATGGCTCCCTTAGACGCTATGATGGCTGGGTGGTGGGGGCAGAGGCCTTTAATCTCAGAGGCAGAGACAGGTGGATCTCTGTGAGTTTGAGGACAGCCTGGTCTACAGAGTGAGTTTCAGTACAGGCTAAAAATAGTTAAGTTTTAAATATAAAGAATGAAGCCCTAATGGTATTATTTTCAGATATATGGAATAGTTATTTGTGCATAATTTCAGCCATTACATATACATATATTTTATAAATGTACAATTAAACAACATGTGGTCAATATTTTTCTCCTCCCTAACAAAATGAATCAGAAGTACATTTCCTTGGCATTAAGTGGAAGTTGAATAAAATTTCAACTGCTAAAAGACTAAAAAAAATATAAGGAATAAAACTATAGGAAGAAAAGGTTTCATATCAATAATATCCTAGCATAAGAAAATAATACTTAAAAATAAGACCATGATGATAAAATGATGTATTAAAATATCTTTTTTACCTAATACCTCAGGATATCACTAAATATAAAATTAAAAAAATATTATTTGTTACAGTGTTATATATTTTTAACGTTTGTATAAAGTATATAAAAATTCAGAATTTAATGACACTGAAAAGATCTCGAAGGAATTCAAGATGTTAATATCTATAAAGACCAGTTCTCTTTAAAACCAATATGACCTATTGTCAAAATACATTAGTAAAACAGTAAGTTAAAATGGCTACAATTGTTTGACCCCCTGTCCCCAAAACAGTGCTCTATTTCCCTTTCTCTCGAGTCTATGCTGGGTCCATAACCTTCCTTCTTACCGCCATAATACACAGCTGTGCCACTATCCAGTGGGTGAATTCACAGCTGTGCCACTATCCAGTGGGTAAATTCACAGCTGTGCCACTGTCCAGTGGGTGAATTCACAGCTCTGCCTCCATCCAGTGGGTGAGCACAGCTGTGTCTCTCTTCAGTAGGTGAATACAATGCTCCACCTCTATTTAGTGGGTGATGATTAAACCTCTGTCTTTAGAGATCTATGCTTCTGTTGTCTTGTGTTAAAGATATTTCTACTTGATAGCAATAAGAATGTTTTCAGTCAAGCAAGTTTGCTGTCTGGAGGATGTCCAAATCACTGGGCTTGGCCATCCTCTGGAGGATGTCCAGATCACTGGGGTTGTCCATGCGGTTTCTGAGTCCAGTCAATAAAAGGCAGCCTTCAACTAGTGGTCTTTCTGAAAGAGTCACTTTAGGTATCCCAGTCTTGTCAGAAGGCCTCCCACCTGTAGCACCACATGAAGGAGAAGCTTAATGCAATTTATGTAGTCAATTCCACCCCACACATATACAAACTCATAAGTGGAAATAAATGTACTGTTATTTAGAACCCCTTAACTTCCGGTCTTGTTAGCTATGCAGACAGAGAAGCAGAAATGGTGAGGTCGAGGTGGGGGGTGATCTTCGGTTTGATTGAGTGAATATTAACTCTGGATTTGTACTGTTTTTGATCCTTGGTCAGAAAACACTTCCCTGACCTTTGACAACTCACAATTCACCCTTTGTCCCTGAGTCCCGATTTCTATAGAAATGCCTTCATGGAGTTGTGGCAATTGAGCCGTGACTGCTATACTCTTCCTCAGTGAGCGAGCTGAGGAAAGGGTTTGGTGAATGGGGCTGTTGTGATGTTGCTCTTGAGAAAGTTGTTAAACTGCACTGTATTTATATTACCCGCAGCTTTAGTCTGTCTACGAGTGAACATGGAGTGTTCAATAGTAAACAAAGGTCAATGAAAACCGTAAGATCAGAGCTAACCCCAAGTCAATAAATACATTTTAAAGGATACTATTTATGGAATAGCAATACTTTTGAACAATAACGTAGTTTTGAAATGAATACAATTTGATCTAATTCTTACAAATTATTTTCTTAACCAAAATAGTTTACCTTCTGCCTCTCTTTCAGAAGTATTCAAATTAATGTACTTATGTTCTTATGAAGCTAAAATATAAAAAAATAGCTAGCTATACTTGAAAATGATGGTAGAATTGATATGGCTTTTTGCCTAATAAAAATTATTGATTAACCTATTTACCATAAAACTGAAGTAGTGTCATCCAAGAAAAATCTCATCAATCACAGAAGACATAGATGCGTCTCAATCATATTTCATTACATGCCTCATTTTGTTCTTCATTTCTCAACTTAGATTTCAGCTGCTGACAAGCACCCTCGTTTGTACCAGACAGCCTTATAGATCCTTCCCCACTTAATCGTGTGTTACAAATTCCTGATGGGCTTCTCAAGCCAGCTCCCAATTTGACTTCTTATTTTCAATGGCTTTTCTATGCCCTTAAGGGAAAATTAACTCTGGATTGATAGTGATAGTTAGTATCTATTTATGTTATCCAAACAATAAGTATTTTTATCTTTATGTTTAGCCAATTGCATATTCTAAACCACCAATTTCAGTTGCCAGAAGTCAAACTCTTAATTTCCTCGGCATTGACTCTTCCTCTCCCAGCAGGAGATGTCGCTTCTGCCTCTCTCAAGCCTCTATCACAGACTCACTTTGTTTAAAAGAGAAGCACACTCATTCTGACTTAGGGCTCTGAAAATTGCTGATACTGCTTCTTACCAATCTGTACATAAGATGCATTGCGTATCACCCTTGTTCTTATCCCTGGAGATGAGAGATTTCTTATTCTTGATGAGTTTGTTTATGTAAGCATGAGGTAAACCTGTTCTCAACACTTTATGGAAAGAAGGAAAAGAAAATGTATTAGGAAAAATTGCACACCTGAAAATAAAAATGCATTTACACATGCTGAAATTACTTAGTAGTTCCTAGAGTTGACATTTAATTTATTATATATATTATAAATACATCTCATCTCATCTCTCTCTCTCTCTCTCTCTCTCTCTCTCTCTCTCTATATATATATATATATATATATATATGTTGCTTAAGGAACATTAGTTCAGTTCATTTTAATTTATTAAAGTAAGTTGAACTAACTGGAAACATCTTAAGAGATATGAAGGCTGATTTTATATTCTGATTTATTGTGAGAATAAACAGAAAAATGACAGTAAAATATCACAGAACTTGACCAAATAGTTTTCAATGATCAAACAAAATTTCCTGACAATATCAGAACTATGGTAAAAACCCGCCTAGATAATAAGAATCCGAAGAAGAGAGATGCCCAATCCACATCAGCAAACTGAGAGGTAATGAGAAAATGATGCTTTAGAGCGATGGATGCTGTTGGGACTCTTGAGAAGCAAACAATCCCCCTGGCTTCGCTCAGACAGAAAGGCTACTTCGAAACAGTTCCTGAGTACTTACACCCTTACAATCAGTCATTCTCCAGGAATCTTCCAAACCCTCTTTCCTTAAAGATAACTGTCATTGATACATATCATAATAATTAAAAACCCAAACACACTTTTCTCTATCTCTGTGCATAAATAAATTTAAACTTTTTATTTTTCAAGACATGGAGAGGCTTTGCTTGACCGAATTTGAATCCAATTCCTAAATCTTTTCCTATGTAATTTCTTTGTAAAATTTGGTTTACCAAGGACCCTATTTCCTCTAAGACCTTTCATCTGAGCAGTTAGATATCTGACCTGTTCATTTATTCTTCACCACCGCGTTAGTGCTGTCAAACCACCCTTCCCAACTTCAGCAAAGGAAGAAACAAACAAAAGACAAACAAAACTTGCTAGACTGGTTTACATAGACCTCCCTGACCTTCAGGTTTCCTCTTTGCAATTCCCCCACCCCCATTTCTTTATTACTTTTCTGTATCTAAACTACTTAATCTAATTAACATTTAAAAAGGAAAGATTTCTTTTTAAAAAAAAATATTTATTTATTAAAAATTTCCACCTCCTCCTCTCCTCCCATTTCCCTCCCACTCCCCCCACTACCCCTCCCTTTTCCTCTCCAGTCCTAAGAGAAGTCAGTGCCCTGCCCTGTGGGAAGTCCAAGATCCTCCCCTCTCTATCCAGGTCTAGGAAGGTGTGCATCCAAACAGACTGAAGGAGATGTCCCCAGCTAGGTTCTTGGGCATCAGAGGAGAGGGTGCCTGAACTGGCCTTCTCCCATAGCCACACTGATGAATATCTTGCATATCACCATAGAACCTTCATCTGGCGATGGATGGAGATAGAGACAGAGACCCACATTGGAGCACTGGACTGAGATCCCAAGGTCTAGATGAAGAGCAGAAGGAGGGAGAACATGAGCAAGGAAGTCAGGACCACTAGGGGTGCGCCCACCCACTGTGACGGTGGGACTGATCTAATGGGAACTCACCAAGGCTAGCTGGACTGGGACTGTGATCAGACGGGACTCTCTGAATGTGGCTGACAGGAAAGGTTTCTTTAGCTACTCTGAGAGGCCAGGTCCAAGACCAGGTAGACTCAGTGCTGTCAGACAGGGCTGCAATATTAGACAGTGATGGGGTAAGTGTGTGTTGAATCAAACTTAACAGCTCATGAGTTATGAAATAAAATAAGCAAAAGAGGAAAGGCCTTTCTCAAAATCCCATTTACTAGCACATCACACACACACACACACACACACACACACACACACACGCACACACACTATCCCCAACTATCTCCTACCACCTGAAGTATACTGCCTCCCAAGTGTGTCTTTTTTCAGACAAAGAATTTTCAACATGAACCAGTTGGAATAGTCATCCGAACCAATAGAGTTTTCTGTCCTGTTGCTATGACAAGAGATTCCTACAGAAGCAATGTGGGGTAGAAAGAGTTGGGAGGTCAAAGTGGCAGCAACTTGAAAGACCTAGACATGTCACCTACACAGTCAAAAGCAGAGAGCAATGAGTTAATACATTCCAGCACTCAACTATGCTTCTCATTTTTATCCAGGCTAGGACTCATTAAAACAAATCAGGACAAAGCAAAGAGGGAAACACAAGCACAGAAATCCCATTAAAAACAAATGAACAACAGCAACAACAAATGTTAAGGTTAAAAAAAAAAAAAGCGCAGAGAGCATTCTGAGAAAAAAAAAAAATGGCACCAAACATGTCATTGAGTTTCTTTTGTGTTGGTGACCTACTACTGGGCACGGGGTCTGCCCTTAAGTGTGCTCTCAGCACTGGGACCAAATCTGTCTTAGACCTGTGCTGGCCCTATGCATGCTGCCATATCTCCGTGAGTTTATATGTAACTCAGATGTGTTCTATCTAGAACAGCTGGTTCCTTGATGTGTTCTCTCCCCACTGGCTCTTACAGTCTTTTGGCTTCCTCTTCTGGAGTAGGCTTTACAGATAGCTAATAAAAAATTTCCATCAAATTAACTGCACTGAAATATTTCCATATCTTTAATGATAGTACAGTGTGAAACTGTTGGTGTATGACTATAGTATCTAAAGAACTGCTTATTAATCAGCATTTTATTATCTGAGAGTAATACATTTTTAAGGGGCAATATTAAACACTTTTCAGAACTTTTAGTGCAATGAAAATACAATGGATATTAAGTTTAACTCAGAGTTCTTTAATTGCTTTTAAAATGATAACAAGGTTACATTTGCTAATGTGGCAGGATTGTGAACCAATCAGCAATCAATAAGTTCTATTATAAAATGCATAATTTAAAGTCAATAACAAATTATATTCAATCATATTTAATAATGTATCAGCTGTGATTACTGCTTTTTTATTCATATTTGGCTGAAAAATATAATGTCTTTCTTCTTTAGGTCTTTTGGTCATTGTCGTATGAAACCTATCAATCCATCATCATGGGAGGTTTTCAGAACGTTTGATGTCTCCTTCAATTTCTGTTTTAATGTTTTAAATTTTCATTATATAAGTTTTTTATTGACTTGGTTAGAGCTCTTTATATATATATATGTATGTATATATGTGTGTCTATGTGTGTATATATAGATACATATGTGTGTACATATACATATATCTGAGACTATTATGGAAGACATTGTTTCCCTGATTTAGGAATGTATGTATTTCCTGTGTAAATTTTGAATTCTGCTGCTTTGCTGAAAGTTTCTATCAGCTTTACATCTTTTCTTTTTTCTTACACGGAGTTTAGGGACTTTTATATAAAAATCTGTATCATTTCGTGTACTGGCTGGTTTCGTGTGTCAACTTGACACAAGTGAAGTCATCAGGGAGGAAGGAGCCTTAGTTGAGAAAATGGTTTCATGAAACCTAACTGTAAGGCGTTTTCTCAATATTAGTGATTAATGGGGAAAGGTCCAGTGCATTGTGGGTGGTGCCATGAGTTCTATTAGAAAACTGAGCAAACCAGGGGAAGCAAGCCAGCAAGCAGCACCCCTCCATGTCCTCTACATCAGCTTCTGCCTGCAGATTCTAGGCCTGCTTGAGGTCCTATCCTGACACCCTTCAGTGATGAACAGCAATGCTGAAGTGTAAGTCAAGTGAACCCTTTCCTCCCCAACTTGTGTTTTGGTCATGGTGTTTTGTTGTAATTCCAGAAGTCCTAGACAAACTGCAAACAAGGAGACTTTGATTTCTTTCTTTCTAATTAGCACTCCTTTGAACCCCTTTAATTGTCTTATTGCTCGGACTAAGACAAAAGTACTATATTTAATTCTGTGGAGAGTCTGAGTCAATATTCTGAGTTACTTTATAAATGGTTTTAATACTGAAATGACTAGTATGTCTTCTATTAAACACATGTTTGGACATTTAATTGAAAACTCAAGGGAATAGGGCTGGGTGGTGGTGGTGCACGCCTTTAATACCATCACACACGAGGCAGAGGCAGGTGGATCTCTGTGAGTTCGGGCCAGCCTGATCTACACAGAGAAACCCTGTCTCGAAAAATGGGGAAAAAAGTCAACAAC
Organism: Arvicola amphibius; assembly: GCF_903992535.2. Lineage (NCBI taxonomy): Eukaryota > Metazoa > Chordata > Mammalia > Rodentia > Cricetidae > Arvicola > Arvicola amphibius. Next base: position 31,439,396 of record NC_052057.2, on the reverse strand, counting down.
AAAAATAACAACAACAACAACAACAAAAAAACTCAAGGGAATCATTTAAACATTTGAATTATTACAAGCATGCTAAGTACTCCAAAGATCCTATCTAGTAACTGAATTTTTCATGTCCAATGTGTGTGTTCAGAGAACTTGAATATGAATTACAAGGACACTACTCATCAATGAGCTACTTAGAAAGTATCCTGAATAAAAGCAAGTGAAGACAGGACTTGAGCTCACTACAAATGTTAATAAAATTTAAAATGGTCCCAGAGAAATCAGCAGCACTGCCAATAAGGACATTAAGTCAAAATTATATTTAAATGCACAGCTAATCAATGAAGGACACTAGGAAGAAAAGTACATTCATATTTAAAAGACTGTAGTCTATGTCTTTATAGACTAAAATACTATAGGTCTAAGATTTATATTACCAACATAATTTTTAACATCTGCTTCTCTTGGGAAAAAAAACTAGAAGCATCTTAATAGAGTTCTCAAAATCTGAATTTCTCTATAAAGTTAAAAGTGAGCGTTGTTCTTTTTTTTATATCTCCAACCACACATTTAATCAAAATAATGCAGCTGATGGATACACTCCACAGAAGTACCTAGAGGGGATGGACCACACCCAAGTTGCTCTGAAGAAACATAATAAATGAAAGAATAAGAGAGGGAGAAAGAGACTGAGACAGAAGAGCTTTATTTCAGAACTACATCTTGAATTTCTTTTGTACAAGTCTGAGTGTTGTTAAAAATGTCAGAATTATTTTAAACAATCTGATATACAAACACACAACCTAATGTCTTGGTCCCTCCAAGCACAATAATGCAACTTGCAGACTCTCTTAGATCTGAATTTAATTACTAATTTTATCCAATTCAGAATCTAAATTAAAACAAGTCCTGAATCTGGTTATATAAGCTTCCAACAATTATGAGAAAATACATGCTAATTTATAGGCACAGGCTGATGTGCTAAACACACTACTTTAATGAGTTTTGTGTGGAATAGTCAATATAATATTAGGACAAGATTTCTGACATGCTTTCTCAACTATCCACAAGCATATCTCTGAAAAATGAAAGACACAACATAAAAATTTTCTTTTAAAATAGGACCATTTCTACTATATGATAGGTAATTATATTAATTATAATGCCTAAGAATATTTTATATTAATAATTTTATTTTAGAGGATGATTGCTGGTTAATTCAAATCATTCAGCAGTTCCCTTCTTGATGAAGTTGGAAACCATATTTTTTATTCTTGAAATTTACATCACTAGGGAAACTCTGGAGATTTTTAAATGAAAACAAATAAAGATATCCTAAACTTGAAGAGAAATTAAGGCTTTTTTTAAAGCATTGAGATATTTATACTACCAAAGTTTAGTACAATAGTTAAATGTTAGTATATTGGGTAAAATGCCCAAATTACGTAAAATACATGGATATTTTAATGAGCACTGCTCGCTAAAATTTTCTGAATATAACATTTATGTGTTGAAAATTCTGTCACCAGTGGAATGTTTTCCACTCATATTGATTGAGTGGTATTTCTTTGCATAATAGTAAATACAGCTCCCATGCATTTCAGGATCTCAGAAGACAGATAGTTGACAATATTAACAGAGTAGAGAATTCAGTATCAGAGAAGCTTCCCTGTAAAGAACAAAAACCTTCTAAATTACTTATCAACCTTGACTTGGACCTCAACACAGGTCCAGGATGAAGCCAGTGACACCAAGTAAGCATGAGCACAGAAGTAGAGAGGTCTCAGAATTTCACCAATATTCAACATCATACAGATCTCAGAATCAAAAGCACTGGTACTAAGTAGAGGAGATACAGGGAATCTCCATTGTTTGTACCACCTAAGAATGAAAACCATATTTATATCAAGGTCAGAGAAAGGAGATTTCCAACACATCCCCACGTTAAACATATGTACAAATACAATAAGAGCTAATTGGCACCTGAAAATAATTGTTCTTAGAAACGGTGCCCAATAATGAGTTCAAGGAGAGTAAAGCAAATGAATTTGTAATTAGAAATTTTAATTTATTTTTAAGCTGAAACTTTAATTCTAAACTTCAGAGACTAGAAAATAAATAAGGAATTCATTGAGACAATCAATGAAAGATATATTCAAATAAGAAGAACCTTCCATTTTTCTTAGTGAGAGTGTATTTAGCTTTGTCTTATGATGTCTATACTTAAAAAATAGAAATATAAAAGCAAAAATCACCACCTCTAGGATACTGAGCCTAACCTAGCACCCATGACTTAGTCTATATGCTTTTGTACTATATTAGTTAATGCTGAAGACATTACAGTTGATTCAAATATATTTGTGTGCATAATTCTTCACATTGGGTGACTATTTTTTCAGTACTGGGAAATGATACATTTTATGAACAATTCTAGGTTGAAAGTATAGTTATTATTCCTCTCAGTGCCTTACTAAAGAACATGTATTGATATTCACTGAACATCCTAGTTTATTAAGAACTTGTTTGGTATATTAAAGCCCTTAGAGAAGGCCATCAATATTTTATCTGTGGTCTTTAGTCCTTGAGTTCTATAATTCAAATAATAAAGAACAGGAAAGCTTATATTCTTTTCTCAAAAGAGAATTTAGATACAGTAAGTGTAATGCTACTTAAAATACTTTAATCATAGTTCATACCTTCCTAGATGAAACATTTATAGAGGTCCTGCTATATGAGAGTCATCGTAGAACCTTCTTATATCAAGGTTGTGTTATTTAGAATTGGGGGAATGAGTGCATCTCTGTAGATATACACTGGACTGGGAAATGAACTTCTGTAGGGAGCAGAGAAATCTCTGAGTCCATGAAGTACTGAGTGAATGTCCATTGTTGACACAGGTGAGGTCATGCCAAGGACTCTAATATCTCAGTCCTAAGGGAGTACCAAAGCCTTAACCTGGTAAGGTTCAAGAGTAAGGAAAGCTTTCTTCAAGAATTCCAGTATGGATGCTCTGAATGATGATTGGAATGTACAAAAGATGGCATGAACATCTTCTGCCTCCTGGATATTTACAGCCTAAAATTGCTCACCTACAGACACCCTCCACCCAGTGTTGCTAGCCCCTGTCCCTGTGCTCAATGTAGTAAATATGCTGAGGTTTTGTTTTGCCTGGGTGCCAACCCTACATAATCCCAGCTTTACTGCTTGTCTATATGTCTGTCCTGTGTTCATTTCTTCTCCATACCTAGTCGGGGCTCCAAAACCCAAGCCATGCAGATTGAGGTAGGGTTAAAAGACAAAAACAAAATAAGTAAAACATGTGAATCAGATGCATACGTGACTGCGTATGTTTCAGTGTATCTCTTATTACGACGGACTTCTCAGATCTTAACTTACTGCTGCCTTCCCAACAAGAGGGAATCCTGTTTACAAAATTGTACTTTGAGAACTCAGAATAGGCCTAATAGCCCAAAGAAATAAAAGGTAACTTCTAATAATTTTAATTTTGTAAACCCTACCTTTCAAAAAAAATGACTTTCTGCAACAAAATCATAGGGATCTTGGGAAAACATAATACATGTTGAGAAAGGCCTTAAACAAACATCCTCAATATATCTTTACTGAATGTTCAAATGACTAAAATGAGGTAAGAGCTGCCAAAGACAATAAGCAGACACACCTTCGTGGATTGTCTCAATAAGATTTCATAATATAAAGTAGATTAAGAACTAGAGGATGAGAACTCATACAGGAGTCTAATAAGGTCTAAATGTACAGGCTCCATGTTTTATAATCCTTAAATAAGTCCTATGAAAAAGTACAGCTAGGAGCAAACAAAACGGCTACTAATCATAACTCACGAGACTTCAGAATGGCTTCATAGAAAGTTGAGCTAGACTTAAAATAAAGAGGCTGGGGATATAGCTAGTAGCAAGCTTGGCTAGCTTTCATAAATCCCTAAGTATGATTAAAAGACCATACAAAAATGAATGTGGCCTACCTTGCTGCAGCATGGACGGGCTCACTGTGAACCTTGTCAATTTGGTTGCTCACCTTCCTGGACTTAGGGGGAGCTGGGAGGACCTTGGACTTAACATAGTGAAGGGAACCCTGATGGCTCTTTGTCTTGGAGAGGGGTGGAGTGGGGGTATGGGTGGAAGGGAGGGGAGGGAAGGGGGAGGAGATGGAAATCTTTAATAAAAAAAATGAGAAAAAAAAAGGAAAAAAATGAATGTGGTATGCTCTTATAATTCTATGACTTAAAAAACACATGTAGTAGGATCAGTTCAAAGTCATGTCTACCTGCATATTGAGCTGGAGGACAGCCAGAACTAGAGATCTTTTCTCAAAAAGTGAATATTAATAAAATAAATGTAAATATAAAATAAAATTGGAGATTAAATGGAATAAATGAATTGGCTAGCATCTTTAGCAATTTATTGAAATATTATCACATTTTTTTAAACTTGGGATTGGTTTGATTTTGGCTTGCTGCTAGTCATTTTAGTGAATGAAAGTTAAAATGTATGCAAGTAGCACTTCATGTATAAATGATGGTTTGTAGGTCATAAAACATTCACATAAGCAAGGAAACATTTAGTATTTAGTGTTTCGAAATGTATATTTTTCCCATCAAATTAAAATGAGCAATAAATAAATAAATAAATAAATAAATAAATAAATAAAATAATTAACCTGTTCTCAAGGTTTGAGGAAATCCAACATAAAAACAAATGATGTTTACATATTTGATACCACTGTAATATTCATATAAATGTTCAATCAATTAATGTCACTATGAAAATCACCAAATTAGGGGATAATAGAAACTCCTGGCAATTTTTGTTATGTCGGAGGACTGTTTCCTTTTCTCACAGATGTAAGCAAATACCTTCTAAGAGGCATTTTAAGGAAGAAGGATTTAATGTGTGCATCATGAATGGGAAGGCATGTTAATGGAGCAGTTCTTGGCAGTGGCAAAAAGAGCATGAGGCTGCTTGTTTACATCTCTGTGGACCAAGAAACAGAGATGTGATAGTAGGAAAGACAGACTATAAACCATAAGTCCCATATGTAAAAGGCACATGTTGTCCAGTTAGGCCTCATCTCCTAAAGATTTATAGTCTTCCAAAACAGATCCCTGCTGGAGATCAAGTATTCGAATCTGAGGAGCAGGGATCGCATTTCACTTTCAAGCTCTAACATGGTGACTCTAGCCCCAAAGTTTCATGGCCATCTCTTAAAGCAAAAATCCCCATATTTTAACAGTTTCAACATATTTTAATGTATTAAGTCTCTCCCGAGACAATATCTTACCTGTAATACTATGCAAAATTAAACAACAAGCTTACATACAGTGGCATGAGGAATATATGTTCTTTCCCAAAGGGAGCAATGCAGTGAGGTCACAGAAAGAAGAGATCAGATATTAACAATATTTAATCCCAGAAGGATGACAAAAAAAATACCTTGAATCTTCATGTCCAGCTTCTAGAACTGCAGGTGACATTTTCCAGTCTCCCCAATTTTGAGGCTTCAAGTACATTTGACTTCTTACTTGGTTCAGCGTGATGTATCAAGCATCTTTTCAAGAAAGAAAATTGACAAAATTAGACTTGTATGTGCATTAAAGTCAAACTTAACCTCTGCATTCACAAGTTACGAAGTCAGCCCAAATGCATTCAAGACTGAAATATAAGACCCCAAACAATGAAATCCATAGAACACCTGTCCTGTGAAGGGCATTTTAAAAAGAGTGCTATTGGTATGAAATCTTTTAATATCAGTAAAGAGAGAGGGACATGACGCATTTATTGCCATTTAACCTAACATTTTCCTAAGACAATTATTGTGATTTTGATAGACTTTCAATTATAATGAATTTTAAAACATGTCATAGGGAGAATTTTTCTTTAGCTACTGTTCATAAAATACAAAGGAACATACAAAATATGGAGTTTCCCTTTTTTAAAAAAAACTCATTTTAACTTCAGCATGTTTCTTATCTGCTTTGTATTTATCTATAGCCTGTGACACACGTCCCTCTGTATAAGAACTTAGTAATAATGTATTTCTAAAGTTGAATATCAGAAAACATAAAAGTTTACAACAATAGCCTAACAAGATCTCAGTTCCTTTAATGTTTGTGAAGGTATCTTTGGTACACGGATGACAGTTTTGAGTATTAAAGAACCTTGTAGCGTCATCTCGGGAATAGAGACTCCCTGGAGATGAAAAACGGGTATTGGCTTGAAAGTCGGAAATATATACTCAATTTAAAGCAAATTAGGTATATCGACTCTATTATACAATACAACATGATATTATGGTTTTCTAAGGCACAGGTAGTGGGAGTTTTGTTCTCTGTAACTGTGAATCACTTTTTTCTCATAAATATATCATATCACAAACCTTGAATAACATAGAAAACCCTGAAAAATGTTACAAAATTTTGTTCTGAGGAGTGATTACATGTTTCCTTTTCTGCTACATACACTGACTTTAAACTGTGATTGGCAGGCAGTGAAGCAGAGACTGTAAGCTATTGACTACAGATGAATTCCCTTCTTTCCTGCCGCAATGGAGGTGCCATTTAAAACGCAGTCCAACTACACTGTAGACTCCCTTACGACTAGACAGAGAAATAAATAAACTATTTAACTGTAGTGTACAACTAAATTATTTCCAGTGTTTGAATGCAAAAGAAGTGTGTGTCACTCCAAACCTGGGCTCTCATGTTCGCAATCTCTTATATCTTCCTATGATATTGTTCTCCTGACAGGCCTAGCTGAGATTTTGAAAAATAATATATGTACTTATATATACTAGTTTACTTCTTGTATATGTCGCCATTTTGCTACAAGCACTTGTAAAATCTAATCCAATTGAGAGAAACAGCTTCTCCTCATTACATTTGCTTCTTCCAAAATTACTAAGTAGAGATAAGACATATTTCCTTCAAAGTACCGTGTTCTAATTCTCAAGTGATTAGGGAATTAACAAATGGATTTGAATACAAAAATCATTCCTAGAAACTCAAGCCATGCATGGCAATAAATTACGACCAAAATAGGAAGGACAAGCAAGCTTCATCACTGTGGTAGCTAGTGGTGTGCTGAACAGAGGGTTGGAATTTACCTCAAATCAATTCTCATAGTAAGCAGCTAAATCTCCCTTAGCTCTCACTCTTGCTGGACTTTCTTTCCTCTTCGCACACCTTACTATTGTCTTTCATTATGAGATAATGTTAACTTCCTGGAAGTTCTACTTAACTCTTAACCCTAATCCCCTTTTTTATTGCTGGCCAAGTGGTATTTATATTTCCATGGCAAATCATCAAAAAGAAAACAAAACCTTTGTTATCTTAAATTACGGCAATCCCAAATCCCTTTAATGGTTAAGAATCCTTCAGATTCTTTTAGCACCAGGAAGATCATCTGGTGGGGGGGGGGGGCTTATTTTGATTTATTTTCTTTCCAGCAAGAGGGAAACAATCTTCAGACATCAAAAAATGATAGGCTGGGGGGTTGGAGAGATGGCTCAGCGGTTAAGAGCACTGCCTGCTCTTCCAAAGGTCCTGAGTTCAATTCCCAGCAACCACATGGTGGCTCACAACCATCTGTGGTGAGATCTGATGCCCTCTTCTGGCCTGCAGACATACACACAGACAGAATATTGTATACATAATAAATAAATATAAAAAAATGATAGGCTGATGAAAATAATCAATATACTAGACCACTGAATTTTAAAAATCCGCATAAAATTACAGTGTAACACAAAATACTTAATACACTTTTTTTATTTATTTTACATACTGGTCGCAGTTTCTCAGTTTCCTGTTCCTATCTCCTCCTGCCACTCCCATCACTGCTTCCCATCTACCCCACTTCCCAGTCACTCCTCCTCCTTCTCGATTCAGAAAGGAGCAGGCCTCCCATGGGCTTGAACAAAGGAGCTCAAGAGAGGTAGGACTGAGCTCCTCCCCCTGTATCAAGGCTGGGCAATGTAATCCAGCATAAGGAACATATTCCCAAAATCCAGCTAAGATTACTACACTTCTAAAGTCTAAATTCCATTAACGCATTCACTTAACTTAGAGTCATAACAATCAGAAACCAAATAAAATTTTAAAAAATCCTTAGAGAGTCTGGTTTGGTCTCATGTTCCATCAGTCCCAATCCAACTGGAGTTGGTGATCTCCCGTTAGTTCTGTCCCACCGTCTCCATGGGTGAACGCACCCCTCACGGTCCTGACTTTCTCACGTTCTCTCTCCTTCTGCTCCTCATCAGGACCTTGGGAGCTCAGACTCTCTGAATGTGGCCGACGGTGGAGGCTGACTGAGAAGCCAAGGACAAAGGCGCTGAGCTTTGACTCTTCTGCATGGACGAGCTCTGTGGGAGCCTTCTCAGCTTGGTTGATCACCTTCCTGGACCTGGGGGAAGTTGGGAGGACCTTGGTCTTAACATAGAGTAGGGAACCCCGATGGCTCCTTGGCTTGAAGAGGGAGGGAGGGGTTGGTATGAGTGGAGGGGAGGGGAGGGAAGGGTGAGGGAGAGGGGAGGAGATGGAAATTTTTAAATATAAAAAAACCAAAAAAAAAAGAAAAAGAAAATAAAAAATCCTTAGAGTGAAACCTGTAGGACAAAAACATCCCTCCCAAAAAATCAGTGTCAAGTTACAACCTTATCTCACCTGTGGGCAAAGGTACATATACAACATATATTTAGGAAGTTTGCAAATCTGTGGATGTAAAATTTAAAAAGGGGTAATATCTAGGAATACACTAGATTTGTACCAGGAACGAAAAACATTTTAACATTGGCCAATCAGTCTTTGTATTTTCATTTTAAGATTGGAAGGTGACACTGGGCAGTAGTGGTACAGGCCTTCACTCCCAGAATTTAGGAGGCAGAGGCACGCTGATCTCTTTAAGTCTGAGGACAGCCTGGTGTACAGAGTGAGTTCCAGAACAGCCAGGACTATATAGAGAAACCCCATCTCAAACAAAAAAAAAAAAAAAAAGGAAAAAAATGTAAATGGGGAAATATCATAAGGATGCAATAATGATATAGGCAAAACATTTGTTAAAATTTGAAATTAATTATAAAAAATAGGAGAAGATACTAGAGAAATTTCTAAAAATTAAAACATCTCTAGAGCTGTAACTTAATTACCACATCTAATATGAAAGTTTTCCATCTGATTTCAAAAATCAGAAAAGGTGTCCAGAACGGTTTCCAAAGAGCAATGATAGAGTTGTTCCGCAGTATAACCGTAGTATATCAGGACTCTACAGAATCTAGGAAATGTGACAAAAATCGAGTCAAAAAAATATCTAGGAGTTTGCAGTGAAAATATTTGATTTGTTAAAAATTTGACAATGTTATAACATATAGGAAGGATAAAAATCAATTGAATTTAACATATCTGTAAAAAGTCACCAAAATCATTCTGAGTGTTATTAAAAAGACTGTCATAGTTCTACTGGTATGTCTCAAACTGTGACAAAAATTTGCAGAACTTTATTTAGTGACATTACAGCACTACATAAGAATTAATGTGAACCATAAAAACCTATATTATAGAAACTAAAATTCCCTCTAATGTGTAAGTTGATTTCATTTGCTTATAAACCAAACACTTAGTATTAGGGTTGCATGTGACCGTTTAGCCCACATATTTATATGGAAATCAAATGGTGAAAACTTTAAAATAGTCATACACATTGTGGTAGTTTGAAAGAAAATGGCCCCCAAAGGAAGTGGCACTATTGGGATTTATGGCCTTTTGGGGAGAGGTGTGGCCTTGTTGAAGGAAGACTGTCACCATGGAGGTGGCTTTTGAGGTCTAATATATAATCAAGCCTTGTCCAGTGAGACAGTTTAGTTTTGTTGCCTTTAGGTCAAGATGTAGAATTATCCAGGACAACATCTGTTTCCATGACTCTGCTCTCCCAACCTCCCTGCTCCCTGCCATGTTGATAATGGACTAAATGCCTGAAATTTTAAGCTACCACAATTGGATGTTTCTTTTTATAAGAGTTGCCATGTTAGAGTCATGTGTCTCTTCACAGCAACAAAAACCTTATCTAAAAAGAAGTTGGAACCAGGGACTGGGGTATTGCCATGAAAATTCTGAGTACGTTATTTTTAGAGAAATTTGGACTTCAGGAGTTTGGATTAGGAAAAAAAAATAGAATGCTTTTAAGTGCGGCTTAATGGGCCATACCATTAGGATCATGGAAGACAATGATGCTAAGAAAAATTTGAATGTCAGGGCCATGCTCAAGAGATTCAGAGCAAAAGAATTTAGTATGTTGCCTAGAGATCTTTCTGGTAATATTTTGATGAAGAAAGTGGCTCTTTTTTTGCCCTTGTATGGAGAGTCTGCCTGAGGCTAAAGTAAAGAGTTTTAAATTAATTCCACTGGCAGAGGAAATCTCAAAACAGCCTAGTATGAACTCTGTTGTGTAATTATTACTGGTGACTGTTATACAGATTTATAATTTAAAAAATAAGCAATAAAATATAAAATTTGGGAAGAAAAGGAGCACCAGGAAGTGGAATAGAGTTAAATTCTTTATTCAAGGAAGAACAAATTAAGAATGGAATAAAGGTAATAGTGATCTCAGGACAAGGTCCCACCCAGTTAAGGTTTCAAGTTGTGGAAAGCAATTAAATAGAAGCTTAGAGAAGGGTATAGTTTTCATTTTTTTGTTTTTTGGTTTTTGTGATTTATGACTCTCTCATACATTGAGTTTAACTAGTGGTACATACCTTTAACCCAAAAGGCAGAGCCTGGTAGATAGATCTGTGTTTGTGACCAGCTTAGTCTATAGAGCAAGTTTTAGAATAACCAAGTTTAGGTAGTAAAGGAAATCATTTAAAAACAGAAAGCTGGTGAAGATGTAATTGAAATATCTCTGATTTTTAAGGCCAACATGGTCTATTGGTCTACTGAGAAAATCCCAAGAGAGTTAAGCTTAGTCTATGTAGGAAACCACAGAAAAGAGAAAGCTGGTAAAGATTTGATTCAATGATTAAGATAAAGATCTAAGTTAATAAGGAAAATCGTTTACAGTGAATGGAACCAGTCCAAGAGAAAGAAGTGTGTTTTAATCAACAAAGCTGAAAGGAGCTAAACATCTGGAAGAGCATTTTGACATCAGATATGGAGATGCAGGTTTTGGAGTTTGCCCAGCCAGTTTTCAGTATTCCTTTGGTCCAGTACTTCTTCACTATGCTCTCTTCTCTACATTTTGGAACAGTAATGTACATCTTGTGCCATTATATGCTGAAAGTATGTGATCTGTTTTGTTGTTGTTTGTTTACTTTGATTTTTTTCCCAGGGATTTCAGTTAAGAGATTGCATGAATCTCAGAAGAGACTTTCAAGTTTAGACTTTTAAATAAGTTTGAGACTGTTGTAGACTATGAGTACCTTTTAAGTTGGACTGAATGCATTTTTGTATTATGATATTGCTACTACCCTTTGAAGGCCAGGAAGTGGAATGTGCTGGTTTGAAGGCAAATGCACAAAGAGAGAGGCACTATTAAGAGGTGTGGCCTTGGTGGAATAGTTGTGGCCTTGATGGATGAATTGTGTCATTGTGGAGGTAGGCTTTGAGGTCTTATACTTTTACAAGCCACACCCAGTGTTTGAATCTATTTCCTGTTGCCTGCAATTACTTCTCCAGCACTGTGGTGTCTGCCTGTCTGCTACTATGTTGATAATGGACTAAACCTCTGAAAATGTAAATATTCCAATTAAATGTTTTTGGTTTGCAAGAGTTGCTGTGGTCATGGTATTTCTTCAAATCAATTTGAAAACCTAAGACACACATAGATATTAGAATATATTATAAAGTTTCAATAATGCCCCCAAAACCTAAGAGCCATACATATGTGAATATTTTAAATAAAAAACATAAAAGAAGATTCATACAGAAATAATTATACGTATTGATAGACTTAAACTTCCAATAACCCTGTTTAAGCCTCTAAAACTCTTAGTTCAATATTAGGTATGGATTACCACACTTAGCTAGATGAATATGTTAATACTTTTAGAAAAAGAAATGAATCTAAATATTAAAAACATCATTTTAAGGAAAATGACTCTTTTGTTCTTTAATCATTGACAGTAACACAAAGAAAGTAAAAGGTTGTCACAGGATATAGAAGAAAGATAATGACGACATGGGATATGGGAAAGGAATCAGGACAGACAGACAGACACACACACAAACACACACACACAAAACACAGACAGAAAAAGAAAAGGAAACAGACTTGAACTGGCACTCAATAAAAGACAGAATACAAATGTCCTAGAACACAACATCATTCAAGCTTACTGGCAAACAAGGAACTCCAAAAGAGTATCACAGTGATGGGCTACAGCTGTTATTTACAAAAGGAAGGGCTGGAAGTACTAGCTAGTTCTGTGTGTGTTGGCCACAGTGATGTTATAGCTGCTGCATGATGTGCACGGATCTTTGAAAGTCTTTGGATGTATATAGTTGATCGCAAATTCTGTTTCCGCATGTATACAATAAAGAAGTATCTGTGAGAGTATTCAAAACAGCACGGGCAGAAGAATGTAGTGTGGTCTTACAGCTGCGATTTTATGGAAGTCAAGATAATAAATAATTGTGATTATCGTACAATGAACTGACATAAAGCATCAAAAAATAGAGAAAAACTTACACTCTCATGAAACAGTGTTCCTGAATTCGTATTTAGCCAAACTACTAACATGTGAGACAATTTAAACCACAAATTCTCTCACCAAGTTTAAAGAGGTCAAATCAAACTGTTATTTAGGGTTATGTTCTGTGTTTTTTTTTTAATGGAAGAAAATTTTTATTAGCAAATTCCAAATTCAAAGAAATTCTTAGATATTATTTAAAAATCTTGGTACTGACAGATTCAGAAGCAGAAAGCAGAGCAATCCGGTGTCAGTAGCCATAGGTCCCTTCTGATTCACTTTGTCTCTGATTTACAACATTGGAGTCAAAGTCTTGACTATGGAATCTCCATATTTGAAATTCTCTATCTGCCTCTGAGAAAGGGCACCTATCCCTCCACTGGGAACGGTAGTAGCATATGGACAGATTTTGTTGTTTTTGAATTTCAAAGAAATGGCTATTTAAAAATAAAACAAAAGTTACTCTGGAAATCACCTTCAGGACACTTCAAACCTTTCTTTCAACTGGAAAGAAAAAAACATTCTTAAAGCAGACTTTTATCCTCGTCCTGTTTCAGTAAGATCTTACACAAAATAAATATGGAAAGAAAAATATTAAAAGCTATGTGCTTCTTTTGTCAGCTAAGAAAAATATCAAACGTCTCTGGGGGTTCTCTGCTCTCGCTCTCTCTCTCTGGTTTCTCCTGTCAAATTTTCTTTAAAAAAAATGTCTCATGAAAGTGAACAGGAGCATATATTCTGTTTCTGATTACTGAAAAAGAAATACCTACATTTTATGTTGTACATTGACAATTACATAGCCCATATTATTTCTTTGATATTTAAGAAAAATAAATACATCCTGATCCATACTCAGAGAGGAAAAGATTATATAATAGCATAGAATTGGACTTAATTTGAATTTACATACTGTTCAAAAGGCTTAGGAGCCAGGATTTCCACCAATCAGAGGAAGACAGGCTTTGCTCCTTGTACAGAGCATAGACATGCAGTGTTCAGGCGTTTTATCCTTGGCTCTTCAACACAATTAGAAGCTGTGTTTGGATGTCTGTTTTCTTCTTTGTCCTATAGTTTTATTTAAATTTCTTTATACACTCCTCCATTTTCTCTTTTCTCCTTTATTTCACACAAGTATTTGAACAAGCAAATTCTGACATAGATTAAAATACTTATTTTTCTGTTTTGTAAGTAAAAAATTCCATTTTTTAAGAAAAAATACTTCAGTTCACATGATTTATGTATCATAACACAATCCTGTTCTTGCTCATAAAATTCATGATAAGAAAGGTAGTTCTGAAATTCACCGTTAATTTTGACCTTCTGTTTGTTGACTCTGTCTTGAGTACATCTCCTTTTTCCTCTTTCGTGTATGTTGCCCTCCCCTCTGTGGTAATAAGACTGAATCCAGACCTCCCACATGCCAGACAAGCACTTTATCCTTGGCACACATCTCTAACCAAGTTTAGCATTTTTCTCTCTTTGAGGGATTTAATGGTCACTCATACTTGGCAGGAGGCATGTCACCAGGCTGAGAGCAGTAGATACCATCCACAGAGGGGTAAAAGTTTCCTTGGTCATTTTCACTGAAAAGAGAAAAGCTGTTTGTTTTCTTTAATAAAAACTTGTTTTACTAGATGTATGTGTTATCATTTACTTTCATGCATTATTTCCACTAAATATTGAGTCATATATTTTACTGTATCTTCACCTATAATAAATAGTTCACAGGCAGTTTTCTAAGTATTTGCTACAATTTCATCATGAATATTAAGCTAATTAAATCAGTTTATGTACAAAGCATAGAAATGAGATTCATACTCAAGAGGGAAACAAAAACATATTTGAAAACACAATTCGTCTTGGGGGCCATGGAAATCAGTTTGTTAGTTCGAAAAGAAATGTAGTTTTATATTCACATGAAATGGGGGTTAGAGTGTCTCTATCTTATTGACAGGAGGAGTAAAGGAAGTTCTATTACCTTATAACAATAAAAGAAATTGTCGAAAATTATATGACACAGCATATAATTTTAAATACATTTGGAATGATTGCAGTTGAAGTGTTCCAATTATGTTTTCAAAAACTATTAAGCAACGGTGCACCTCCTGAATTTACTGTTGATAATACAGTAACTGCAAAACAGTTTTACCATTAAACTATGATTCTTGTATAATGCACCATGCACTTGCACCCTAAAAAGAGCACAAGGATGAGGTGCTGTTCAAAACACTGAGTTTAAGTCTTACTACATTTTTTGAAAATATATTAGTTTACCATTTGTTATTACAGAAATCTCTAAATATTTCTGTGAAGGAACAAGTATGGAGAAAGTGCATGACTTTATGCCATTTAAGACCACACACAGGAGCATATGCCTTTGTCTGCTGTGACAAGCACACATACTGTGTTTAACACCGTGTAAGTGAAAAATGTACAGTGTTTGGAAGACAAAGTGAAACTATAAATACACCCACATGTGAGAATCTTTGAAGGGTGCCCCCTGAACGGAAGGAGAATACTGAAAACACCAACAGCAACAGTTCAAGAATCCCAGAAGAAGGAAATATTACATTTCATTTTTTAAAAAATCCTAAAAAGGTCCTCTACATCTGTATCCGAGAAAACTCTCCATTTAGAAACCAAAGTTCAACCACTGTTTTCTCATTATTTTACACCATTATTTAAAGCAAGGCAAATAGCATCCATTTTATGTCCCTTCTCTTTCAAAGGAGAATGTGGAGTAGATAATTTCTATGATGACCCCTTCTCTCATAGTCTGGACTTCCAAGTGCATTCTGGAATGAATTCAACAGTCTCTAGAGCAGTGGAAGAGCTAATGCCTCAAGATGTGATGACCTTTATTAATGATGTTCCCATAAACCTGAGAGTGCCAGAGCTTTAAGGCACTGGAGTGAATGGCTTTCTCTTCACGGTGTGACTCATTCCTCATGTCACACGCAGCTCTGCTGAAGCGCCCAGCATAGCGGTCATTTCCCCTCTCTTCCTCTAACTACCCACTCCATCATTCTCTGTGCATTACCTTGCTTCACTCTCCTAAGAGCCCCTCACCGCCACATATTTAATGCATCGTTTCAAGCATTTGTAAGTTTTCCATCACCATGGATATGGAGTCTATAGAGACAACAACTTTGTTTTTTCTTTTTTTTTTAATTGGTTCTAATTTTAAATCATTATGATGACTGAATAAAAGACTGTCTAGCAATATGCCTAAGCTATTGGCCAAATGGTATTATAATTAATATAGTTTCTGTGTTATTATTTGGGTCTGGGTGGCAAGGAAATGAACAAGCAGTCACTGCTTCCAGGTAAGGCGTAAATAGATGTTTTTTGTTGAGTTACTGAGGGGACTAATTTGAGGTAAGATTATACTTTGGAGAAGGGAAGTAATGGTGAGTAAATAGTTGTGGTTCCACCTTTAGAAAGAGTGATCTAATATTTCAGGGCATCACTGTCTTACAAATCCTTTTATAATGACAGAAATTTGTATACCAGCAGTATCCAATTGGGTAGTCAATAAGGCATGTGTGGCTTTTGTGGCTATGAAATTCTGGTAGCGTGCCCTAAAAGTGTATTTTCATTGAAATATAACTACTTGTATTTGGTTATTGACTATTGCCACAAACTGTCCCAAAGGAATGTGAAAATTACTCTAAAACTAGTAAGAGATTTCATAGTAGAAAAATGTGATAACATGAAAAATGATATTGAAAGTCAATCTTAGAATAAGCAAAACAAGAGAGAAATTGTAAATAAGGAGAAGCCAAAAACTTGCAGGAACCTGAATGCAATAAACCAAGGACCTGAATTCAGGCAATGTTGGGTCGGGTGATGGGAAAGAGAGTAAGGAGAGGACATTAAGAATTAAATTTAACAGAATTTTCAAAATTTTATAAAATAAATACGTTCAGTCTCAGTCATGTAGAAAGCCACCTGGACAATCAAATATATATGGGAGGGAATGCATTTATATTCTGAGTCCACTTACAAACAGAGAGCCCCTATTTATTACAACACAGGGGACAGTTCTCTGACATTGGCAACTCTTTTTATGTGGTTGGCAGGTTTCAATGAGTCTAGGCATGAATAAACCCCTAGCTACCCCACCAAATAGAAAGCTCATGAACTTCCGCTTTTAAAGATGAGAAAGGAAAATAACTGTCAGATGTAAAAAAGCCAAAGACTGATTTAACATTTAACCAACAAAGAAAGTTGATGCCCACCCTGAACTATTAAAGTCTTGATACAACAAAGTCATATAATGGGTCAGCTAGAATTTAGAAGCAAATAAAATTAATTGGCAGACCAGCATTTTTTTCCATGCATACTTTAAAGAAAGAGGAAATATACACCATACTTAGGCTCTATAATAAGAACATTAAAGCCAAATGTGCAGTTATAGATCTCAAAAGAGCACTTGTAAAGCCTGTGCTTTGTATAAGTGTCTATACTTTAAGCAGTTAAACTCTGTATGGGCATCTGCTAAGGATTAGAAAATGAGATGGCACCAAGTAGACTCAAGCCAAATTGAAAGGCATAATTTTTAAAATTAATGTCTTCTTTGGAAATTTTTGATGTATATAATGAATTCTAGTTATAATCATTCCTTTCTTCCACCTTGTGCCCATCACACTATAAATTTTTTTCATTTGCTTTATTTTTATTTTTGCCTTCTAACCCACTGGATTTGAACAAGGGCACTCTTGTAGTATCCTCCATAGGACACTGGATACCAGTTGGCGGCGCTATTTAAGGAGGATGACTTGGTGCATCCTTGCTAGATGAAGTACATCAGTGAGATTAAGTGTTCTCTGATGAGTTAGCATTTTCTGTTTCATCCTTAAGGCTCAAGACGGGAGCCCCTCAGCTTTCTGTTCCTGCCATATGAATGTGGCTTGCTGTTCTGCCTCCCCACCTTGAAGGACTCTTAACCTCTGCAACAACCCCAAACAGACTCCTCCACAGTAAGGTCAAAGTGTTTGCTTTTGGTCAAAGTGTTTTATCTCAACAAGAGAAAAGTAACTGATCTACTTGGGCTTGAGTGTGAAGCTATACACTGTAACATGAAAACCTCACCAATGGCTACATCACTAAAGACAACGATTTCTGCTCTCGCTCTTTCAACAGCCCTCAATTGCTCTTAACTAGTCCAGACAGGGCTTTGCAAGGCTCAGTAAGCTTCTTTCTCATCTATGGCTAGTTTACTGACTTGTTTGTGCAGGCCCAATGGAGGTACACACAGCTGTTGGTGGTTCAGGAATGCAGTGATTTATCTAGCTCCAAAAGCCAGCATGAAAAACATTATTTCAAAGAACTTTCCGCCATCCAGTAGAATGGTATGGATTTATTTGCATTTGTATCTCTATAAATTAAGAAATTATTTTATGGAAGTACATCTGGTCTATGATTTCAAATATAGGAATGACTAATTCCATAAATGTGAAATAATGATAATAAAAGCAATCATAGGGAGAGGCACATGTGTAAGATGACTTATTACTTAATGGCTCATATCAATCAGTCAAGTTGTCTCATTTTGAAAAGCAAAATATACTATTATATTCACTATGATATAAAATTATAATTTGCAAATAAATATCTAAAAATTGATTTTAAAAATTATTCTATGTGGTAGAATCACTTTATTGTAAGTAACTCATAAATAAATCCTTTGCACAGACAGATTAAGGCTCCCAAACCAACACTGGGCTGTTCCCAGACGTTATGAATCTCAGTGAATTTTCACATAGTTAGAATGGCTTTTCTGAAGGTATGGAGCTTGGTTTAGGGTTTTATACTTTTGCTCTCTGTTGCACTTTATGCACTTATCCACCACAATCAAAGGGAAAAAAAAAAACTATGGCAGAGTTAAAAGCAACAACAAAAACAGTTTTGTAGCCTCTTTTATGAGTCATCTGTCCTTTCCCATACTGTCCTTCCTCATAAATAATATGACCTTCCCCTAGTAAGCTTCCTAAATGACACATTATAACCCTACTTACATTTGATTATGTAATACATGTATATATTATGTAGGTAGGGTTCTATAATACTATGACTGAGAGAGAACATGTGGTTTTCTCTCTCCCTCCCTCTCTCTCTCCCTCTCCCTCTCTCTCTCTCTCTCTCTCTCTCTCGAGTTCGGGTACCTGAATTCCAAGTCCATCCAAAAATCAGATAAACAATAAATTATCTATAGGCCTCTATTTTGGTGTTCTTTAGAGTGTTTCTGTTAGTTTGTTTTGGTTTATGTGAGATGGGGTCTCATTGTGTGGCCCTGGGTTATAGTGATATTTTATTGGTGTTTTGATAAAGCTCATCTGAAGATCAGGGTACAAAGCTAGCCACACTATTCAGCCATACAGGCCAGGCAGTGGTGGCACACACCTTTAATCCCAGCAGCCAACCACTAGTTAACATTGAGGCCTGGCAGTGGTGGTGCATGCTTTTAATCCCAGCACTAGAAAGAAATACAAGGCAGGATGTGACAGGAACTCTCTTTCTCTCTCTCTTTTCAGTCTGAAGATTTTGTAGAGGTAAGAGCTCTCTAGTGGTTGTTTGTTTTGCTTCTCTGATCTTTCAGGTTGAACCCCAAAATCTGTTTCTGAGTTCTTATTATTCATGCTACACCAGCTGACCTGCAACTGGATTTCTTCAGCAGGCTGAACTTTAACTCACAGAGATCTGTCTGTCTCTGCTTCCAGAATCCTGGAGTTACAGATGTGTGCCGTCACTCCTTATAAACCTGTGTGTAAAGGAAAATGGAGATTATAAAACCTCAGACTTTATGCATATTTATCTATGATATTGCATTAATATAGATATTTGATTTAAATTGGATTAAACATTTTTTATCACAAACTGTATGTCTTCTTTGAGAAAGCCCACTTGTTTTTCTGTTTGTTGCTTTGTTTTGATTTGTTCGCTTTACTACTTAGCGCAAAACCGCAACGATTCCTATGTATTCTCTCTAAAGGCATCTGGCACACTGAGTCTGCTTTGAAAGATTAGCTTCTAAGAGAGAAGGTGATAAGTTGCACATTGCTAGCATGTAAATTGATCTGCAGTGTTTGGAAGTAATGAAATTGGTGTGCTTTCAAACCACATTAACCAGACATAAATATAAACCAATAAATTTTCAGAAAAGGCAATCCCAGTAAATAACATTGAAGACAAATGGTAAGTGAAATTCCTTAATTTAATCTTTATTCATGCAAGCGTTTTCTTCAGTCCACTCATAGCATATCAGTGGTAAGAAACAAGCAAGGAAGGAACGAAATCTGAGACTACTCTGCTGTTCCTGTGACAAATGCCTGAGGTGACTCACATAAAGAGAGGAAGCCTCCATTTTGGTTCGGTTTCAGATGAGTACGTTCATGGTCCAGTGTTTCGACCACTTTGAGTCTATGTTAAAGTAGGGCATCATGGTGGAGTCTACCTGTGGAGCAATGCTGCCCATCTCACAAAAAATGGGGAAAAGGAGAGCAATGGAGGGACTTATGCCTTCCAGTTCCCTTCCAGGATGTACCACCTCCCACGAGTTTTCTATGTCCAAGGATTCAGCTACCTCCTCGTATCACACCCACTGTTAGACAGTGTTTCAACACATGTGGTTTAGAGGACATTTATGATACAAACCACAACTTAAGTCTGGTCACAGTGAGCTGCCCTCAAAACACTCTCTGTACCGCACCCACAAAGTCCTCAAAGGGGTGAAAATAAAATATATTCAATTAACACATAAGCCAAGAAGGATGACTTTGAGAGTTTTAGAAAAGGTAAATAATTCTATTTGAATCTGGATTAGAAAAGAAATGTTCACAGTGAGAAATCCAGATGCGCCTTAATTTAGAGCAGGGCTCTTTCATTTATTTTTAAAGTGATGATATCATTTGAAATAAGTGAATCTGTCAGGCTAAAACTTGAAATTGCATTTAAAAAGATACATCAAAGGAAAGTGGGATGGGATAAGACTTGAGTTTATATCTTGGTTCCTACTTCCAGCTTGCCTTGGATATGTTGTTTAAAATCTTAAAATCACAATCTTCTTTAATAAAATTGTCACAGCTAAATGCATACATAAATTTCACCAGAAAACTTTCTAAATATTATATGTAAAGTATTTAATAAATAATAAATGTTTCTTGAAGTACAATATTGGAGTTCCTTAATACACTGTGACCATCAATGAAATCTGCTTTGGAGATCCTTTATTTCAAGGTCTTTTAATACAGTATCAGCTTGAAAGCTAAGCTAATGTATCAATATTTGCCTGGCAGGACAGGACCCCAACACAGACAAACTCTGAAAATGGAAATGAGGAAAGCAATACGCCCAGACTCATCTAGAAGGCACAGATAAGAATGCTGTGGCCTACTCTAAAGTGACTGTTGTTCCTAATGAAGAAGACTTAATCACAAACCACATTGTTTCCCAAAAGATTATGTCAATCAATGAAGTTTGAGTTTGTAACTGATGGACAATAGAAGGATTACAAAAATAAACAAACAAACAAAAACCCAAAAAGCTTCATTAGGGAAGAAAAGTGCCAGAAGCACAAGCATGATGAGAAAACAAGATTAATGCTTTAAAACAAATAGTGGTTTGAGATGTAGCATGAACAATAAAAACCCAGAGACTGAAGATCAGAGAGACAGAGCAGGAAGCCAATAGAGAGAATTTTACCTCTTCCAATGCTCAGAACCAAGGGGCAATCCTCAGATTGCCTAAACTGTACTCTGTCTCCACCAAACCTCAGACTTGAGTGAGTTCCTGTCTCTTCCCCTTTATATGTGTTTTCATTCAGCCATATTGCTCCTGTCTCTACCTCTCTAATGTTGGAATGAAAAGTGTGTGACTCCCAAACACCAGGATTAAAGGTGTGAACCACTACCACCTGGATCTGTTTCTTGATCAGTCTTGTGTAGCCCAGGGAAACCTTGAAATAACAGAGATCCACGTGCCTCTGTCTCCTGAGTCCTGGGATTAAAGGTGTGTGCCATCACTTCCTGACCTCTAGTGGCTTGATTTTATATTGTAATTTCCAGTCAAACTTTATTTATTAAAATACAAATAAAAGCTGGATGGTGGTGGCACAGGCCTTTAATCCCAGCACTTGGGGGGCAGAAGTAGGCAGATCTCTGTGAGTTCGAGGCCAGGCTGGCCTACAAGAGCTAGTTCCAGGACAGCTAGGGCTGTTACACAGAGAAACCCTGTCTAAAAAAAAATCCAAAATAAATAAATACATACATATATATAAATAAATATCACTACACTACAAAAATGAGCAAAGATTGGGGCTGGAGAGAAGGCTCAGTGGTTAAGAGTACTTGTTCTTACAGAGGACCAGGGTTCAATTTCCAGCATCCTCTAGTGGCTCACAACTATATGTAATTCTAGTCCCCAAGATCCAATAACCTCCCTAGCATTACTTATACATGTGGTACACAGACATGCATACAGACAAGATATCCATAAACATAACATTAAACAACTCAATCTTTAAAATGAGAAAAAAAAACAATCACTAAGGGAGAGATGTTCTCCATATATGCAATCAAGAATAGATTCCTAATCAGATAAACATAAAAAGAAACAATAAATCTGAAACTGAAAATATTTAGTCAAGCTAGAAGTATAGAAAAGGATAAATATAATAAAAATATGAAAATACATTGCTCAAGGGTTCTTTAAGAGAAAAATGGGATTAAAAGTTATGAGGCCTTGTCTCTAAAAGGGCAAACAGAAAAAAAGGGGAAAAAATTAAAAGAGGAAGATAATGACATAAATGGGGTAGAAGGGTGGTAAAGGGAGGAGAGGGGAGCAGAAAGGGTTAAAGGAAAGAAAAGGAGGAAATTAAAGAAACAAACAAGGACCGGCAGGAAAAGAAAGATCACAAATTTAACGATAATCACTAAGGCTTAAATGAACATAGCCATGGTGTGTGAAGACACGCCTATGAGATCAGCAGAAAACTGCAGTTTCAGCTGAGAGCAGGGCCTGGGAGCCTAGGAGAGCAATGGGAATTCTCAGGTGTTGCTAATGAAATGAGTAATAAGCCTATGCCTAGACAACTATTTGTTACTGTCTAGCAAGATTATACCTCACAAAAAGTACACAGTCATGGCAAGGTAGACACATAAAATCATTATGGAATCTCTGTGTGTTAGCCCTTAACAGAATCTAATAGGAAGACACAACCAAAGTGTATATCTAATTTGAGAACATAATTAATTAGCCAGTACTCTTGATGAGACATGTTTCTCATCAATTCTTACAATGTTAGTTACAAAGGAGCATGATCCAAATTAAAATTAAATGTAATATTTTTTTGTGTATATAAAATTCAAATTGTGCAAGACTGTGCTATTTATATGAAAAGTAAGATTTTAAGAACCGGGAAGCAATTGCTGTAAAGCTCAGTAAAGGTAGATGTCTAAAGAAGAAACTGTCTTTTACTAAGATATTTCTTGAGTCCAATTGTTTAGTAGTTTGTTTGATAATAGCATGATTAGAGAAAATTAGGACTGAGCCCCTCCTTCATAAACCACAAACTTCATGAAAACAAGACTTGGGGTTGCAGGAATCAAAATACTACTCATGGGAATGGATTTCAAATCTGAGTTTATATTCATTGAGATAAATCTGAGACTGAAGTTACCTACATCTAATTAAATACCTTAGCCTACATAGTCACATCACCCAGTGTAGTGAATACTGGTCTGTGTCCTATGCAATTGCATGAGAGTGCATTAGTATTGCACTGTGTATTTAACTACTTGTTATAGTTATTATCTGAGCTTTAGGCATTACTAATGATTTGAAAATATTGATATTATTCCCGATAGGGCAACATACCCCACTTAAGTGTCTAGAGGTCAGTAAGAAATTCTTTTGTAACATTAAACCTATGTAGTCTTTAAATGTGAGAAAATATTACTGAAATAGAGATATGCAAGCAGAAGGTGGGTTAAAATTATTTAGTAGTAGTGCTACTGGCTATTTTATACTGCCAATGAGAAGGAAACAATGTACAGCAACGCAGACAGTGGGATCAGGTGTATCGCTGATTCTTTTACCCACTCTAGAGACTCTTTTCTCCTATCAGATTGCCTTGTCCATGCTCAGAATGAGGGTGATTGACTTGCTTGTCATATCTTTTGTCATGTTTTATTGTTGTCCCTTAGAGGCCTGCTTCCTTCTGAATGGATACAACTGGGGAGTTGATCTAGGGGAGGTGATGTAGGAGGGCAAGGAAAAGTGGAGGGAGAGAGAAAGAAACTACTTTTATTTTTTAAAAAGCAAAAGTCAGTCAAATATTGGTATTATTATTTGCTACATGGAATGTGGGAAGGAGAAGTTTAGGGAAGACAGGGCTGAATATGGTTTCTAACAAGATAAGCTGTAGGTTCAGTTTTAGAATTAAATAGCAGCTTGTAATACAAGACTAGAATTTGTAAGGGATATCTGGGCCAAATCTATGTAAGCATTGAGATTAGCTTAGCTATGCTGAACAGAAATACCCTTGGAGTGTTTGAACAAGACAGAAATCTATTTCATGCTAATGAAGGAAACTGGTAGGCAAGTGATATAGACTCAGAGAAGCTCTGTCACATCACTCAAGGTCTGTCCATATGTCCTGTTTGCCATCATGGGATATGGCATTCCTTCGACAAGATCCCAAATCTGTTATGTAAGATGTGCCACTATAACTGTGCTCAGCAGGAAAATGAGGAAGAAAGTATCACAGTCCTTAACTTTTAAAGAGAATTCACCAACCTCTAATACAATCTGTTTACCTCTCTTTGGCAGGGATTTTTAGCTGTATCTCATCAAGTGACAAATGAGCCTTGGAAATGCCATCTTTCTTCTTTGTGGCAACATGCAAAGCTAAAAATCAACTCTTAGATAAAAAATAAGAAAATGGAAATACATACTTGCGAGTTAGAAGTTAAGTCACGGACACACAATTGTGTTTTGAAGCATGAGTACACATGAAACAGATCAGGTGTGTTACAGTCCTTAGTCTTAATTAGAATTTTGGTATGACCAGGGTATGCAAGTGAGAAACCAAAAGGATGTAACAGTTATTCCTTCAAGGGATTTGGATGAAAGATGAGAAGGAAAGCAACTTAGATGCCTCTGGATTATGGAAGGGGGAAATGAATTCATAGGATAGTAAAAAAGAGTGAGTATGCAGAGGCAGACAACCAGTCAATATTTGTTAAAGCACTTCAGAATTTCTGGTAGGGCAAGGATTACAGAAAGGTAAAACCCTCAAGGGAAGGCAACTGGAGCACAGGAGTCAAATGAGTTGCACTCCAGTATGGCATTACAGGTTAGAGAGTTGTACAAATTCAAAGTGGACTTTGGGAAATCTAACTAATGAATAATTTTCTGCTTCATATACAATAATTCTTTAAGGTATTTCTATCACTGAGTCTCAATATGATGTGACTAGGAGAGACCAGACAGCAAAAGCAATGGTTGCTACTGTTGATTAGTTTTCTTCCACCAAAGGACAGGTCAACATCTGATTTCACAACATGGCTGGTGAATCCACTCTGCTTTGCCTCTCCCTAAATGTCCAGTCTTGTTTAGAGAATTCAAAGGAGAAAGATTCATTTTTTAAAAGTAATTAAAAGCTACAGTAATGAAAACAGCTTGGTAGTGACATAAAAAGAGACAGGTTGAACAATGAAATCAAATCAAAGACCCGGATATTAATCCACACATCTATGAACACCTGACTTTTGAAAAGAAGCTAAAATTATACAATGGAAAAAAAGCATCTACAACAAATGATGCTGGCATAAATGGATGTCAACATGTAGAAGAATGCAAACAGATCCATATCTATCCCCATGGTCAAAACTCCAGTCCAAATGGATTAAGAACCTCACTATAAATCTGACCACACTGAACCTGATAGAAAAGAAACTGTGAAATGGTCTTCAATGCATGGGCACAGGAGGCTACTTCCCAAATACATCACCATCAGCACAGACACTGAGGGCAACAATAAATGAATGGGATCTCCTGAAACTGAGAAGCTTCTGAAAAGCAAAAGACACAGTCAATGAGACAAAATGGCAGCCTATAGAATTGGAAAAGATATTCACCAACCCCACATCAGACAGAGGATTGATCTCCAAAATATATGAAGAAATCAAGAAATTAGACATCAAAATT
Organism: Arvicola amphibius; assembly: GCF_903992535.2. Lineage (NCBI taxonomy): Eukaryota > Metazoa > Chordata > Mammalia > Rodentia > Cricetidae > Arvicola > Arvicola amphibius. The sequence goes on along the minus strand of NC_052057.2, from coordinate 31,413,491 downwards.
CTAAATAACCCAATGAATAATGGAGTACAGATTGAAACAGAATTCTCAGCAGAAGAATATCAAATAGCTGAAAGATACTGAAGGAAATGTTCAACATCCTTAGGATTAGGGAAATGCAACTCAAAACAACCCTGAGATGCCATCTTACACCAGTGAGAATGACTAAGATCAAAATTACCAATGATAGCTTATGCTGAAGAGGATGTGGAGTAAGGGGAACACTCCCCCATTGCTGGTATAATGCAAACTTATACAACCTCTCTGGAAATAAGTATGGTAGTTTCTCAGAAAATTGGGAATCAAGCTACTTCAGGACCCAGTAATACTACTCTTGGGCATATACCCAAAGGTATATGCACAATCATACTACAAGGACATTTGTTCAGCTATGCTCAGAGCAGCATTGTTTGTAATAGGCAGGACCTGGAAACAACCCAGTTGCCCCTCAACCAAAGAATGGATTTAAAAAAATGGTACATTTATACATTGGAGTATTACTCAGCAGTAAAAAAACAATGACATCTTGAAATTTACATGCAAACAGATGGAAATAAAAAAACTATACTGAGTGAGGTAACCCAGATATAAAGATGAACATGATATGTACGCACTCATTAGTGTATACTAGCTGTAAAGCAAAAGATAATGAGCCCATAGTCCACAACCATAGAGAAGTTGGGTAACAAGGTAAACTCTAAGAGATACATATACAGATTCCTCCTGGGAAAGGGAAATAGACAAGATCTCCCGACAAACTTGGGAGCATGGGGATTGGGGATAAGAAGAAGAGGAGGAGAACTTGAGGAAATGGAATAGTAAAGATAGAGAAATAACAGAGAAAGAGATCAAAGAAAGAGATAGTTTGATTGACGGAGTCATCATGGGGCTAGAAGAAACCTAGTGCTGTGGGACAATGGTCTTTTATCCTGTCACTTGTATTATTTTTAATAAAAAGCTGATTGGCCAGTAGCCAGGCAGGAAGTATAGGCAGGCAGGAAATAGAGGCATGGCAATGAGAATTATGGGAAGAGGAAAGTTTCAGTCTGCAGTTGTCACCCAGTCACAGAGGAAGCCAGACACAGAGCAAACAAGATGTGATGGCCTCACCGAAAAAGGTACCAAACATGTGGTTAACAAAGACAAGCAACGAGAATTCGGGAAAGAGGAAGCATTCAGTCTGCAATTATCACCCAGCCACAGAGGAAGCCAGACACAGAGCTAGCAAGATGTGACTGCCTTGCTGCAAAAGGTACCAAGCCATGTGTGCTAACACAGACAAGTAAAATGGGCTGACATAATTTATAAGAGTTAATAAGAAGCTTGAGCTAGTATTTCAATCAGTTTATTATTAATATAGATTTCGGTGTATTTCTTTGCAAATGAATGACTGTGGGATCTGGTGGGACAGAAACCCTAATCAACAGATAGTGCCCAACATGGGATTGACCAAATCCACTTAAAAGCCTGAGAGAATTTGGGAAGTTATTCTAGATAGAAAAGAATAGAGTTAAGCATAGCTTCTTGATAGCAGTACTTTCTCAGGTGGCTTTGCTTGCTAGAAGCAAGAACTCTCATTTAAGAGAGGCTTCCTGACTCAGCTTTAGCTGCAAAACCTTGCAGCTCTTTTAAGAAGTCTTGGCATAAAACACTTAAATGGTGTTGATAAAAAGCTGATTGCATACATTTTGGTGGTGGCAGGGATGTTGAAATTCCAGAGTTGTTGCAATAAACATGGCTCTGGCCAGTACTTCTGCCATGAGGCTAGAGTTTCAGAAAAAAAGCTAAGGAATGGTATGTATCCAGCCATTAAGCCACAGCTTTAATCCTAGCCATATTGCTTAGCAAATTAAAGACTCAGGTGGTCAGAAAAAGAGAGATATACAGTAAACATAGATTCAAAGTTGAAGAAAACCTCTAAACAGTTTACTGTGTGTTTGAAATATATGTAGACGGGGGAAAAGGATAAAGTCCTTAAAAGAAAAAAGAAAAAAGAGAGTAGTTTGGTGTGGTGGCACAAATCCTTAATCCCCAAACATGGGAGGCAGAGGCAAATAGATCTCTGTAAAATCAAGGTGTGGTGGCTCACACCTTTAATCCCAACACTTGGGAGGCAGACAGGCGGGTCTCTGTGACTTCAAGTACAAACTGGTCTACAGAGTGAATTCCAGGACAGACAAAGATATACAGAGAAATCCTGTCTCAAAAAGCAAAAATTAAAAATAAAAAAATGAAAGAAATAGAGTTTAAAATAAAGCTATGAAAAAATGGAAAACACACCAAGAATATGGATATTGTATGTTATTATGTTCTCTTTGAATTGTTTGAATTCTGAGGAAGGAGCAACAGATGCTAAAAGATATTTGTTTATAGATGCTACTGAATTAACCCAAGATAGGTATTTTGAAAATTGACCTCAAAATTTAAGTCAAAGGTATGTTACTTTGGAGAAGAGGTTTTGCTTTAATTTCCACAGGAAATGAGAGGCTGTGAATTAATTCATGGTTAAGAAAAATCAGGTTTGATCAAGGAAGATTCCCTCCCCCCTCTTAGTAATCTCCAATAAGAGCTGATGGCCCAGACATCATGGTCTTACATCCAGAACAGTTTCAAGACTATTGGTTGAGATGTACAAGCCTCTCAGGATACTCCAGTCATGACTTGATCATAATTCTAGATTTTCTTTAGGTACCCATAAGATTATCAGTGCTTCCAATCAGCAGGAAGTAGCTAGAAACTATACTCATATTCCCATAAAATGGACTATGGATATTTTCCTTTGTTTAGAATATTAGTTACAAGTTGTTATGGATAATGGTCAAGAGAAAAGCTAAACAAAGAATGTTAGATTCAGAGTTCTTGTTCAAAAAAAACAGGGTAGGGAAATGCTGTGGAACAATGGTCTTTTATCCGGTCACTTGTATTATTATTATTTTAAAAAAATGATGATTAGCCAGTAGCCAGGCAGGAAGTATGGGTGGGGCAATGGCTACAAGGCAGCAAGTAGAGGTGTGGCAACGAGAATTATGGGAACAGGAAAGTTTCTGTCTGCAGTCGTCACCCAGCCACAAAAGAAGCCAGACACAGAGCAAACAAGATGCAACTGCCTCTCTGAAAAAGATACCAAGCCACATGGCTAACACAGACAAATATAATGGACTAATATAATTTATAAGAGTTAATAAGAGGTAATAGGCCAATTAGTTTATAATTAATATAGACTTCTGTGTATTTCTTTGGGACTGAATGACTGTGGGACATGGTGGGCCAGAAACTCCAGTCAACAATCTAGCATGAGAAATTCCTAGGAATCCACAAGCATGACCCCTGCTAAGACCCTAAGCAGTACCTGAACTGGCCTTGCCTTGAGGTCAGATTGATGACTCTCTTAAATATCACCATAGACTGTAAAAATGCTGAAACCTATGTGTGGAATAAGGTTATGTAGGGGGTGGGAAAATGTGTTTGGGGAAGCATAAGGGGAACAAGGGGATGCTTTTATGATGACTATGATGTAATTCTTAGCAGTTAAAAATAAAAAATAATAAAAATGAACACAAAAAAGAAAAAAAATATCACCATAGAACCTTCATCAAGTAACTGATGGAAACAGAGGCAGAGACCCTCAGCAGAGCACTGGGCTGAGCTCCCAATGTTCAGTTGAAGAGTGGGAGGAGTAAGAATATGAGCAAAGAGGTCAAGATCATGATGGGGACACCCACTGAAACAGTTTACCTGAGATAATGGGAATTCACCAACTCCAGTCAGACAGGGAAGGAATCAGCATAAAACCAAACTAGAACCTCTGAATGTGGGTGAAATTTGTATGGCTAGGACAGACTGTGGGGGCCACTCTCAGTGGCACCAGGATTTATCCCTACTGCTTGTACTAACTTTTTGCAACCCATTCTCTTTTGATCTAGCTCAGCCTAGATGTAGTAGGCAGGGACTTGGACCTTCCTGAAAGCAGTGTACCTTACCTTGTCTGAGAGAATTGCTGCTGGGATGGGGTGTCGTAGAGGAAATGGGAGGAGGGGAAGGAGTCATAACTGGGAATGGTATGTAAAATGAAAAAGGAGTTTCCTTTTTATAGAAAGAATTTTTAAAAACTAATTAAAAGGAAGATGTTTTTTCCTCACTGGTTTCTAAATAGAGATTTGCCTTTCAGAAAACTACTTAGCTAAAGCAGGTAGCACTCAATACCAGTAAAGACCAGTTGCCTCTTTGAGGTTCATTTAAAGCCAGTTTTGTCCCAGGTGGATTGGAAAGGGTGATCTACTGGTAATCTTTGAAGATGGAAGTTATAAAATAACCCCACACTAGCTCAGAATTGCATGTAGTAAAGGGTCATTTATTTAGGGGTAGACTCACAGATTACAGTCTTCTGCAAGAATGGGGAACAGGAACCAAATCCAGAAGCTGGGAGAGAGAGCAAGTGTGCATTATGTTGACATTTCTAGTATAAGAGGCCATGCCCAACTGGGCTGGTGTCTTAAAGGCTACTGACTGAAGGAATTCCTACAGCAAGCCTTAGCTCTAAGCTCTTCAGCGGTGTCAACATTTTACATCCTTATACTCAATGAGAAATGTTTTCATACAGGAACCCTTCGTTATTGTAAAATATGTGCATTTGTTTTCATTTTGTAGCAAAAGGTGATTGATATGAACCCAGACTTGAATATAAATTTAACAGCTTCAAAAATACTAATTATGCAGAAGCATATAGAATAGAACTTTTTGATAAGCTACTTTGGAGTTAAAAAAATACTCGACCAAAGAGAAATGCAAATGAGTCAGAAAAAGCTCTGATTAGATTAGCTTCAGGCAAGTTCCCTCACACTCCACACAACCAAGGGTTCTTCTGAGGATACAAATAGGTTAATTAAACAGGTAACACTGTGCTTCTTAATTACTCTCATTTCTCCCAAAAAAACTATTATATGAAATTTAACAGTCTTTCTACAGAAAATAAGACACAAACTTCCAACTTTATATGATTAGATTAAGATAGAAGCATAACACTTACAAGTAAATATGTATATGATAATTTATATAGAAAGTGTAAATGGATATGAGAATAATTTAAACATGATTCTTCAAAGACTTTGAAGGATTAAATTTCATTCACTCATTGTACTGTATCTCAATGAATAATAAAACATTCCTTTTTCAAAATGACTGGAGCCAACAAGAAGACTATGTGGGTAAAAGTGTTTGCTACTCAAGAATGATAACCTGAGTTCATTTCCTAGATTGCTTGGAAGAACACAACCAATGTCCACCCTATGACTTCACTTCCACATTTACAGTATGTGGCATGTGAGCATGTTGCTGCACACACACACACACACACACAAACACACACACACCATACACACACATCATGCCCCCACACACCATGCATACATAGAGATGCACACACCATGCAAACGCATGCCAAGCAAACACACATGTACCTGTGCAAACATACAAATATTATTCACACACACCATAGACATACAAGCACACAAACACAAAATGCACATACATACACTATGTACACAGAGACATACACCAGGCACACACACCAAATCATGCACACACAAACACAGACACACCATGTATACAGACATGATGCACACAGACACACTATGCACACACAAACACACACACATCATGCAAATACACAAATCACAAACATACCATCCACACGCAAACACACACACAATGCACAAACACTTAAACACACAAGCCATGTACACATATACAACCTATACATTAATAATAATTTAAAAAATAGATAGGTGATAGTTTGTGAGGCATGTGGAGGCCAAGAAATGCAGGCAGACTTTCACCCTATTGTCATGATGGTCAGAGAGTTTTGGAGACTAATAGGCATAACTGTACCTCCTAACTCAGGTAATGGGCCAGGGGGCCCATTATGAAATTAAGAGAAGCTTGGTGTTATCCAGACAGCAGGTGGTCAGGATATGCAGATGTGCCTCTGCTCCTTCCCTGCTAACTATGAGGTCACCTGGGGAAGAGCTATCTTCAAGGTAGTGACTCAAGTGTATGTGGCTTGGGACACCTAGTCACCTAGGCAACAGAAGGCTAATGATGGGAAGTCTCAGAGTTGACTCTGTGGGTTAACCCTGTTGTATAATGTTAATGAGGTCTTTTGTCACCTTCTCCCCCAGTTTATACTGGGTATAAAAACTGTGGAAAAGGTGGATTTCAGGGCCTGAGTAATTCCTGAAATATACTCCTGATACTGTCTTATGTTGTCTGACCTAATATTTATGTGCATCTTTATATAATTTTTCTATTCCCAAGCCCCCACCCTGGTAAGAAGTATTTTTGTTGAGGTTGGTCTTTGATAGAGGCATATGTGGGATTGAATCCTGAAAGCCAGTCATCATATTAAAAACATTTGCATAAAATCAGATATGGCAAAGTTATACATTCAATATTATATGGATATACTTCTTTATAGAAAAAGTTTAATGCAGTATAATTTGATCATCCCTGTTTCAGTTCCTCCAAGACTTTGCCCATCTCCCTTCCCTCCCCAATTTTTGTTACTTTCTCTCTCTTTTTCAAAAACAAAGAAGCAAAACTAACAAGAAACATGCACACACACACACACACACACACACACACAAACGAAAACGAAACAAACCCAGCAGCCACAACAACAAAAACTTCAAAAATGGAAATCAAAACATAAAAGCAATAAGAGAAAAACATTCAAGCAAATGAAAAGGGGTCAAAAAGTCTATAAAAATATCCTGAGTTCATTTTGTGAGTTTATTTTGTGTTGGACAATTACTTCTTATCATGGAAAGTAGGATGCTTTTAATAAAGAGATCCAATACGAAATGACCAAACCTGAAAACATTCATATAGGTAACAGCATATAGATTGAGCAAGATACACCAAAATATATATGTACATGTACACACACAAAGACACACACAGATACACACACACACACACACACACATATATATGTATAATATATATATATATATATATATATGCAGGTTGGTAAAATGCTCATATTTCTGCAGGATAAAATTTGTGGAGCAAGGCAAAGAAGAATGAACTCTTTGAATATATGTATATATTTGTTGTATATATATATGTGTGTGTGTGTGTGTGTGTGCTTGTGTGTACATGTAACAGCAATTAATGAAAAGAGACCATGAATTTGCAAAAGAGCAAGGAAGGGTATATAGAATGGTTTGGAGGGAAGAAAGATAGAGGAGAATGGATATAATCATATTATAATCTCAAAAATTCAAACAGAGTAAGTACGATCTCTAATGAAAAATTTAGCACAGTCAAGGCATAAAGTAATTGAGGTAATTTCTCTTTACAAATAATTGTAAAATCATTAAGGACTTCCCAATGTCTTGAAATCATTACCACTAATGGAGGTCAGTATATTGAAATCATTCTGAAATATATAACAATAACCTATATAAAAATGGCAAGCAGGAAGATGTAAATTCTTCTTATGTCCATCTCACAGCATAGTCATGACATCACCAGTGTAGCATGCAAACGAATCGCATTTGCATATATTTCTTTCCATGGCCTTACTAACGTCCATCTTTCTGCTGTAATTTATGTGCCATTATAAACCAGGAATTCTTATATGTTGCTTTAGATGTGTGGTATTCATGCTGACATTAGAACTGTTTTATTTTTCCTAGGAGAGCCTTTCAATTTTCAAGACAGCTCTTACTATGTAGCACAAATTTGGAACATGTCTGTTTAGAACGTTTATTTATTAATCGCAAAAAGATTATTTGAAAACATTTATTTAGGACAGTGACTCAAGTAGATAGGTGTTTATTCCATAGACTTGTGTGTGTGTGTGTGTGTGTGTGTGTGTGTGTGTATACACGCGCATGGTGCTAAAGTGAATAAGATTAGTAAGCGAATAAATTAGCTTAGGTGATAAGCATGCTGGTAAAATGTTGGTATTTCAGCAGAAGAAAGTTTTATGGAGCAAGGCAAAGAGGAGTGAATTCTCTGTAATTACAGATTTTGCTTGCACAGACCTTGGCTTCTTTTAAGACCACCATTTATTTACTACAGGGTTAACTGAAATAAGAGAAACCTTACCAAGAGTATTCAAGGAGCACTCCTATTGCACTGTCCCTTCTAGAAGTGCCCATCATATTGACATGTGGCAGTGTCTTTAAGCCTTTTCATTCCCAGAAGACTGAAAATCAGATTTTGGCAAGAGACAATCAATGTCTCTTAGAGTGGGGATAATGACACAGCTCACTGCCAGTTCTCCATGAAATTCATTTGACCAAACAATAACTAGATTCTTCTTAGCTTTTAATTCCTTTACTATTATCTCATTGTCTAGCAATTCCCCAAGGAAAATAAGTGTTTTGTTAAGGTAAGCATGGAAGTCCTTAAAGAGCCTCTCTAGGCACTCAGCTCCCTAAATCAACGTTTGCCTCCCCTGATGCATTCTGAAAAACTACCTTCTGTGTCTGATAAAAAAATAATAATAAAAGTACGCTAAAATAAAATACAACAAAATGGAAGTCTACTGTATAGTCAGACAGTCTTATCCCTTACTTTAAACACTTTTTGTCATCAGAATGACACAGTTATATTCATGGTTCTCCGTAATTTCTGTGTTTGGGGCAAACTATCTGATGGGAAAAGATTCAATTTAGTGTCTATTGTCAAATCAACCTTAAAGCAACTCATGAAGCAAACACTAAAACAAACAAAAACAAACAACAGAAAAGACAATATGGTATCTGTCTCCTAATGTGTATTTTTGTGTTCTCAATGAAAATCATTGTCCACTTCTCCTTTAAACCTCATTTCCGTATTTTCAACCTCAGAAATTTAGAGGTCCTTAACTGTTAAATCTCTCTCTCTCTCTCTCTCTCTCTCTCTCTCTCTCTCTCTCTCTCTCTCTCTCTCTCTCTCTCTCCTCTCTCTCTCTCTCTCTCTCCTCTCTCTCTCTCTCTCTCTCTCTCTCTCTCTCTCTCTCTCTCTCTCTCTCTCTGTGTGTGTGCATGTATACACATGCACATATGTATTTATCTGTACATGTGTATTCATGGGCTCAGAGGACATCAGATATCTCCTCTATCACAGTGTGGCTATTCCTTAAGGCAGATCTCTTTCTGAACCTGGAACTGGAATTTTATCAGCTGTGCTTGTAGCCAGCAATCCTCCAGACTCCCTTGGAGTTGGTGCGACAGATATGTGCAGGATGTCTGCCTTGTTATTGTAGGAGCCAGCCATGATAAGCTAAATATGAACAGATCACCCAAAGGAAGTTCTTTCCTTCCAACCATTATCACCTGCCAGAATAGGACTCAGCCATCGATAAATTTAATAAAAGGTCTGAGTCTCTGTAGTTTACCCTGAAGCAATACCTGGTTGCAGGAAGAACCACAAGCTGAGATTACCTGAGCACCACCCAAGAACAAACCGTTCAAAGGAAATGCCTAACATTCCAACCGATGTAGATAGGACCACCTGCCAGCACACACTCACCAGGACACCTCTAGATAAATGTCAGCCAGTCAGGGGTCCTGAACCTCAGAAACCCCTCACTCCCACCTTTACTACTATAAAAACTCAATTCTGACTGAGCTCTGGGCTCTCTGTTTTTCCAGTACATTGGAAATGCCAGGAGTCCGAGTTTGCAAACTTGCTTAAAATAAGGCTCTTCGCTTTTACATATGGGACTCGGTCTCCTTGTTGGCTTTTGGGGGACTTCGCGGATTTGGGCATAACAGTTATATGCGTATTGGGATCTGAACTCTAGTCTTCACAACTGCTTTTAAGAATTTACCCATCTCTCTGGCACCTAGAAGTACTTAGTTTCATATTCATACATGCCTTTTACCTAAATTTTCAATTATTCACGGCACAATTTACCTCTTAGGGAACGATCTCATTTATTTAGTGAGCACATTTACTTTCTGCCCTATCTGTTCAAACATATCTTCACAAAAGCATAAGCATTGTTCATTAACATATCAAGAACTTTGACAATATTGAAAACATTCGATATATTTGCAGAAAGAATGAATTCATTGAGCAAGCAAAGGGTTTTTCATTATTTATTTCAAATTGAATTATAAGCTATTAGTTTATTTTCTACAATATAGACATGTGTTCATAATTGTGAAGGTCCTGATGCCTGCATTACTATTATAGACTCATGTAGGTACAGCTTAATGAGATGATACTTTCCATAAGTTATAACATATGCAAGCTAAGTCAGTTGTACTTGTATCATAGTTTCCACTTTTCTTTAATCCAGGCATGAGTAGAGGGAAAGATTGATGTCCCAGCCTGCTATTGATAAATGCTTTTTAGAGTGACATGCGTTGAGAATGTGGTGACTTTGGGCATAATGTCCATTTCCTATGTAAGGACCCCCACTCTTGCTGCTTGACTTAGGGATATCATGTAAAGACAGGATCTGAGTGACTGATGTCTCCAACTCAAAGAGAAATGATCTCCTATTTTATCTAATCTTCATGGTTTTACTTTCCATTGAAAATGAACTTGACTCAGTGTATATGAAGTTGGTTGATATCTCTAAAAGCTGTAGAAATAATCACAGTTCTTACCTATATGAAATAATGGTTTCTTATTGAGTTAAAAGAAATGGTGTGAAGAAAATGGCTTTGGATGTCTCAAATAACATTATCCAGTGTGGAAACAATTTTATACTTAACTAAACAAAAGAAAGTTATGTGTAAAGGTACTTTTCCAGTATGTTGAGGGGATAGCAGATAGATAGGCCACAGATTCCAGCTGATGACATACTGACCTTTTCTGTTCATTGTCTGAAGCCAAAAGGATTCAGATGATAATCAGAAGTGTGGTAGAACAGAAGGAGAAGTGTTCTGTGCATGCTATTAAGGGGACTAAAGATGGTCTAATGTCGTTAGGGCTGGAATCGGCAACATTTCCACTTTTCACACCTAACAAAGTTAGCATGGTAGACTATTGAGTATAGGTGCAGGGGTTAGGAGTCAGTGGTTATTGTTCTGGGGATTGCTGTCCTCAAGGACTGCATCTGTTTTCAAATCTAAACACTGAAGCATATTCAAGACCTCTACGTGCTGCAGAATTATAACATAAAACTTAACAATCGCCCATTTTCTTAAAGTGTTCATGAAATAAATACCCAAGGTTTGAGTCTCTAATGGCTGTGAAAATAAGTGAAGGATAACCAAAGAAAGAATTCCTGTTCAGATATCTTTACAGTATGCCGATTTCATAGTAGAATTAGGAAGGTTTATGGATTTGCCCATGTAGTAAGCAAATGAGACAACTTGAAAGGTAGCATGCACAGAACACAACTCCAACAATGTACTGCATATCTCAAAAATCCAGAAGAAGGAAAGAGGTTGCTATAAAAAAAAGGACAATTTCATGAGAACCTAGATGTGTTCAGCCCAACATAGACACTAAAGATTGCACAAAAGTATGAAAACTCACATCTTCACTTGATAGTCTATAAATACTTAAATTTTTATGATCTCGGGCATCAACTAAAATAAATTTAATTTAAAAATAAATGTAGAGCTGAGAGGATATCACAGTGGGTAGGAGTACCTGCTGTGCAAACATTAAGAACTTAATTCAGATGCCTAGCACCCATGTACAAGTCTGGAAATACAATTCGTCTATAAGCCTGCTGGCTTGCCAGTCTAGCGCATCAGTGAGCTCCAGGGTCATTGATGAAACACCTTATCCAGGGGGGATAATATGGATATTGACAGAATAGTACAGCCAACGTACTCCTTTGGCCTCTGCACATACACATAGGGATATGTATACAAATATATACACCACATATGCACACTACATATACATACAATGTGAAAAATGACTAACACACTACATTCTCACACATAAATACACAAATAAAAAAGCAAACACATATCTATTTGAAATTCACAAACTGAAAATGAGCTAAAAATTGAATTCATTGAATGTGCTGAAATGGAAAAGCAAATTGCAGAGAAGACAAATCACAAAACAAATTTAAAAAAAAAACCCATTCAATAAAACACAATTAAAACAAAAATACTGCTTACTTCTCACAGATAATAGTATGCAACCCCAATGAGGAAAGTTCCCCCCTTCTTTTGTGTGCACAAAGAGCTGGAATTAGGTGGGAGGACCTCTGTGTAAAGGAGAAGGGAGCAAGACGTTTCAAATTGTTCAAAAGAGGGAGAAAAAGTCAGGAGCAGAGCATCCAATACAATACGTGTATCTGAATCTTACCCAGTCCTGCTGTTTTCTGTTGGTCTGCTCTCATTTGCTTTCATGAGACCTTTGCCTATGTTCTGTGATCTGGAAGAAAAGAGGTACCATGCACTCTTCCACTTGCTCATCTTAATCTCTTGGGGTGCTAGCCAGTAGCTTTCAGTAGTCATCTTAATGTTTATTCTGTTTCTTTACATTGTATAACCTTATTACCATAAAATTATCAACATGTGTGCTGGGGGACAGAGAGAAGAAAGTGTGTGCCTACCTCTTTTTTCTTTTTTAAGTGGTATCAGACTTCAAGATAATAAATCAGTAGGGATTGTGCTATTATAAATGACCAACCAAATCACACTTGATTGTAATATTTGAACAGACAGTGACCCAGACAGGAAAGAAACCTGTCACTGATGATGGATAATTGCTTTAAATTCTCTTAGTATTGGTTCTGCTGACAGATGAATATGCTTTTTGCTGATGTATGTATATTGACTTTCAAAAGTATTTAGTAAAGGTTCCTAAAAATGCTTCTTTCAGAAAATAGCCTGATATTTAAAATATATCTCAATAACACACACAAATTTTGTGTGATGGACCTCTCTTTCTTTTCCTCTCTCTTTTCCTTTTCCTTTCTTTTTCTCTTCTTTTTTCTTTCTTTTTTGATATGCTAATGTTAAAAGTCAAGATCTACAATAATATTAAATATCTAGCTGCCAACTAAGGCTGAGGTTGTTGATCAAAGAGTATATTCTTAGCATATATATATATATATATATATATATATATATGAATTCCTGGGTTAAAATCCAAATCTAGGAGAAATAAAGAAAAAAGTTAACCAATGGAAAACAGGATGCCCCTGTGCTGAAACACACGCAGTTTCGCTGTGTATACTGCCACCTATAACTCCCTCAACTATAGCTCCTTTTTCTCGTCTAGAAGCAGTTTCACCAATGCATCTGACAAAACAAAACACTGAAGAGACAGGGTGACCAGCAGTCATTCAAGACATCACCATGATAATAGGAAGTAGATGTTAAATGCCATAGCTTTACTATTCTTGTGCATTTAATTAATAAATATTAAACTAAAATCATTTTAAGACTTATTACATTCCTGGTTTGACATGTCAAATTTCCCTTCACATTTATGGATTCAATGTGAGAACAAAGATATAAATTAAAGTGTTCTTACAGTCAGTCAACTAAGAGTGAAACAAGCACTTGCAATCCTTCGAACTCCGTTGCTTTGAGCACAAAAATTTTATACTTGGCTTATTATTTATAATAACACAATACCTACTTATTAATCATCTTGAAGCCTGATACCTTTGAGAAAGCTTGTAGTAAGCTTACTGTGCTCTGCTTCTGACAAATGCCGAGAGAACACCGTGTTTATGATCAGTTAAACTCAAACCATAAACGTTGGAGAATGAAGGGGATTTCTTTCTTTTTCTTTCTCTTTTTTAGTAAAAAAGAATTCAATTTCTAACTCTGGTATTCCCATATTAACATAGCTTGATTCTGTATGCTATTAAAGTGGTTGTAATATATTTCTGATTCTCAACATGTTATTGATAACACTAATGATGATAAAGATCAATGAAGTTCCTTAAGTAATCAGGCCATGTGTTCTGGCATAAAGCAGTTTTTCATCCATGGCACTAATGAAATGAACATAATCGCATGTGTCTTAATCATAGATAAACATATATTTAATCAAGTAAAGAGGAAGAAACAGATCCCCAGGAAAATTCAGTTCTTGAGATTTCCAGACAACAGACATCTTGGACAAAACCATTCAGGCATGTCAGAAGCATCAACCTCCATTGATCAGAGCTTCTTGCCATGGAGTCTCAGCCTATACTTACTGTTTAGGCTTACATCAGTTTAACTCTAGCCTTTCTGGGACCCCAGCACCCAATAACATATGTGCAAGGAATTTTCATATAGCAAAGGTAGTCAGCAGAAAAAAAAAAAAGAAGAGAAATTATGTTGAAAACTTTCAAAAGACTAACAGTTTCCCATACACCCTTCTGTATGGAGGTCTAAAGTGACTTACTTTCAAGCGAGACTTCCAAAACTGCAAGACGTCAGTACCCTTTTCTGTATTTCCCTCAGTCTTCAAGGTCAGCAGTATCCAGTGAGAAGGATGATCTAGAAATGATTGCCAGGGCATGACTATTCTTCATTCCATATCACTTATCAGAAAATATCATTATTTCTGCTGTATGAATTTCACATATCTTGGTGGTTTTGGCTTGGCTTGGGTTGAGCTCGCTTCCTGTTTTGCGGAGTAGCTATGAAAGACACAAGGTTAAACCTGGATTTAAGAAACATGCCTGAGATTTTATAATGTTTAATACTATAAACATTCACCTGTTCCATAGTTAAATATTTTAAATGGTGGTCAAACCCATCTGGAATTCATTCGTTCATGTTCTACAAAATAAAACCTAAGCCATTCTTTCTGCAATAGTCTGAAGTTCTCTCCTAACATAAACAAATGTGGAAAAGAGGAAATGTTTGAATTGGTGTAATTTATTATGCTTCACAGATCCATTAATACTTTGTGATAAGTTCCTTTCCAAAACCATTTTAATATTTGCCTTTATTTTTCATTTAAACATTTGCATTATTCTTACTACCCAAACTATCCTCCCATGAGCTTTCTTGATAACCTTCTATCTTGATAGTATTAACAATCATATCTTAACTATAGAGATGAGAATCGCCAAGCTTCATGCTGGAGTGATGTCTCAGCAGGTAATAATCCTGACTGTTTTTCTAGGTGTCTGAGTTCAATTCCCAACACCTACGCAGTGGCTCCAAATTGTCTGTAACTGTCCAGAGGAAACAACACCCTCATACAGACATACATGCAGGGAAAACACCAATGCACATGAAATTTTTAAAAAATCCAATTCATAATATCTAAATGATCAACTATATAGCTCTGGTGGTCACCAAATAAAGATGTTGTCGCTCTTCATCATACCAGCAGGGCTGTATTTTGAGTGTGTGTGTGTGTGTGTGTACTTATGCTCTTTCAAACTGAAATTGTCTCCATCAGCAAAAGGAAGACCACTGAAGCTAGACCACAGCCTCTGCATGTTGTCTTGCAGTTACAGACGTTGCTTGGAATAGACTAAGCAATTAAATTTGCTCTTTAAGATTTCACTCCCCCGTGTTGAAAAATTATTATAATACAATCATCTATAACTCCAGTTCCAGGGAATCCAACACCCTCTTCTGGCCTGTATGAGCACTGCAAGCATGTAGTGAAGAGACATACAATAAATAAATATTTTAACAGAAAAGGGATAACTTGTTTTCAACACACTTGTATAGTGGCTTTTCTTTTAAAGCTTCTGAAGTTTTATTTGAAATCACTAACTTATGAAACTTCCTATCAGATACACATTATTAGTAAAAGCACAGCTTGTGGAATCGATTATAACATCCAGAACTATCTTTAAATATAAAAAATAGTAGATGTTAAAATGTTAGGTAGCCAATACTTCATTAAATCTTCATCCAAGTGAATGCTACTTGATGTCTGTGTTTTTAAACAATACTTCTCTCTTTCTCTCTCATATTGCCCTGATTAATACCTGTGTGTCTTGTTAAATTAAATCATTCCCTGTATATTATGACAGAAGAGGAAAATAATTTGTTTTTGGAAAATCAGCCATTGTCACTTTGCTACTAAATTCCCAAAAGTAGCCAAATCTCCCAGATACACTCATGGACAGGAAGTAAGCTCAGATTTTGTCGATTCTTAGCTTTTAAACCACAGTACACCAAGAACAACAAGCTGTGTTTTTCTGAATAAGAATCTCACCTATCATCCTTGATATGATATTTGGTGAGATGGAGAGTTGGACTGGGGAAGAGATCAAGCCAAAGAGGCACAATTGAGGGTGGTTGACATCACATCATAGATGTAAGAGACTGGTGCAAGTCAGGGCATTGCCGCATGTGAAGAGCTCACTGTGATGCTCTCTCCAGAAAACCTTGCTGCCATCTCCACCTCTACTTCCTATGGTGCGAATGGCACGAATATGATTTTGTTTATCTGTTTACACCATTGTGTGTTACAGCTTCCTTTGAGACCACACAACATGCTCTCCTCAAGAAATATCTGACTGGCTTATTGTATTTGATCGTGTTCCACATACAGCGTTGATAGTCATTATGTTTTAATTTTTTCTCGTTTTTTAATGTTCCCCGACTCTTTTACTCATATATATGATTTATCACGCTGATTGTAGAGTCCTTGAGATCTGGATCCATGACTAACATTAATTTCCTTTCAGTACTAAGAATTTGCATAACATTAGCTTCAGTGCATATTTTGAGTCTTCGCTTCTCTAGTTGTAAGATGCAGTAATGTGGAATGCTAATATGTTCAGCAGCATCAAGAAAATAGTAAGGCAGTGCCAAAAAAGAAAGCCAAACTCATCAGGATTTCGAAGAAGAGAAAGAGGCATTCTTTTGGACTTGCGTTTTATCACATCCTTGTTTGACCAATATGTTTTTAATTTTGAGAATTTTAAGTACTAATCAGCAAAGGAACTAGAATAAAAATAAATGAATATTAAACAATAGTATAGTACTGGGATACTAAAATGTCAACAAATATGAAGCTAATAAAATATTTAATTCATCATTTAACTACCTCCCTTTCAAAACAAATATTTTAATATACACTTAATCGGCTTCATTTTAAAAATTTAAACTTAAGGAGAATTTTATTTTTTCATAGGAAAGCAATACAAATATGAAACATGGCAATAAGATGTTAGAAAAAGCTTCTAACTTATTTTCACGATTGGAAGCTTATATTTAATTAGTATAGACCTTATCTATTTATTTGCTTGAAGTCTTCAAAATCAAATTATAATTTCCTGTAAAATGTGCACAATGTAAAACAGTTTTTGTGCCTGTTTAGTAAATAGTTTCTGTTACATAAAGAAATAAAATTTGGAGGAATTAATGTCAATTTTTCTCAGTAAATATCAGTAAATTGGTTACTCAGTTCAGAACCTATGTTATTATGTACTAAAAACATATATTGGGTCTCTTTGTGAACATTTACAAGTCATTTGCATGCTTAATTTTCAGATTAAACCTCATAACAAGTTTAATAGCACATCAAATTGTCCTAAGAATTTAGAAGAAAGGAGAGTTTTTTTAAAGGGCTTCAAAGAATTTAAGTAGTTTGGTAAAATTCAAGTATTTGAGGAAGCAAGGGACTGAGCCTAAGTTGTTTCAGTTCCTGAGGCTCTGGTCCCTGCTATGCCCCACACCATCTCCCGCCACAGTTGAGAGAGCACCAGAACCAAGGAGAGGAGTTACTGAGTCAAGAACCATTGTTTACAGTCTGAATTACTAAGTATACTTCTAAAGGAAATGTGACTCTTTATCCTTGTTAGCTTGTACAAAGAAAATGACTATAAATGCCACATACCATGACTGTATCTTTCTTTGATTACTCTTTTTTTAGAATTAAGATTGTTTCATTTTATTTCAAATAAACACACTTAATTTTAAAATTTTTATGCGTAAAAGTTTTCAAAGCATAATTGAAGAAATTACTGTAAAATAAAGGATGAATGTTCCTAACAAAATACATTTTTAAATTAAAGACTAGTTTATTAATGTAAATAAAATTAACAATAGTACTGACATTGTTTAAAGCTGGCAAATCTCTTGTTTTTCTTTTGTTTTAACCTCTGGTGAACTGAGAGAACAAAAAATGCTTCCAAGGTTCTTGGTCAACCTGGCCGTTAATTTTTAATAACATATGAACCAGAGATGGTTTCCTTTTGGACACATTTGCTTAATCAACTCCATGTTTCTTCATTAAAATCTTTGATTCCCATAGCAGACGAATTTCAAAAGAAGAAGGCAACTGCTTATAATCATCTTTAAGAAAATATGTTCAGTTTGATCCAGTGATAAGATTTAAAAGAAAAGACCAAAAAAAAAAAAAAAAAAAAAAAAAAAAAAAAAAAAAAAAAACTCTCCTTGAATTTCTCACGAGTAAATTTGGTTTTTGACTAGAGTAGGATTAGAACTGACATCAGTTCAAGACATGAATGTATGCATAACTAAATCCAATCACTCTTCTTTATTTTCTCCATTAAGTTCACCCATCCAAATGGGCTTTGGAAATACCACCGTGGCACATGCCTTTGATCCCAGCACTAAAAAGGCAGAAATGGATGGATTTTGAGTTTAGCCTCCTCTACTTAGTTCCAGACCAGTCAGGACAGCATAGTGAGACCATGTCTCAAGAAAAAAATCAATAAACTTCAAATATCATGGGATAGTAAAATGATTCTGGACGTGAATATCAGAAGACCTGGACTTGAATTGTAGTCTCATGTGCTGATTAACATATGATCATCCTTTATGGCCTTGTTTAAAAGGTAGAGATGAATATAGCTCCAGAGGCTGGGAAGAGCAAATACCATAACAAAGCTTTGTACATGGTTTAAAACCATTAGTAACGTTTATTTAAATTTATACAAAAGTGCAGTAGAATAAAGCATGGAAGAATATACTACATTATTAACATTTAAAAAGGATAGCATAGAAAACGATCTCCTTGTATTATGGGTTTCACTAACAAGTCAGCGAAACATAGTGATCCTCTTTATTGAAGTGTTCACTTTACTGTGTGCTGTAATGTATTGGTGCGATGATAATTATTAATGCAATTTTGAAGCCACTTTGTGTATTACTTCCATGGTCCCTGTCTCTAAGATTATTTTCAAATGATTCAGGGCAGCGTTGTATGACTTGTAACCTCAATCACAATTCGAGCCATCTCATTCTCTATTGATAAGACCAAGGGGTTTCTGCTAAGAAAACAATTTATATTTCCTTAGCAAAAGCTGGGACTCTGCCGGCTTTCTGCCTGTGTCAAATAAGAAGTCATGCCACTGGGGAAGAGAGAGAGGAGGGCTCTTTCTGAATTTCTCTCTTGCTCATATAAACTTAATCAAGACTTGCAATTAATTTTTGAAATTGTTCTGTATCGACCCTGGTGTTTGAAGCTTCATTTTCTGCCTCTGGGTCCCATCAGTAAAATCTACACATCTCCCTGTTAGTGGAGCAGCTGGCTTTTAAAATCTGATGTCTTGTAGCTCTTATTTACAATCCTAATCACATCATTGATTTCAGTAATCTTTTAGTAAGAGTGGTTATTAATGTTGTCAAAGGCAGAAATTGGGATTCAGTGGGTTTTTCTTTAAGTTTCTTTTTCTTTCTTTCTTCTTCTTTTTAAAATGATACTAGATAATTAAGATGATGCTTAGTAATATGACTTGAGAGGCCTCTGGGTGATTAGCAGTGGCCTTTGGTTAAGTATGCAGCCCAGCGTAGGTTATTTCACTCACAATATGCAGCACCAAGAAAGACAAACTCTAAAGTTACAAACGGCTAAATGAAAGTGCTGCAGGTAACTCTCACCACAACTCCGATGCCCCCAAACAGTCTCAACATGCTAGTACCATGTAAAAGTTTATCTGATTCTTAAGGGAATTTGAGGCACTGCATGAAATGTGTTTTGTTCACAGAGTTCCCCCAACACACACACACACACACACACACACACACACACACACACACACACAGAGAGAGAGAGAGAGAGAGAGAGAGAGAGAGAGAGAGAGAGAGAGAGAGAGAGGCTAAGCTGTATGAACATTTCATTAATTTACATGAGTCTCCAAACACAATATTCTAGCATTAAAAAAAGAGATAGGATAAAAAGAACACGGAGAGGCCAAGAGACATTTAGAAATCAGACTCTTTGATATTCAGTACAACGAGGGAAAGGGGTGAATGATCCTGATTTTTCAGAAAAGGGTCAGGTGGCAAGTCTAAGTCAGATCTGTTGCCTTGTCTTGAGAAGATGGTGGGACAGTGTAAGTGTTCAAAAGGCTGTTTGCTTCCTCTAAAAACAATGTGTAAGGACCTGAAAAAATACTTCTTTGGTGTTCATTACTCCCCATCCCCAAACCAAGGGAAATTATACACCTCTATATATTTGGCACCACTATCAAAAGCCATTGCCTAATTTAAAAATACCCCTGATCAATTTCTCGTAGAGTAAAGAGGGTATAGTATCTGAACTGAAAAGGTATTATTAGAAAATGATATCTGGAGCATTAGGATGTATAATTCATGTTGCTTTTATTTGCTCAGACCATTGTAAAAATCCATAAATCATTTTCTTGCTCATGTATTGCTTAAGTGCAATTTGTCATTTTACATTAGAGGCCTGCTTCAGCCCATCCAGTGCTTTTAATTCACTGTTTAGCATTTAACAAAATACTGGCCCTATTGGATGAATGGGAAGATGCTGTAGTGTGAAGCCAACCAATATTTACTAGGTTAAACAAAGTGCAGACGTACATTTCTGCTTTCATTATCAGGAGCGTAGAACTTAGAGGAATACCTGGCATTCCTAGTCTGAAGAATAAGGACTAACTGATTTGTTTTCTGTTGCGTTCAAAGCCTTCCACAGTTACTAGTCACTCAAATAAGTCTAGTAAAATATGGTAAAAATCTTTCCCCAAACTCTGATACACACCCACCCTTTGCTACAAGGAAGTCGAGGTAGTATTGTGTTTGTGAGCTTAGCTCTGAAGACTTGCTCACCCTCCCTTTAAGTTGTGTAAAGCAAGTGCATAAGAACCTATTTCTTGGATATCTCTAAAATGTGCAACTGTGCCAGGCCCTTGGCATTTATCCTCTGGGTTGGCCTTCTTAGGAGTGGCACATGCAGGGAAGCATCCAGCTCAATCCTGGTGTTACTCAGCATTTGAAACCATCCTTATTGGTGCATTTCAAACCATTCCTTCCAAATCTTACAAAATGACAAGACTCCAGATTTTTCCCTCAAAGTTCTGAGCACAGTGCAGTAATAAGAGGATTTTAAAACTGATTGCTTTGGAGTCACATTAAATCAGAGCAAACCCTCATTTATCTAAAAGCTGGTTAACAGACCTGTCTCTCCCACCCTCTCCAGCAAGAGGTAGTAGAGAAAAAGGCAATCCTATTATTTAGTTACCATGCTCTTGCTGCCTTCTTATTTCTGCCTCCCTTAGGCAGAAATTATGTATGTAATGCATTATCCCATTCATAAATAAACCAAGATTTTCATGAAAACTGATTTTTATAATCTCTTTCCAAATGATTATTAAACACTCCGTCCAATCCTGGCATGCAGTTTGCTGTGGCACAGAGAGCAGGCGCTGCTTGGGTGCAGAGGCCAAGAGAGGAAGATTGCAAGATTACATGCACACATTTGCTTCTCCCACAGTACATCGGTAAAGCAGAGTTCAGGGACAAAGTACACTTACAGCTCCATTCCTCAAAGAAGCCACCTCCTCTCCCCGACCGCTGTGTCTATAGCTGTGACTTCACTAAATACTGAGACAAACTAGGGTGGGGGTAAGATTACAAGAGGTAGAGGGGGAAGGTATCTGCTTAGTTACTACTAAGACAGAAAGCATACATGTTAGGCTCAAAAGGCAGCTTCGAAAGGACAATTTTAAGTACTGTTTTTGAGTTAAAACCCACAGGATTGGTTTCTTTTCAAGACTTTACTACAATGCCCACCTGCAAATATTGGGTGCGAACAAACTGCTCTTGCAATCTTCCTCGGATGGAGTTTTCTCAGGGAAAGCAGAGGGCCTGGATCGTTTTTATTTGACTACGAAGACTCTATTGTCACCCCTTTGGTCCAAGTGCTGACACCTCAGAGACTAAAAGCCAGCGAGGCCAGGGCTGTGGAGGAGCCTGGCTTTGCATTGCTGGCTTGGACTCCAGCCTCTGTGACCTGCGAAATCCAGCAGAGCCCCCAACAGGCAAGCCCTTCCGAAGGCGGGCTCCACCAACAGAATTATCTCGCTTGCATTATGCCGCTTTCGCCGCTAGGAGACGCCTGCAACCCACGTTTCTGGAGAAGGTCTCCATTCAGACACACAGCTGCCACCAAAAGAAAAAGAAAAAAAAAAGCAGCTCAAGTGTTACAGTGGATGCACTGATTATTTACAGGGAAATCTGGCCATCTCTCCACGTTCTCATCCCCACCTCGGGAAGATCGCTGGCTTTCTGCAAACGCCCTAAGTCAGCTCAAACTTCAAGCTCCTTCCTGAGAGGTAAGCCCTCTCCGCCAGCACATTTGCTTCTGCACTGTCATTCCGCAGCACGTCTCTCCCACGTAAACATGCACACACACACAAGTAAAAATAAACATATTAAAACATTGCCGTCGTGTTTTATTTTATCTTCTTCTTCTTATTATTTTTACAGGGCTCTAGGTTTCTGATGAGTCAGCTTGGGGAGCTAGAAAAATTACATTTTAACGCTGTAGAGCTGAAGGAGGGAGGAGGGGCGGAAAGCACAGATGGCCACAGTGTATTAATATTCGGATACACTACGAGCCCCTTTTCATTGATCCACAGGTCCTTTTTCTGCTCTGCCGCTCCGTTCTCCGCCGCAGATGTGACGCTAAAATCATTTTAAACTGCAGCGGTTTGAGCTTGGGTTTGGCGGATGGTCAATTCACTGCAGCTGGAAAAGGCTTAGCCATGTTTGGTGGCTCCTTTTCCAGCTACCCGCTTAAAGGTAGACCCATCTCTCAGCAAGAGCCGCTAGGACTGACTAGGGAAACCGGCCGTTAAACACGGACTCTCAGGACTGCTCCAAGCACGCCTCGGTGTCAATCACGCGTGGGGACGCGCACCTCCTATTTCCTTGCCCGAAGGCACTGTAAAAGTACCTTAGGGGGTGGACAAGAAACCTTCCCTCAGGTTCCAGTAGCATTACTCTTGGGTCGTTCATTACCAGAAAGCCTCCAGAGTCCAGTTTTTGGTTTAAGGCCCCGGAACCGGGAAAATAAACAACCCATTCCGTGTGAAAGCACGTTGATTAGTATTAAAACGTACACTTCCACATTTATCCTTAGAGAATGGGCATTAAACGCACTCTCCAGCACCCAGCAACCGAGAGTTCGTTTGCGCTGCCTTATAACTTCACCAGAACTGGGTGTGTGGATGCACCTCGGGAGTGGGCACCCGCGGCTAGTCAAGCGCGTCTCTCAGAATCCTGGAGCTGCTCCCCAGGGACTCTCACCGAGCTGAGCTTGAGGTCACCGCGTACCAGGGCCAGCACCAGGATTGTGAAACATGTCTGTGGATTCCCGCAGCGGTGCACACTCGATGCCCGTGTTCGTGTGCACCGCGCGGCTCACCGCCCCTCCCGCCCTAGCGTCCACCCCACGGTCATTCTCCTGAGAGCTGTCTCCAGACTGGACATGGACCCTCCCCACCGCCTCTCGTATGGGGATAGAGATGGATTGCCAACTGTAAGAGAAATTTTTTTTTTAAAAAAAAATGAAATAAAATCAGACAAATAAAATAAAAGCCCGCGCTCCCCACCGCTGCCTGGCGCGAGGCCAGGCTAGGCGCAGGGATATTGCAAGCGCCTCGCAGCCATGGGTGGTGCTGGCACTGGTGTTTTATAGTAGGGGTTGACGATGGCGGGCTCCTATGTAAAAGCTACCACCAAGCCCCCAGTCCTTGACTAGGGTCTTCACAGTTCGAAACAAGGTCCCCAAACGAGTTAATCTACTAGGTAAGCATTTTGTGGTTAGACTTTAGGTGGGCAGACGTCCAACCATCTACCCGTCTACAGAAGCTGTCACCCCACGTCCCATGATTTGAATCCCTCCGCTTTACGGGGGTGGGGGGGGGGGAATTCACCTCCGCCCTCCCATTTCGGCCTCTTCTACCACTCCCCACACACCCCCTACGGAGCCTCCTGCTCTGATTGACACACGCCATTTGATGTCCGCATTTAAACTGTCCGCGCGCATCTCAGCCAGAGTCCCTTCATTAGGCAAACCCTGATGACTATGGCCCCAAGGCAACTTTCCCCCCTTCTTGGTGATTTCTTTCCACGACCAGCAGCAGGGAAAACACCTTAAAGGAAAAGGAATGTTAGCGTCACTGGAAACCCCGCTCCTTGGAGAGGCTACCGCAGCTGTTGCTATCATGTTTTCGTATTTGCTGATGCAAACAGGGGAACCTCTCTTATTCCCTGCCCATTACCTGCAGCTGGGGACTGGGAACTTTCCGCGGCAGAGTCCCCAGCAAGCGCCTCGGGACCTGCGGGCTGTTCTCGCTCTCACACTCACACTCACTCGGGCAGCCAAGGCGAGAGTTCTGCCCCGCCCCTCCTGGCTGCCGCGTGACGTGTCTACTTGACGGCCACTCTTGCCAATGAGTAGTCGCTCAGTGGGTGGTGCTCCGCTGCGATTGGTTGGCAGAATGAGGGCGCTGCGCAAAAACAGAGAAGCGGAGCGCTCGGAGCTCAGAAACTGCCAGCCGAGAACACAGGCTTTAAGGCTGGAGCAGGAGGCAGGATGGACTGAAAGGAAAAGAGGCAGGTTAGAGGGGAAAGGCTCGGGAAGGAAACAGCAGAAAAGAAACCGCTCGCTGTCTTTACAGCAAAGCAAGGGACGGTTGGATTGAGGATACGGACAAGACTACGAAAGGCAAGAATTGCAAATAGAGCCAAGGAGGGGAGAAAATGTCAAGAGGAACGTCCATCCGGAGAAAGGAAGAGAATGAAAGTTTTATGCTGCAGAACGGCTCGGTCTTTCTCCAGCACAAAATTCTCTCGCTGCCTTTAAGTCCGCTCGCGTTGGCAAGCCATTGACATCAAGAGGCATGCTCAGCGGTGCCAACGGCATCTCCTCTTCCTCTTCATCTTCCTTCTCCTCTTCTTCCTCCTCCACGTTCTCCTCCTATCAGAAAGAAGACAAACCTAGGACAGTCTTGAAATATCGAAATTTCCTCCTTGGGATTTGCCAGCGCCGCGTTGCGCCAAGACTGTCGGAATAAAGGAGGCTGACTATTGCATTATCATTATTTTATTAATTGGTCAGAGTGGGAAGATTACATCTGAGCAGAGGGGACATCTGTCACCCTTCCTGCGTTAAGATTGAAAAATGAGGCTGGATTTGGGGAAGCTCTAAAATGAAGTGAAAGGAATAACAATTTTAGGACAGCCACAAAAGCCCCCCCTCGTAGCACACTATTTAATTTATGTGTTTGAGATTATTATTTTTTGGTGGTGGGGGAGGTAATCGGGTGGCTGACTGGCTACGGGGGAGCGGCTTCCTTTCCTTTTGGAGATGATTGTGCTGTTATTCTTTGCCTTGCTCTGGATGGTGGACGGAGTCATTTCCCAGCTTCATTATACAGTGCAGGAGGAGCAGGAACATGGCACTTTCGTGGGGAATATCGCCGAAGATCTGGGCTTGGACATTACAAAACTTTCAGCTCGCAGGTTTCAGACTGTGGCCAACTCACGGACCCCTTACTTGGACCTCAATCTGGAGACCGGGGTTCTGTACGTAAACGAAAAGATCGACCGCGAGCAGATCTGCAAGCAGAGTCCCTCTTGCGTCCTGCACCTGGAGGTCTTCCTGGAGAATCCGCTGGAGCTGTTCCGAGTGGAGATCGAAGTGCTGGACATCAATGACAACCCTCCCTCCTTCCCCGAGCCGGACCTGACAGTGGAGATCTCAGAGAGCGCCACGCCAGGCACCCGCTTTCCCTTGGAGAGCGCCTTCGACCCAGACGTGGGGACCAACTCATTGCGAGACTATGAGATAACCCCGAATAGTTACTTCTCCCTAGATGTGCAGACCCAGGGAGATGGTAACCGATTCGCCGAGCTGGTGCTGGAGAAGCCACTGGACCGAGAACAGCAAGCGGTGCACCGCTACGTGCTGACCGCGGTGGACGGGGGAGGAGGGGGAGGAGGAGGGGAAGGAGGGGGAGGCGGTGGGGGAGTTGGCCTGCCCCCCCAGCAGCAGCGCACTGGCACGGCCTTGCTCACCATCCGAGTGCTCGACTCCAACGACAATGTGCCCGCGTTCGACCAACCCGTCTACACTGTTTCCCTACCAGAGAATTCACCCCCTGGCACCCTAGTGATCCAGCTCAACGCCACCGACCCCGATGAAGGCCAGAATGGCGAGGTCGTGTACTCATTTAGTAGTCACATTTCTCCCAGGGCTCGAGAGCTCTTTGGACTGTCGCCTCGCACCGGCCGGCTAGAGGTGAGTGGCGAGCTGGACTATGAAGAGAGCCCAGTGTACCAGGTGTATGTCCAAGCCAAGGACTTGGGTCCCAACGCTGTGCCTGCACACTGCAAGGTGCTGGTCAGAGTGCTGGATGCCAACGACAACGCACCAGAGATCAGCTTCAGCACGGTGAAAGAGGCGGTGAGCGAGGGTGCGGCCCCTGGCACGGTGGTGGCTCTATTCAGCGTGACCGATCGGGACTCAGAGGAGAATGGGCAGGTGCAGTGCGAACTGCTGGGAGACGTGCCGTTCCGCCTCAAGTCTTCCTTCAAGAATTACTACACTATCGTCACCGAAGCCCCATTGGACCGAGAGACTGGGGACTCCTACACCCTGACAGTCGTGGCCCGCGACCGGGGCGAACCTGCACTCTCCACCAGTAAGTCCATTCAGGTTCAAGTGTCGGATGTGAACGACAATGCGCCGCGCTTCAGCCAGCCGGTCTACGACGTCTATGTGACAGAAAACAACGTGCCGGGTGCCTACATTTACGCGGTGAGCGCCACGGACCGCGACGAAGGGGCCAATGCCAAATTAACCTATTCTATCCTCGAGTGCCAGATCCAGGGCATGAGCGTCTTCACCTACGTGTCCATCAACTCGGACAACGGCTACTTATACGCCCTGAGATCCTTCGACTATGAGCAGATCAAGGACTTCAGCTTTCAAGTGGAAGCCCGGGATGCCGGCAGCCCCCAGGCGCTGGCAGGCAACGCCACAGTCAACATCCTGATTGTGGATCAGAACGACAACGCCCCCGCCATCGTGGCACCCCTCCCGGGGCGCAACGGGACTCCAGCCCGCGAGGTGCTGCCCCGCTCTGCCGAGCCGGGTTACCTGCTTACTCGCGTAGCCGCAGTGGACGCGGACGACGGCGAGAACGCTAGGCTCACCTACACCATCGTGAGGGGCAATGAAATGAACCTATTCCGCCTGGACTGGCGCACCGGAGAGCTCCGCACTGCGCGCAGGGTCCCAGCCAAGCGCGACCCCCAGCGGCCTTACGAGCTGGTGATTGAGGTGCGCGACCATGGGCAACCACCCCTGTCCTCCACAGCCACCCTGGTTGTTCAGCTGGTGGATGGAGCCGTGGAGCCCCAGGGCGGGGGTGGGGGCGGAGGCGGAGGGCCCGGGGAGCACCAGCGCACCAGCCGCTCTGGTGGCGGGGAAACTTCACTGGACCTCACGCTGATCCTCATCATAGCCCTGGGCTCAGTGTCCTTCATTTTCCTGCTGGCCATGATCGTGTTGGCCGTGCGCTGTCAAAAGGAGAAAAAACTCAACATCTACACCTGTCTAGCGAGTGATTGCTGCCTCTGCTGCTGCTGCTGTGGCAATGGGGGCTCCACCTGCTGCGGCCGCCAAGCCAGGGCGCGCAAGAAGAAACTCAGCAAGTCAGACATCATGTTGGTGCAGAGCGCCAATGTCCCCAGCAACCCGGCCCAGGTGCCGGTGGAGGAGTCCGGGAGCTTCGGTTCCCATCACCACAACCAGAACTATTGCTATCAGGTCTGCCTCACCCCGGAGTCCGCCAAGACCGACCTGATGTTCCTGAAGCCCTGCAGCCCTTCCCGGAGTACAGATGCTGAGCACAACCCCTGCGGAGCCATCGTCACCGGGTACAGCGACCAACAACCAGACATCATTTCCAACGGAAGCATTTTGTCCAACGAGGTAAGGCTGAAGCGAAAGAACCACCATCTCTCATCTCCTCCATCAGAAAGCCTCCTCTAGCCCGGCCCTTTATCTCTCTGGTGCACTGTGTAGTTTTAGGGTGTTAGCTGGTTTGTATGGCTGTGGGAAGGCGAGGATATGGGGGTCACCTTTTCTCACCTGGTGAAGTGTAACCTAACTTCCGTGTTGTTCCTGACTGCGCTCCACCCCTTTGCTTTTATTTTCCTTCCCTCTCCCTTTGCTTCTTTGACACCTCTTAGCTTCCTCCTCCCTCTCGCCTATTTAGGGTCCTGCCTTCTTTGAAACTTGGGGGACATAAGAAGAAAAAGCTTGAAGAGAGAAAGTAGGGTGGGGGAGGGGCTTCCTATCACTGACAAAAGTCTTTTTCTCTTTGCATCTGTCCCAGGCATTAATAAAGTTGGTTCAATTTTGGCTTGTTTATCGCTGCTTTCAGTCGCGTGTACAAATGAGCTATAGGTTGTTTAACTTTATATGATTGCCTAAATTGGATTGCATGTGTTGGTGACCAGTTACTTCTCTGTGGGGGGAAAAAAAACCCTCAGCTCTGCTCTGGACAGCTTTAACACAAGCTCTTGAAGCCCAATGCCCACACAGTGTGAATTTGAATGAAGTTCTTTTGGCACCAAACCCTGTAAGAGTAAAGCAACTGAAAGCTTGAACAATTGTCTTAAATATATGGTTTCAGTAATAATTACCTCCTTGCCACTGTGTTCTTGAGGAAATGCTCACTGTTGGCTTTCTTCATCAAAGAATTTGGCTTGTCAATTCCAATTCCTTTTTTAAAAGATAGAGACATAGGGGCAAAGTTGGAGGGTGGGGAGTGGGGAGAGCCATGTAAAGCAAAGCTGGACTGAGGTGTGTGGGCTGTGTGGAGCTTGCACGGGGCTTCCTGAGGGGAAAGTGGGGGCAGGATTATGACAGTCTTTCTTGGCCTCTCCTTATTTTGAGTCTCAGATATACCTCATTGAATTTCATGAATATTTGTACAGCTCATTTGTATCCTAAGTACCTCTTGGAAATAAACAACAAAATAATTCGAGAAATTATCCAAACTTTTTATTACTGAGCGTGCTGTTTTTCTTGTGTCCATCAGTATGCACTTAAACACTCTGTAGCTTGTGGAAGGACAAGACACAGAATTCAATTAGGGTTCTTCTGTGGTAGACACAAGAGTATATTAAGCCTAGCTATGAGGTTGTTTGCCTTCTCCCTTTACAGTAAGATACATTCACAGTGGGCCAGCGAGTTTTCTTTTTTGAAGCCTTTACACCTGAATTAAAAGAAAAAAATCTAGATTCAAATGTCTCTACACATTTCTCCTGCTCCTACTCAGCAATCACTAGGCTGTGCTCTTATGAAGGCCTGCACATTCATTAAAATTTATACCAGTGCTTAAACCCAATATAGTTCTCATTCTCAAAAGCAAAATGACCATTGCACCCCCTGGATTTTAGTGCTCTTTATTTATTTATTTTCTTTCCTAGAACAAACACCAGCGAGCAGAGCTCAGCTATCTAGTTGACAGACCTCGCCGAGTTAACAGGTATGAACTCTTTGAAAGCCTCACCTTGGTGTGTGAACAGCTTCCTACCTAGTAAAAGTAAGAAGTAGGTGTGTTGTTTCATATTAAAAGACACAATGCATACATACTTTAATCTAGAGCAAAGCATAAACACTGTATATAATTTATTTATCTGTATACTGTGGGCTATAAAATGTTTTTTGTTTATAGAAAATTATAAAATATTAACCATTTTCCATGACTTTTCCACATATATATTATAAATGTGTCACAGGCATGTACTTAGCTCCAGTCATAGAATAATGTCCAAACTTCACATGTTGGATGTCCCAATTGACTGTGAAGGCTCCAGGATTTAAGTGGGAAAAAAAATGAGGTTCATGTGGAACTAGAGGTACATAAGAATTTCAAGAGTCTGCAGCACATGTCTGTGGCCATGTGGTGGCAGAAGAATGTTTTCTGTGTTTACATTTCTTTTTTTTTATTCTAACATTCTCCTTTTTTTGTGTTTTTAGTTCTGCATTCCAGGAAGCTGACATAGTAAGCTCTAAAGACAGTGGCCATGGAGACAGTGAACAGGGAGACAGTGATCATGACGTCACTAATCGTGGCCAGTCAGCTGGTAAGTGTGACCAAACAGTAATCTGAATGCCCATTGTGTAGCTGTTTATTTAAATACATTTCCAAGAGATAATAACTTAGGTAATGGTCTGTCTTCTCTTAGTCACTGTATGCTCAGAAGGAAATTGTGGAACATGTGACTTCATTTTGGAGTGGTAAGGGTTGGAATTCCTTATGACTATGAAGAATTCCTGCTTTTTGCAATGTCGTTTAGTGGATTTGAGTCACGTGGAGGTGTCCACATATCGCTCCCTTGTCTATTTCCTTATCTTCAAACAGGATATAATTAGGCTTGTTTATGAGACAAGTTAGCTTATTGAATGCCACAAGGGCAAGAGAAAATAAATACATGGCTGGGCGCTAGAATTAAAACCCCATGCCTTCCAGAGAAATACATTTTACATACCAAATATCACCCGAGAAATGATGATGTTTAAGAGTCACAAACAGGTTGAAAAGTTGAAAATCTAGTTTTCAACCCTGAGTCCCTGGGATTCAGAACATTAGTAATAGACATTTGGTAATTAGAAATGTTAAAGCATCTTCGGTCTTTTTGTATTTTGACAAGTATTAAATTTTGAACTCCAGCATTTATCTACGTAGGTTAACCTTTGTGGTAACTAAAGGCCACAGGTGGGAGCTTAATATAATGTAACTTTTAAATTGAATTTTACTTCTTGATTCTCTATATGAGTTTGACCTTTAAGGATGTGCAAGATAGTCTAATAGTAATTACTAATACTAAAAGAACTCATAGGTACTAAACTGTCTCCTTTGACATAAAAGCAATTTCATAAAATTGTTTGCCTTCCTCTACTTCCATTCGAATTTCACCCATGAAAGATATTTTCTGTTCCCTTTCTTCCTAATTCTGTGTTTATTTGGCACATGGGGAAGTGGAAAGCCCGGGAAATTCTTGAAACATCTGAAAAATGTCCATCACTGAGCTACCTCTCGGTGACACTTAGCTCTCTTGATCCTTGATCTCGGTTTATTCTATAAAGTGATGGAGTTCCTTATTTTCAAGGTAATATCAGTCCTAGAGAGTACTCATTCCTTAAAACACTCGGTATCACTGGGAATGGGGCTGAGGCAGTGTGTCAAAGGGCAATGCACACCCCGCAGGACCTGGCAGCAGTGGCTGCTACAAGACTCTCAGTTGGCTAATGTGGGCTCTGTCTATGGCTGCTTAGTCTTGGGAAACCCGGGCAGGAGGAAAGGGAAAAAAAGACTGCTCAAGGGTCTCTTTATATTGCTGCAAGTCATTAATATGCAGACCTAATGAGACTTGAGAACTGCCAAGAATCCCCGGAGGTCCCTGCCCCTTGCGGGCCTTCACGCTAAGTGAACAGAGCATCTATTTAGTGTCTGGGATCCTGACAACAAACCAGACCTTGCCAGCAGTTTATATGTGAGTACAAAGTCCCTTTCATTTTTGCCCTATATGTGGTATATGATTTATTGTTATCATTTAAAAACTGTACATTTAGAACTATTCATTTCTATTTTCCCCGAGTTTCCAGTTTAACCCCAGTCTTTTTACAATAAAACGTTTGATACGAGAAAGAGAATTCTGCTACATGTTACTTTGCATGCATTTCATTTCTTTCCCGCCCACTCCCTTTTGTGTTTTTCTTTCTTTTTCTTTAAGTAGCACCCCAGGCTCTGTGAGCATTTTAGTCTAGTCACTTAGACATACACAATGAACCGAATAACCAATGCCAAGAGAGAGGAGTGGAGAAACCTTCTCAAGGAAGACTAAATTTGTTAGATATTCCTGTTACCATGTCTTCCTGGGAGCTATTTTATTTCACACAAACAGTGTTGCCATTTTGTTAATGATTCTTCCAAAGAACTTGGGATTCCAGATCCTTTTAAGGACCATTAAAATGCAAAAGGAGAAAAAGAAAAAAAAAAATGTGTTCTGCAATACAGTTTAAATAGGCAAAGCAGTTTCTAGTTTTTGTTATCAAAGTGCTGAACTTTTTGCTCCCATAGCTAAGTTGTTAAATGTGTCAAAGGGTTATAGAATTACCACTCCACTTCTGCAGCTCAGTGGTCCCAGGGTAGACACAATATACTGGGCACAATAAATGCTGTTTTGCAGTTGTAAGAAAGCACTTACAGGGAGAAGTAATTGCACCTTCCTGTGGAATTGATCAGTTGTCATAGGCTTCATTTCATAGTAAGAAGGATTCCGAGTGTTTTTAGTGTTAAAATGAATGCATAAAATTAAAATGCCTTTTACTAAGTGACGTTTTTCAGTTCATACTGCTGTTTTGTGTTATAAACCTCTCAGCAAGTTAGCAAGGATATTTCAGAAGTGAAATTTGCTCCCCCCCCCAATGTGATTTATTTCTTGGTTAAAGACAACTTAGGTTGAACTTTTAAATGTGCAAAATGAGGTAATTAAGCAAATCTCACTAAACTTGTTAGGAGAAAACGCAATAAGATCAGAGCAAGAGTGGAAAAATTAAGAACTCTGAATTCTCTGTTTTAGATTGTGCCTCTTGCCGGTGCACACTGTAGCTGACTCTTTTACCTGTTCAAATTCCCCATTTTTTTCTTTACTTCCTCAATTTTTCTATGTTAACCTTGCTTTATTCTTATTTATTTGCACAGTACATCGAACTATTCTTTCTTGAGTCGTTTCCTGTCTTGTTCTTTATTTCTTTCCTTCCTGTGCTTGTGCAGTCTAAGCTTACAGCAGCCTCAAGCCTTCTTCACAGAAAGGCTGCCGACAAGAAGGCAGCTGCAGAGAGTCACATAAGCTTTCTCAGTTGGCCACTGCACCTGGCTGCATGCACAGAATTCCTGGGTTTGACCACTGCTCCATATCAGTGTGCTTTTTATAGCCTTGTCAAGGTGCTTTCTGCTTTTTTTTTCACTACACTATTGATGTTTCGGTTGGATATGGCAGGGGTCCAGAGAGATGTGGTAAAGGTTTGAATAAGCCATCACAAAGGGAAAACTGATGAACTACAGTCCAAGGACCGAAAACTAATTTAATAAAGCATACTTTCAAGCTTCTGTAGTACGTCAGTATTTTAAAAGATTTATTTTTCTATCTTAGAATAAGGATATAGCATCTTAGCTATATGATTTTAAAACTTACTGAAGTATATTTACACAGATGTATTTAGTGGTAAGAAATAGGTCTTTATTAAATGTCTATGCTAAGAAAATACGACAACGAGTTGTGAATTCATTTTATTGCCTTTCCCTTTCAAAAGGTATGCTAAAAGGGAGAATTTCAAATAATGTCGTTACTTACAACAACTAAAACTTGCCAGATTTGTCTTAAAATATTTTGTTACAAGAATTTAAGACATTTATTCATCATACATGGTAAACTTTTGGATATAATTTAAAAATAAAATAACTAGAATTGTCAATTTTTCAAGATAGTAAGTAAAATATATATGTCATATATTACATTGAATAGCTACAACATTTGCAAGAGAATTCTTATTTTTCATGAACTATAAGTATCAT
Organism: Arvicola amphibius; assembly: GCF_903992535.2. Classification (NCBI taxonomy): domain Eukaryota; kingdom Metazoa; phylum Chordata; class Mammalia; order Rodentia; family Cricetidae; genus Arvicola; species Arvicola amphibius. Next base: position 31,379,725 of record NC_052057.2, on the reverse strand, counting down.
TTTCTTAGTTCTACTAAGATTTCAGGTGGTGGTAACAAAAGCCTTGACTGATAAATACAGGGGATTCACTCCAGCTGTTTGCTAAAGCTTGCTTGGGTTTCTGGTGAACTATGAGCTACAATCTGATAAAGTGAGGATGTGTATAACTGGAAAAATGGAGAAGAGAACATATGGAGGGAAAAATGGAGAACACTACAAGTAGTTTGAAAGCTGATAGGAAGGGATAGGATTTTGATGTGTGTTTTATATGTCAATGAGTAATGATAAATATCTCACCCTGTCATAGTCTTAAAGATACATCTACCTTATAAGTGTTGTTAATATGAAGTACTTTTGGATACTTTAAAGGGTGGCTAGAAATTTTCTCAAAAATGAGTTTGTTTTCTTTAAATTTGTTTTTAACACACACACACTGAAGGTTTGATTAGAAAGAAGGATTGTCTTATATTATTATCAGAAAGGAACACGAATTGGATACCCTTCTAATTTTCTTCATAATAGCGTTTCTCAACAGAACCACCAACAGTTGTTTAAAATATAGATACATGTATATTAAATTTATCCGAGTCTATCTTTGTAAAACAGTCAGTTTCTTATATTAGCTGTCATAATTGCAGAATAACTTATTCCTGAGGACCAGCAAGAAATGACTGGAAATAATAACTGCAAGTAAAATTACATAGCTTACGACATTTTGTAGATGTCATCAAGATTTCAAAAAAATTGTCTTATGTTTTTCATGACTCCACACATGACATAAGTTTAATCATAAATGCATTCAAAAAGAGAATATTACATTGAACTTATTAAATCTTGAACCTTCAAATCGAGCCTTAAGAACTCGTGAGAAGAAGGTGGATGCTCTGAGTTGCATCACAGGTAATGGAATCGGCATCTTGTCTGGTACGTGGTCACGTTTTCACAAAAAGTTAAACACTCTTCTGCGTATTTGGTAACTAAAGTTACACAGTCAATGTGACTAATGATGAATGATAAAAGAACATTGTTAGTCACTTGCTGCTCCCCTGCGTGAGACCCATTAATGGGATACATTTATTTAATTCTCCAACTATTTATCTAAAAGACAAATGAAAAAAGTCTGTTTTCTATTAATTTCTCAGTTTCTTATTTGAAGTTTATTGATTATGCTGTGGTTTTCGTTTTCATTTCGATCACTGATTTTTTCATCGTAAGAAATATATCCACTTGTTTTCTTGATAAAACTGGTGAAATACTCAGGCCCTATTCCAGACACTTTACCTTCTATTCCAGTTATATACAATGATATTTAATATTGCCAAGAAAGACTCACTCTATAGCTTCATAACTTTTTTTAAAAACATTGCTTACCAAATTTCTCTGTTGTCAGATGAGACTGTTTTGTACCAAACTTTCAGCGATCCTTAATTTTTGTTAGCAACAGGCTATGAATACTTCTTATTCATAGCATTGTTATATAGAAAAATTAATTAGAAGTTATAGAAAAAAATGCCAGTTTGAAAGATGAAAAATACAATTAAATATATAGCTAAATATAAAATAATTTATAACATCAAGAGCTATCTTAACTCTGGCATATTTGTTTATTAATGAGATCACAGTAATTTGAATTACAATGAATACTTGTACGTATATACTTAAACGTTGTGAATGGCTGGATTTTCATGTTTGATCATAATTTCCCCCATTTAAAATGATATGCATCAATCAAATGAAGAAAAAGTTACGAACTGGAAAACCTTTCATTAGTATTTATCTTTTCATGATGGAATATAACAATTCTACACTAATAATTTGGACTTAAGATCCACAATTCTTCAAATTTATTATCTCAGATTTATTTTTAAAATAATTATGCGTAATCATTTTTTCTTAAATGTGATTTATATAATATACAGGAGCCTTCTTTCTCCCATCACTAAATAAAACAGATAAAAGTTAACCACCAGTGGATCCAAATACAAGTCTTGTGCCAGAGATGAACACATGCTCATCAGGAATCTTCTCTTTCTCTTTTAGCACGCCTGTCTTCTTGCAGATGTGTGTAGAGTGTAATGAAACATCTCCAGGATTTCCATTCTGTTCCCAATCACATCGTGTCTCAGTACTTAATCTCTCTGGAGATTACTCACAAGTAATTCACCTTCAGGCTCGTCCATGGCAGTTATCAATAGAATGTTACGATGAAGGATGGGCTTAGGATCATGCGTAGGTTTTTTTTTTTTTTTAAATGAAGTCGCTCTTTAGTGGGATTAACGGACAGTAATTATCTTGGCATCGTTTCCTCAACTTTTTTTATAGTTAATGCCCATTAACTCAAAAAACTTGCAGAAATTCTAAAAGTTTTATTACTTTGAAATATTGTTTTTTATAAACATTTTCATTTAAATCAGTGTGTAATAGTACATCAGTTGAAGCATTACATTTTCCTTTGAGAACTCGAGACTTCTAGATATTTGGGCAATTAAGAGTCAAGTGTACTCATTAAATAAATATTCTATGTTAGTTTTAAAATCCAGCTTTTCATACATTTGAGAGACTTTATGATATAAATTAATTGTGTTTTAGTTATTTGAAGTTAATCAAAATTGTACTTACCAGATGGTTCAGTGGGGAAAGGTCCTTGAAACTCAACCCGATGAACTGAATTTCATCCCTAGTAACCACAGAGTGGAAGGAGAGAAACTACCCATGCAAGTTGTGACCTGACCTGACCCATACACATGTGCCATATAGTATGTGCGTGTGCGTGCACATGCACGCACGCACACACACACACAAAAGAAAATAGATATAAATTTAAAACACTAGAAAGATTTACCAATATTTAAAACATTCAGTAAATGTACTAGCATGTTTAGAAAAGCATTGGCATGATATCTTTCTTTACATTCTTCTCTGTGTTGTGCTCTATACCACGTGAGTATCAGGTTGGGTGGGCATGGTGACAGTTGACTGTATTTGGGTGTCTAAAGCATGAAAATTAAGAGTTTCAAGCTACCCTAGGCTACTTAGCTATTTCTAGGTCAGCTTGGGCTGTATAGCGAATCCCTGTCTCAAAAATAAGAGCAAATGATACAAACAATGGGGCTCAGAAGTTAAGAGCACTGGCTGCTCCTCCAGAGGCCCCGAGTTCAATTCCCAGCAACCTGCTTGAGACCATCTATAATGATTCATGGGAGAGACTAGAGGGGGAGAGGCGAGGGAGGGAGAGGAGCAGAGTAAAGTATATAGCTCAATAAACAAAAAATAGATACCATAGGTATCAAAAATTCTTGGGCTATTGAGATAAATGAGTTAGTCAAGTGCTTGCCTTTGAAGCCTGGAGCATGCACTTGCCATCCCACCGCTGGGGAAGTGCAGACAGACAGAACCTTAGTGCGCACTGACCAGATGGCACAGCTTACTTGGCAAAGTCCAGGTTCGTGACAGACGCCATCTCAAAAGACAACAAACAAAAGACAGTGGGTAACAGCTGAGAAATGATGTGCACATACAAATAGTTACTTGCACATCTGAACTCATCTGGAGACACACACCACATACACTACACTACACATATACATATATGTACGTATACAATACCCACAAATTCTTGTACATGATTCAACAACTAGATGGACTTTCTTGCTCACAACCAGGTAACATTTAATAGTCTTGTTAGTCTAATGAATGTGATAAAATTTGTAGTGTCATTTTCAATCTGGGGAGATAGAGTATGTGTTGACTAGGACAAACATTTACAGTACAGACGAGCACTAAGGAATATGTCAATATTATCTGTAGCAGTTTCCCAGTGCTTTTGGTTACTGTGGCTACCCTAATTATAGCCATTTGTTTTTGGTTTGTGCAAGGGGGGTAAATATAAGCGGCTTATAGGCATATGGACTGTCCAAGTTCCATGACAGATACCTTTAGGAACTCACTTTCCAGGAAAGTAAGAACCTTACTATTTCCTATGTACAAAATGGACAGAATTCAGGCCATCGGCCATTTGTGAATTTGGGCTGAATTACTGTTGAGTTTTACTTGCCATTTAAAACCTAAAGTCTGTTGTCTAACTGTGGTCAGAGCTTGGCATACCCTTTCTGTGTTTGTAGGAACATCAGCCGATGCTTTGTTAGAGGATGCAGATTAAGAAGCCCAGGTAGCCGGGGTTTCTCTCTATTATCAGCCCATGAGAGTTTTCAAATATGCTTTATCCATTCACCCTTTTCCTCAACTTTTAAAAAGTTGGCAGCCAGCATTGTTTTTTTTTTTTCCACCAGTATTCTGAGTTTAAAAACTGTCTCTGCAACATTTTAGCCATAGAGTCAGACCTTTTACGTTTGCCCATCATTTATCCTGTTTTAAATGATAGGGGAAGCAATATTAATTTTTTGTTTCCATCAGATTAAGAGAAAATTTACTTAGTAAAATGTTTTCACCTATCACTACATTACCTGTAGACTTTTCCCACTGTATGGCTGCCCATGGTGACTACATCTGGAGTTTCTTGTCTCTTCCCTTTTTCTCTCTACGGTTTTCTCTTCTTCCAGGTATGGATCTCTTCTCTAACTGCACCGAGGAATGTAAAGCGCTGGGCCACTCCGACCGATGCTGGATGCCTTCATTTGTCCCTTCGGATGGACGTCAGGCTGCAGATTACCGCAGCAACCTGCATGTCCCCGGCATGGACTCAGTTCCAGACACCGAGGTCTTTGAACCTCCCGAAGCCCAGCCTGGAGCAGAGAGGTCCTTCTCCACCTTTGGCAAAGAGAAGGCCCTGCATGGCACCCTGGAGAGGAAGGAGCTGGACGGATTGCTGTCTAGTACACGAGCGCCTTACAAACCACCATATTTGAGTAAGTATCACACAAAAGTTTACATCAAAGTAGTTCCTCTTAAGAAGTAAAGGTCCACATTCTTATTGCTGAAAACTGTGAGTTCTTAGAAACGATGATGAAAATTGTTTTTAGTTTTAAGCAGTACTTGATGACGGAAAACTGATACAGTTGGCAGGAAGGTGGGCTCTGGTGTTAGGGTTATATTTAAAAGACACAGGCTTGGTTTTCATGAAAAAATATTTTCAGATGTTCTATATTTCCCTACAGTGTGGAACCCTTGTGTACTTGATTTCTGTGTAATTTGAAGGTCCAATCAAAGTCAGAGTCCTTTGGGGGGGGGGGGATGTAAGGCATTCTGGGTATTGAACTCAGAGACTTGTGCATATCAGACAAGCACTTTATCCCTGAGTTATGACTCCTGGCCTAGTCTCATGTTTCCTGATGCTGTTGGCTGGTATCATCAGCTAACTGTGGTTTATAGAATGAAATTAAACGTATTAGACCAAATTTAGCGTAGTGTTGGTGTGTAGACTTCATACTGAGCTTTCACTAGAGATTCCGAGGTTTGCTGGTGAGGACTCAGGTCCATAATCAGAGCCGGAGATACTGTGTGACAGAGTGACCAGTAATCTTGTAGCGTTGAGACAACAGACATTATGATCCTTAGTTCAATAAAGAAATGTACTGTGGATTATCCTATACAGTCATATGACAGTGAAAATATTTGGGGTTTCTATGATAGCTGTCCTTTGAAGACCTCAGTAATGAAACTATTCCGTTTAATCTGCTCCATAACATCGTCTCCTTTTTGCTAAAGGATAAATACAATTTATAATTCAATTCCGGTTAAGCCACATAAGTAATACTCGACGGAGGTAAAAAAAAATTCATGGCAACTCAATCTAAAATCGAAATCTACCTGGTATTGAAAATTCTATTGCGTTTGATATATTTTTTTCATCTTTGAGTATCAAGAAAATATTCATTGGATCCTAAAACTGAATAAAGATTGAGAAATATTGGAGATGTATTATTTCTATTGAAGCTGGTAAAATAAGAAAGATTTTAAACTTAAAAAAGAAAACAGAGTATGCATAATATGTAACATATATATGTATATATTAAGAGTGTGTAATGCAAAAAAATCACATAATAAATTTATTGATGCCATGGTTTCTAATGTTTGACAATAAGAGCAGGCAAGTGTTTCTTTCACTGAGGTCCTAATCAGATTCATAAATAGGGATGATAATAGTGATCTTTTTTTTAAATGAAAGGTTGTGTTCAGGTTCTTAAATGTCAAGGAAAGACTGTTACTTCAGAGGATACACCACTTTAGTATCACAGAGTCTGTTAATGATGCCTTTTTTGAATCACTGATAATTCATCAGTCTTAATTTTATTTATACTATATAAAAACATAAACACATAAATTATTGGGAGTCTAAGATCCAAAATTAGACATATTCACACATTCTCGCTTTTTCAAAGAGAGCAAAAGTCAAATTTTATAAAGTGGACCATGATGAGGTCTTCTTAGACTGAGTTATAGATTTGAAACTGTTCTTAAAAATAAAATGTTTCCAAAATAATATGAATAATCCCACCTTCTTTTGTGTAACTTTAAGAATATGTTTTAGAGAAAAACATTATTAGCAATTTTAAAAGGGAAAATTTAAGTGTATGTGATTCTAAGGAATTAAAAGTGTATGCTTTTAATGAAAACTAATATTTCCTTTAAGGACATATTGTCAGGTTAAGACAATTCACAGAAAATGGAAAAGCAACTCTTTTTTATAATTTTGTGAATACAATGTTTGGCAAATTATACTTCTATTTAAACCTGGAACTTGCTATAACTGAAAAAGCATTTTCTTAACTGATTTTTGCTTTTAATAATGATCATAGTAATCATATTTACTATTAGTAACAACATTATCCCTTTTTATTGCAAAATTTTCTATTTTGCAAGAATTTAATATTCTCATTTAGAAGCTTGAATTTAGGGCCATTTATTTCATACCTATCTGTGTTAGCATAATCAAATAAAAACATCTATTATTGTACTTTGTAAAGTATATTGATTAAGCATGTCTGTTGAATCAAATTAGTCTCTAATTACACTCTATATTTTTCACTATAGATTTTTTCCAACTAATATTGTTCCAAATTCTCAGTGTTTGGAATGAAGTGTGACCTAAGTAGAGAATAAATAGGAAAAAAAAAGGCCCTTTTTATTTATCATGTACGTAATTCACCCTGGAATTTTGAGCATGTATGAATTTCTCCTTTTTAAAAATAACAATATTTTAGTGATTTATGTCATGTTAAATTCAGACAATCACCTTTAATGTTATATCTTGACAGAGACTTAATAGACACAGTCAATGTTAATGTTAGTCCAATAGTACACATTATACACTCAGGTTGTCCCTGACCATTCTCCATCATTGGCTGAGAGGATTTAATACCGTGTCATTTATCATCAGGAATGGCAACATTCTCATATTCTAAATTAAAAACCTAGTCCATCATACAATTAAAAACCCTAAAAATTCACGCCAATTACTTGCTTATCAGAATGTTTAAATAATTATGCTGTTTTGCTTTTGTTACCTATGCATTTAGTTTTACAATGAGTGCAATATACATTTGTTGTTTAGGAAAGTAGCTAGCTATATATTTAGTCATTTTTTTTAAAGTTTCCAAAAATGCCTCCTGAGGTAACCACTGTAATTTATATAATAATGATGAGCAAAAGGCAATATTAGATTAAAAAATACAAATTAGATAATTGTCTATGCTGATCCCTTCTGAGTACTATACCTCTGATAGTTTTTTTTAAAGCTATACTAAAGAAAAAGATATAAGGTGTTTGCATACAATGAAAATGGCAATCTAAACGAGTTACAGATTCTTTATTAACACATAGAAAACGTCCAAAGAGTCAACACGATCTGTTTACTCAACTGGAACTTACAGCAACTGGTGTCATGCTGATAACATCTATCAATACTTCCTTAGTCACAAACGCTGCCTGACCTGTGTTTTCCTACTTAGATTACAGAGCTGTGGATTTCGTGCTCACAGCAAAACTGTGTATGTTGGAAACAGATATATTACCTAGATTTACCTGAACCTTTTCACTTTAGCTTAGCTTCATCACCTTACATTTTATTGGATTAATAAAAATCCTAAAACACAAATTTAACTTTTAACTGAAGTTAATAATTGCTTTCCGCAATTTAGAAGCCAATGTAAAATGGGAAAAAGACATTCCCTGGGGATTAGCAATGACACTGCACTTTTATCAGAAGGATTCTCAGGGTGTGGTTTTTATTATAGGCATTTTATTTAAAGCAATTTCATCCTTTAAATGACAAAACGCATTACTTGAAACAGTCTGGCTAGTCTCAGAAGATAAGAAACAGAAATACTTTAACCCCAGCAATGAGGAGATGGATCAGTGTGCAAAGTGCTTGCCTTGCAAGCAGGACAGCCAGAGTCCAGGTTGTCAGAACTCTAATCAAATGCAGGCATGCAAGTAACCCTGGCAGCGGTGAGGCTGGTACAGCTGTGCCCCTGTGTGGCCAGCTGATCTAGTGGGATTGGGGAGTTTCAGGTTCAGTGAGAGACACTGTCCCATAAGAGAAGGTAGAAAAGGGATTGAGGAAGGCACAATGACAAATGCAGTGGCCTACACAAGTGACAAGTCCTGCTTCTCACAGATCATACCCATTCATGCTTGCACATGCAAACTCTCTCTCTCTCTCTCTCTCTCTCTCTCTCTCTCTCTCTCTCTCTCCCTCAAGAAATAGCTTCAGGAAAGGCAGTTCATTAGTAAATGTGTTACTTATATAATTGACCAAACCCTGAATAAACAAAACAATACTGAGATATATTTGGAGTCACTCCTGAGTATATGCTAATGTTAAAATGTTTTTGGCAGTAAATCAGTGTGGTCCAAACTAGAAAGCAGAAGCAATGCAGAAAAAAAAAAAAAAAGCATGAGGATACACAAGGAACATTTTCTGATGATTTTATTTTTTTTCTTTAAGATATGTTCATGTATGTCCTTTTTCCCTCCAGTATGTAGTAATCATTCATTATGCATTTGTGATATGGAACTTTTTGACACGTTCAACACATTAAATGAAGCAATTAAACATCGCTGATGTAACGTTCTTGAAAACTCCTTAAACCCAGGGAGTCTTCTAGACTCATCAGTTTAGAGGGAACCACTTGCTGAAACATGTCGTAGTCCATCAGGCCTTCATATTAGAAGCATCTAGACTAATGCTTGTGTAGAAAAAGATCACTTGTCCCACTGCTTTTTGTCAGCTTGTGCATTCTTTTAAAATTTTGCCGCTCACTTAGACCACACTGAAAAGATAAAAAATTTAAAACATTGCACCTAAATTGTGGCTGATCTAGTCTACCTAGATCTCTTCTTAGTAAATCCAGAGTTGGTTAAAAGCTCTTTTTTGGCATCGGCTTCTGAGCGCTTCCAGCCTCGAGCTGATGGGAAGTGGGGAACATGCTTTGTTTAGTAACATCTCTCCCAATGTCTTCATTATCTCAGTGCGCCTTCTGTGAGTTTTCATAATTTGCTGAACTCAATAGTGTGTTGAGAGCATATACAGAATTCAAGACAAAATGGCTTTCTTACTGACACTCCTTGCTAGAATATTTATATAACTCCATGCGGTGGTATCTTTGGGATATGTCCATTCCAGTAATGGCATAGTATAGCAGATCTGTTAAATCTACAGTGTTTTTTATTAAAGTATTAAAAAAATTTCTGTCATATAGTTGTAGCCATCAGTAAATGATTTTTATGATTTTTGTGATTTTTCTTTTCAGCAAAGTAATTTCTTTGAATGCTCATTTTTTTTTTCCTCCACGCTCGGTTACTTACTAATCAAATATTTCTGAGAGCTTTGTTGTTGATCTCTTGGTCTTCTTTCCTCACTCCCAGATCCATGAGCCCAATTTACTTAAATGTTCACTTCATCCATTTTTGACAAATCCCAGTTCTCACTCTAGTGGAGCTGTTTTTCTATTAACTTCCGTGACTCCAGGATTATGAAGAAATCTCCTGTCAACAAATAGCTTACTCACTTGTACAGAAAATTAATGATAACAGACAATCAGTAGCAAAGCTCAGCCCTGCGTCTACTGTTACAATCTGATGTTCGCCTAATCCCGGTAGTTCATATATGTGCAAGCCCTTCATGTATTCCCAGTTTCCATCATCACCGCGCTTAACTGAAGACAGCAGCTGCCTGGGTCTGCCCTATAACCCTAGGGATACGAGACAACTGGTTGTTACTCCGCTCTTTAAGTTCTTTCTCATGGTGTATCAACTAATAGTGTTAGAAGTTATGAAAACTCTTCAGAGAGGCAACAGGGAGACCCAGTGTTTCATTTCCTATGCATGCTCATCTGCCACTGCTGGGGGTTTCTTACCTTGGCGTTGTGTGTCTCCTTAGGCAACCTCCTATCATTGCACATCTTCACACTGACTGATGGCAAACTAGTGTCCATCCAAGAAAGCCCTAATCCCTTTGCTAAAGAACTCTTACAGTTTCTTTAGTCACCGTTCTTGCTTTATTTATAACTCTGTAATGTTTAAAGCGCCATTTAAATATGTCTGTAAATTTAATTGACCTGAGTTTGATAATCTTATAAATGATTTACCCAAATTATCATATGCTGAGAAGAAACTTCTGTGATCCTTATTAAAAATAATGTCTTTCCAAGCAATTGCAAAGGTTGCTAAAGTTTGCTTCTGTCCTATATTTTTTTTCTCCTGACACAGTTACTCTCTTGACACTTCCAGACCTACTGAGAAATGCATAGTATATTTTAAATCACTTATGAACAGTGAAGAATGGATATTTTATAATATGTGGGTATACATAATACTATCATCATTCATTCATTCACATATCTTGGCATAAGCACAATTTCTGCACTTTTAAAGCAAATATCTTTCACAACTTAAAATGTTGTTAGTTTAATCCCTTAATTAGATAATATATGTAGGGATTTTAGAAAGCAGTAAAATTTGAACTTATTATAGATAATAAAATATGTAGCGGGTGTGGTTGGTCGGCAATTGGAAATAACCAAACTAGCCTTATATAAAATACTCAGCTTTAATAAAAGGAGAAAATGGGAGAAACTTACAGAGCCAGAGTTCCAGTGAAGAGCAGGGGACCAAGAGAGCAAAACAAACAAAACATGGATCTTTTAAAGGTATTTTTTTTTTTTTTTCTCATGCCCCGGAGGGGTCACGCCCCTCAGACAAGTGATTGGTCAGCTTCCCCAACAAAAATGCACTTAGTAATGGTGTTTAAATTATGATTTACCATTCAACCTTTTTAGAACTTAAATTTATTTTGATTTGTTCTTATCTTTCAATATTTTCAAAATTTAAACTTATTTTGATTTGTTCTTGTAACATATTAAATCTTAAGGGACTGAAATAGTGATTCATGACTCTTGACTCTTAGGGTTTTAATTACAACCACTTTGTACCTTGTCAGTGAGGTGTTCCTCCAGCTTCTTGTTTTTGAGTATCTTACATGTGATTCTGCCCCTTTCACTTTTCTATGAAGCTAGTGAGTACATGCCTTCTTCTAGATTTCGCCATCTCTTTGCTTAACTTCTGTATGAATACTGTTTACTGAAGTCATTTATAATTATGTCTTTGAGGAAATATACATGATTAGTTAAAATGTTATTCAAGAACGAATGTGAAGAGATGGAAACAGATATTATTAGCTGTTATTTTACATAATATTCCATTTGCCGTGAGACTTTGTGTAACCAAGGAAAAGTTCAGTTCTATCCTGCACACTTTCATTTTTAGCATATTAACATTTTTGTATACCTCATTTTATATTACAGATCATTTCCACCCTCTTTCTTGTTTTGCACATTGGAAGTAAACCCATTTAAGCATTTGTCCATCATAAGATTCTAACAAAAGAAGATAATCAATTAAAACCTAAGTAGAATTATTCAATGAAAAGGAATGCCTACATATGGAATTATTTTTCCTGCTTCATCTTACTGAGGATTTCTGAATCAACATATGAATAATTTAAGTTATAAATATCTTGTAGATAATCCTGGAATATGCAAATTGATTTGCCTATAAATATCATTAAACAATATTCAATACTCAGTGTCCTAGACTCTTCTTGGCTGAGTGTGTCTTCTAAACTCCTTCTTTGTGTGGAGTTAAAGTCATTTAGATAATGTAGCTTGAAAATAGTGTAAGACTGTTATATTGGTTGTTTAAGATTTAAAAAAAATATAATACTAGGCCTAAAAGATAGAACAATAATTTACTATTCGGTATTCTGAGGCAGGAGGTTCAGTGCCAATCTGGTCTGTAGAGAGAGTTCAAACACTGCCTGGGGGAGTCATAAAGACACTGTCTCAAAAAATAAATTAAAAGAGGGTGGGGTATGGTGCTCATGGTGGAGAGCTGCCTAAAATTTGCAAAACTACATGATGGGTACAGCTTCTAGTATAATAAAAAGAATTATATAGATAATTGAATACATACATAAACACTGGTGAATAAAAGCTAAAGCCAGTCTCATAGTTGGTGGTGCTAAATAGAGCATAAAAAGTACTTGAAGTTTGAGACTCCATAGGTCGTCCTAGTCACTGCAAAGAACAATCTAGATCACTCCAAGTGGACAGAATATAGAGGTCTGAAAGCACTGAATCTCAGAATGCTATTAATTTTTAAAGGACATAAATGGAAACAACTTGTGAGCCAGAAAGGCTTGTATTTATAATTGGAGTTTTAGCTCTGAGTCTAGAGTAAACCCATAACTTGATATTTAACACATATACCATGGCTTACATAGCCATGTCTTTCTTACTGTATGCTTTATTTCAGAGACACCCTCTTAAAATATTTGAAGAGATTTTGCAGACTGTAATGGTGATTAAGTTTCAATGTCTCTACAATGGAGTGCCAGTCAAAATGATCAATTATAGCTTTAAGTAATTGAGATCAACAAATAATTATAACTACATTTCTATGCTCTATCTTCATCATTTAGGATACACGGCTACATCCATATTTATACACTCACCTGGAAGTACTGTACACCAACATACCCTCAATACAGTACAGGAGTATTGTACTTTATTGAATTTGGTTTTTAATTGTTTCCAAAAGTTATCTCAGGTAGAGCTGTGATCATGCTTGACAATGGAATACATTTGATCACTTCCCCTCTTACCTTCTGCCACTGATATGACAAGTTACTTGTTCGTAAACAAGGTGATGCAATCAGTTTTAGTTTCTCCATTCGATGTTTAAGATTAGCCTTTTTCTTTTCAAAGCAACAGTGCATAAAGCTCAAGAATAACAGCAAATTAACTATGGCACCGTCGGCAAATTGCATTGCTCTTCTCGGTGCTATTTGTTGCAACAAGGATGTGAGTTTTCACTGCTAGAAAAATTGTAGTGAGCATAGCATTTTCTCTTTTAACTATTGATATTTCCTTCAATCATACACTATACTGTCCCAAGTCTTATGTTGAGGACTTAATTATTACATGCTTTTACACACTGAAAAGCTGACTTCAGTTTATCAGTAACAATTTTAAGCTTCATGTATATGCCAATGGCTATGTTTATGATGAAAAGTAGATACTACTGTATTGTACAAAACTATATTGATGAGACAAGATATTACTATCTAGCTGAGGCAGGTGTCTAACTCATGGTTATCCCAGCTCTTCAATCTCATGTTGGAATCATGGACCTGTGCCTGTATCATCAGGACAGCTGCTAAGATAGAATCTATGAAAATGTTTTGTTTGCTTGTTTTCACACAGGGTCTAGAAGTATAGCTCAAGTTGGCCTCTAACTCAGAAACCAAATAAGACCTTACTTGTAAAAAAAATCAACTTATAAACATTTTTTGTCATGATATTCAAATAGGTTTTAAGGTTGGTTATGTGCGAAAACATCTGTGTAAATAAGTAATGTATTTAATGAATGAAATCAATTACAGATACATTTTCTGTTTTAAATTTTGGTATAGGAGGAAATGGTCATAGCACCCTGATTCCTCTCTCATCTCTAATTAAGGATGCTGTAGGTTGCTTTTTGAAGTGCAACATAGCACAAGGCCATGAATCAACTGTGACATTAGCAAACTGAGTAAATATGGCAGAGGCGTCTTGATGGAATAGACTTGGTTGACTTTGTAACTTAAAAGTGTTTCACAGGAAGGGTTGTGAGAGACAGTCCATAAATCTGAGAGTTAGTATGATAATCTGTCAGCTGCTGGACACCTGAAACCTAGAAAATTTGTATAGAAAAGGGTAAGGTGATCTTAATCACTATATCGGTGGAATTTTGAGATTTATTACATGTAAGTTTATATAAATTATGCATCAGATGTGTATGCTTAAAATGAACATAAGTATTTACTTATTTGTTTACTTCAGTCTTTCTTGGAAGACCAATGGTCCTGAAATAGATTATATAATAGTAATTGACTCCTATTGTTAAATTAATATGTGTTCAGTCATATGAAATGATAGAGAAATTTTATACTAGATATTGTTGCCTCAAGTTTTGACTGAATTTGTTTCACCCCAAATCCAATATAACTTTATTTTCATTCAAACATTTAAAAATAAATCTACAAGTCATGTTCTTTAATTCATATTTAACCATGAGCTTCAAAAGAGATAGTTTAATTCAAAACTAAGATTGAGAAATATATTTGAACTTAATATTAGGGACTGCTTAATTCTATAAAATTATATTTATAGATGTTTTATATACTCTAACCTTGAAAATATTTCTTCAATACTATTGATTGTATAGTTGTCGGTCAAATTTCCATTAGTCACATAAACATTATTTATACTTACAAGTAATTTGGGTTTAAAGATAGGAAGCATTTTAAGATTTTAGTGACATGTTCTGTACTTAAAAACCCTGAAAATTCATATAAATACCTAATTTAAATTTTCTCAAGATGAGGACTCTACTATGTAATCAGTGTCCCAAATTTTTCTCTGCATTATGTCCAGGTTCCAAAACACTGGAAGTATTCCAAGGCCCTCCAAGTCACTGCCACGCCTTGTTTAGAACTATTTCCATCCATACTAATGATTATTCTATTTGTAATTTAGAGCTTCTATTATTGGAATAAATAAAATGATGTAAAATTCTACTAAAATTTATTAGCAAGTTATTGTTCTCACAGTATTGGAAAATTCATCAGCAAGCTGTATTATGTACTAACATATATAGAAAAGAACAATTTAGGGAGCAGATTTTTTTAATATATAGCATATTGTAGCTATCTTTGTGTTTAGTCTGTCAGAAATACTTTGCTCTTATCTTTGTGTCTTTTTGATTGACTAAATATAATATGCTGTTGATTTAGTATATTTTATGGAAACAGACAGTTGAACATGTCAACTTAAATGCCAGATTATAATAAAAGAAATATAAAATAGAGATGCTAGAACTTTATATCTCTTTGAAACGCCAGTAGAGAATTATCACAATTTGTGATAATGTTTAAGGGAAATTTACAATTAGGAGATGAACATGATGAAAATCAACACATCTAAACAGTATTTTTTTTTTTAAAAAAAAAATTGATGAGGGGCAGATTGAGAAGAAAAGAGGAACAAGGACATCCTAAATCTACAGATAGAAGAAAGCAATCAGTTCCTCTGTCTTCAAGAGGACAGAGAAGAAAAGAAAGCATTTAGCCTCTTGAAACATTAAAGTAGAACTGGCGGAAAATGCCCTGGCCAGCACACTGGTGTTTGCTCCTGAGGGAGGGAGAAACAGCTCACACGCTAAGCCTACAAACACCAGACATATGCAGATGCCATCTGTGATTTGACAGAATCTCACTTTCTAGGCCCTTGATATTGCTTTTCTCACAAACTGTTACTCTCTAGCTGAGTCCAGCAAGGAAGAAAAAGGTTCAGCTTTCCAGAGGAGAAGCTTTGAGAAAACTGCATTTCATTTCCCTTGCTTTTCTGTGTCACTGTAGTTGACTTCTTAGACTTCTTTCTTTAGAATTTTAAAGAAGGGGAAAAACTGAGTTTCTTGAGATCTCTGTCTTCTACCTCACAGGCAGATTTATGATAGAAAATAAGACATCAAGAATAAAAAGCAAAATCACTATAATTTAAAGAAAACCTTTTTGGAGTTGCCAAGAATTCAAACAAGCATACATGTATCAACTATCCTATGTATGCATCGAATAAGTGGATTGTATATATTAAAAAATGCCCCAGACCACTTAAAATGTCGTAGTATATAAGTTGCTAGCAAGTGAGTAGAAATTTAACAAATACTATGTTGGGGTATCTCATTCTTGAGTTAATTTAGTTTTCTTAATATGGAGAATTTTCTATGTTTTATGCTATGTTATCCTCCACTGGATTTTCGGAAAAAAGATTGGCCTTGATGATCTGTAAAATAGTCCGCAATTAAATAGAAAGAGAGCATTTTTGTTAATTGTCACGATCGTGTTACACATGTGCTTGTCTCAAGTCTCCTAGTGGTCATGCTTTTCTTGCTATGTAGAAAGTGAGTAGATGATTAATGCCACATAGAATCATTATATCTGAGTTTTGTATTTTAGAGAATAGATTAAATGGTTGCTTGAACCTTGGAATGCAGAAACTTGAGTCAACCATGTGTTTTAGAAGTATGCAATGAGAGACAAAAATCATCAAATAAGAGTTAATATTAGTGAACATGAAGACTGGATTTAACAATAGAGAGTGAGTGCCCACTTTGCAGGAAAGAATAGAGAATAATGATGTAATGAAGCCACCGAGTTCAAAGGTTTTTACAAGGGGTCAGTGCTTTTCAATGCAAACTGTGGGCTAAAGCTTGTGAAATTCAGGCTACAGTAAATAATTTTAGAATTGAACATGAGCATTTTGATTGTGTGACAGTACATAATTACAATATGTGTTCATAATTTCATATCAGCAAAAGGGCAGCTCAATAGCAGACAAAATGAAATGTTTTGTTGATTGGTAAAAATGAACTCCAATTCTTTGTGACTTGAATCAAGCTAAGAAATTGGGTGATCTTTACATTTAACAGAATGGTATTAATGAATTTACTAAGGATTTTCTAAATTTAGGATTACCTTGCTGAATTATTTGTAGAAAATAGCCTGACTTTGAATAATGTAATTTTTTCTCTCATAATTAAAATTGTGTAAGAGGTTATAAATGTAATCTTTGAGCATTTCAATTTTATTTCAGTAATATTGAAATTTTATTTTGATCAATTATTACTGAAAGTATACAATATGGAATATTATAATATCTTTAAATGAAAACCCAGATAGATTAAAAAACACATTCCTTTAACCTTAACTTTAAATTTTATTTAAGCTAATGTGAAGATTTTTCATTTACTTTCTAATTTCAAAGGACTATCAACAATACTTTTATTTATTATAATATTTATTAGAGAACCTCTTGATAGTGTAAAATTATAAAAAATACAATAAAACGGAGGAGGACAGAGGGAGACAGAGATAGAGAGCAAGAGCACTGACTAGTGCTTCAAGGTGTTCTTTGCAAATTATTGTCGAAAACACCATGGCATTTTTTTTTTAAATAATGTAGTTCGAATGCTGAAATATCTTAGAGGTTTTGTACTTTATTTTTGTTGGTATAGAACCACATCAATGTCCTCTAGTCTTATCTGGCATACAGAAGAATTGCATCTCAAAACCTACCACAGATATATGCGCAAATAGAAAGATCAATAACTTTATTTAAAAGACAACTAATATGCTTAGTAAATAAACTATAATCTTCTGAAGGACTCTCCAGATGAAAGCTAAAAATGGTATCAAAAGTCTGGCTAGAACTAGAAGTGGACACAGGTGTGTTTAATAACTCACCATCCGGCGTAGCTGAACTTATTGCTTTTTCAGGAAGATGAGCTCTTCCTACCCAACATGTCAGGGTGGTCAGAGAGACCACCTGCCCCTTGTTCAGTCATTCTAGACAGTGAAGAAGAAATATGGTGTAGTCCTCACATCTGTTCTCCACATGTCTCATGCAAACACCCATCCTTCCCATTAGAAATAAACCTTACAGCCAACACTGCTTCAAGCAGTCAATATGAAAACTTATCAAACCTGAGAAATACCGTATAATCTTGCCACTTGCCGAGTGGCTATTTTGACCAGTTTCCGTCAATTTCATCCCCTTTGCTTACGTTATAACTTGGAACACTGTATTAGAATGTGTGACTTTTCATATTCTCCTCGCAGAATTCATTTTTGTGATATTTGTTCTAACAGCCTAGGGTGGTTTCTCAAGGGTGTTCTTAATGCATTTTCTTGTGTCAGAGTGTCATGGCAAGTTGAAGATCTGATATACAGAGAGACAAATTAAGGCTGACCCAGCCAGCAACTATGTTATCTACAAAACTTCTTTAGTCTTTCTGTAACCCTTTCCTATCTATAAAACATGCCTTAGGAGTTCATTGGGGAAATTAAATTATTTAACATATTTAAAGCACAGTGCCCGGTCTAACGGAAGCACTCATTAAGTGTTGAGGAAACCATATATCATATATTCAGTTAAAATGGAAAGAATGACATCAGTCTGAGTATGGAAAAAATTGAAATTCAGAGTTTAAATAGAACTAATTATGCCCTCTTTCAGTCCAAGGGAAAAATCATAGACCACGTGCTCTCCCCACAATAAATCACTATTTTGTATTTGCACTTAATGTATTCTTTCACAGAGCACATGTGTTAAAAGTACAATATTCCCATTTTACCCCTTTATCCATTAAGATATTACAGAACCAAATGTCTTTTATGCAGCAGAGATGAATCTTCATTCATTTTATGATGATGTTAGTTATGACCCAAAACTGCAACTTTTGAAATTTCATTGTCTTTCTCTTTTACTCAGCTTGTGTATTTGTACTGAGGGAAGACACTTGATTATGAAAGTGACACAGGATCCTCATTTTGAAAACAAGAATTTTGCTTTCATATAGAATGTAACATGTTAGGTTTACTGATTGTAGAAAATAAAGGATTTATATTCTTTCCAGCCAAAAAAATAATAAAGGAACGAATTAAACAAGTCCATGTCTAATATGATTTATCTGCGCTATATTTTGATAGTCGTGTTTGACCATTAGTGTAAGTTATGGCTATTGGTAGGATATTGTTACAGCTAATAGTAGCAGTACTTCCAAATGAGAGACACAGGTGGTCCGAAACTTCAGAGAACACAAACCACTCTCAGAATGGAAACTCACACATTTTTGTGAGATGTAGGAGAACTGTATGTGTGTCTACTTAGGTCAGGGACTGAATGCATAAAAGCCAAAGGGTATTCTCATACCTATTCCTTCAGTAAATTATTGATTACACCTGATCCTCTCAATCAGCGTGGTATCTGAATTTTGCCCCATAGTCTTCCTAAATCAAACAGAATTATAAAATGTTGGTAAAAGCCTATTTGAAATACCCCCAAGGCACTGTGTAGATTTTACTATGTAATGGAGTTTCATTTGACTTTGTGTGAACATTCTCACTACTTTATGATTCTCTGTGGGTTTTGTCTTCTACATTCTAACCTCAGTTTTACAGATATGTGTGAATTTATTTCACAAATAATTCTAACACCCCAGAGAAATAAACCTTATCTATCTGTCTGTCTGTCTGTCTGTCTGTCATCTACCTATCAATCACCCTGTCTTTCTACATAGATATCATTATTTTTCCTGAACACAAAATAAACAAAATACCAAAATACTAAGGTTCATGCCCATGCCCAGTTTCTCCTCCAGAATCATATTATTCTTACATCTTCTTACATCTCCTGTTCAAAAACAAATTTTATTTTTTGTAATTATCTGCTTCCTGAATTTACTAATGCTGGTTTCAATGATACAAAAAGTGAAAAATGTTAAGGCATGTTTGTCTTTTTTGCACTTATTTAGCTTGTGAGTTCTGTCAATGCACTGAATGCATTTAAGCATTTTTTCTTTTCATGAATGAAGTTCATGGATTTTTGTCATATTTCTATGTTATTTTAACGCTCTCATCGTATCAACACAAGAAATGTGGTTACTTTATCAGAGTAAGACATATTTTGTGATCTTCCAGGATGATTCCTGTATTACAGTGCAAGTAAGGAAGACGCTGGTGTGAATTGTGTGAGCAAAATATGAAACTGAAGAGCAAATTCTTGAAAGAAATAATATATTTTAAAGTGAAAGTTTTAGTATAATGAATCTATAACCTAAATTTAGATACACAGTATAAATTTGTTTTGCCTAAATTACAGAAGGCTATATTTCAGTTAAATTAAAGCTGTTTCAAATAATACCAGCAGAAAGAGGGAGCAGCAACTAAGAGTCTGTTATGATCCTAGTATATTTTTATGCATTTCATTTAATGAAATTTCATCTAAATGTATTATCATACATAGATATTCTTACTGTCCTCACATGAAAAATTATTAAATAAGAATCAATTCTTGTAGTAGGTTTCCAGTTGCTTTCTAGAAGGTGAAGGAGAGCCATGCTTTTTCTTGGGGACCATTCATCTTTAGTCCAAACGTTTTTAAGCAATCCACACTTGACTCCTAGGCATATGAAAGAACACAGTGTCGAGGGCTTTGATGCAGGCAGCATGCTTTATTTTCCTGCTGGGATTCCGACTGACGTGGCTGTGTGCTGTGACTCTTAGGGACTGAACGACCATGGCTCCAGTGGGAAATGATAATGAAGGAAGTGCTAATGAAACTTAACACAGAAAACGAAGGAGAGACGGGCTCAGTGCAGCAAATGTAGGAAGTAGTTCCCCCCCCCCCCCACATCGTTTCTCTGGTCCTGAAAATGCACGGCTAAGATGATGGTTTCCTGATAAACAGCAATAATATACAATTTACTTATGAGGTCAATTTTGATTAGAAAACTGAAAACAGAGGTGGAAGGACAGTGGTACAATGATTGACTAGCAGGCATAAAGCACGAATTTCCACCCGAGTACTGCCAAGGAGGGAGAGAAGGAGGGAAAAGGAAGAAAGGAGGAAAGGAACAAGATAACTTGTTAGGGGCATATAGGGAAAGCATGTTACTAAAAGGGTCAAATTGTGTCCAAGGGCTTTTTTCTTGTTGCTTTTTTTTTTTTGCTCTCTCTATGTCAGTGTGAGAAAATAGAACGTATAGAATACGAGTAGACTATGATATGTGGTTATTTTCACATAAGAGATACTTGATCAAAGGTTACTGACAATCTCCTGGCCTATTCGGATGAAATGCTTTAGTGAACATAGTTTTTACAATGCCAATAATCCTGTGAATTACAGAATCAGACTTTGCATAACAAGACGGACATGTGTCTCCCTGTATAAGAATAAGCCCAGAAGCAATATTCTACGAGAAAAGCAGATTTGATCTCAGTTATAAAGTAAATTTGATATCAGTCTGTGATTTTCATCTGCATTATTCTTCCTTCTTAGTTAAAAGTTTTAGGCAAAACATATCCAGCCATCTTCTGTGGATTCCTAACTTTTCTTTGCAGCTGACATTATGTCAGGTATGTGATACATAGACAGCAGGGCAGAATTTGTCTTTGGAAATCTCACCTCACCCCACCTCCAACCCCAACTTCTTCCACAATTGTCCTTAGAGATGAACTTGCCTCGAGACAGCTGCACAGACCTTTTCCCTGAAGGATATTTTATTGCTTTTTGAAAATCAGAGTAATGGAAGGCAAGCTATTTCCAAATATGTTAACTATAATCCTAGTCCTCTGCAGGAATCTGAGACAGTGGTGTACCCCTTTCTGTTTTCTCCAAGCCTAGACATTTCTGCCTACCTCACTGGAATGAAGGAGAAGCACTGTAATTTTTCCTCTAATTTAACTATTTTTCTAATGTTTTGTTCTAAGGTCTTCATGAAACACTTTTAGGAGATGGTATGTTATAATGACAGTTCTATTCATATGTCACCAACATTTAGTCTTTTTAGAGTTAAGGCATGATAGTTTCCGCTTTATGCCTATTAATGATCCTCATCATATTGATACACCACTACCCTGAAGATCTTGTTTACTCGTCCGTTGTATTATATACTATGCGACATGAGTGACTCCATCTATATATATTCTCCTCACTATGCAGAGTTAGGGCTGTTTCCTGCCCATGAAGCAAGACACAACTTACATTTTATGTGAACTATAACCTTTCCAGACAGACATATACCTTTTCCCCATAATGCGTTGCAGATTCTGATGTACAAGAATATTGTCTTTAAACAATCTGTAAGATCTGTTTGGCCATTAGTCTATAGAAGTTTTAGAAAAGATTCCATGTGCCCATGTCTAGAGTTTTGTTTTAAGCAAGCAGATAGCCACAATTGTAGAACTGATCTGTGATTCAACAGTGAAGTCTCCTCAAAGGAGAAAGTTTCACTCTTTGAAGAAATTGTTTAGACAACTTCTCTGACATCGCTAAATAATTATAGTGGCATCCCAGTGCTAAAAAGGCAAAAAGGTAAAAAACAATAAAATACTGCAAAATTTCTGCTTCTGAAATTTTTGCTTGCATTTCAGAGTGTTCCAAGTATCCAAAATTTAATATATTTATTCTGGCCCTACTTGTACTTGCTCATAGATTTCTTTTATTTCTAAGACAGTACTTTACCTCCTTCCATCTGATGCTTCCCCTCATTTAAGTGCTAATTTCTCAAATATACTTATTTTTTGATTGTCACCAACATATTTCATGCACACATTACTATTAAGAAGTATAAACCAAACTCAACTGTGAGCAAAATGGAGGCACTTGGAAATGGGGGTTAAAGACGGAGGTAGGTGATCACTACAGAGAAATTGGTTGAGGCAAATTACTTTCACTTAGGGATCTTAAATTCTAATAAAATCATCTTTCAAAGTTTAGAGTTGTGCATGTGCATATGTGTGTGTTGCATTGCTGCAGTGGTGTGCACATGTGGATACAGTGATGTTGAGATCAAGTGTCTTTCTCTCTTGCTATACATTGCATTTGTTGGTTTGTTTTATTGAGAGAAAGTCTCAATGGACCTCGATTCCATCTGTTTGACTGGACTGGATGGCCAATAAGTTTCAGATTTGCCTGTCTCTGGTCACTGGGGTTAGAGGTGTGTGCTGCTGTGCTCTACTTTTTCATAAGAATGTTAGGAGTCAAATTTGGATTTTCTTGCTAATTCTCAAACATTTTGCTAACTGTTCCATTTCTTCCACCTTATGTGAGGAATCTTATCATCACAGCCTGGTTCTCACCTCTTCTTCTTCTTCTTCTTCTTCTTCTTCTTCTTCTTCTTCTTCTTCTTCTTCTTCTTCTTCTTCTTCTTCTTCTTCTTCTTCTTCTTCTTCTTCTTCTTCTTCTTCTTCTCCTCCTCCTCCTCCTCCTCCTCCTCCTCCTCCTCCTCCTCCTCCTCCTTCTCCTTCTCCTCCTTCTCCTCCTCCTGCTCCTTCTCCTTCTTTTTCGAGTTTTACGACAAAAAGCAATGAATGGATGTTCTTGGTTGGTTGTTTATATTATCTAATAATTAAAAAAACAATTTACAAGAATATTGTTGAGTTCTACCCCTGCCAATTTTGTTAAAAATAAAGATATTTTATATGCAAATATACAGTATCAATGCATTTAACCAGAATCTATTTACGGAAGTAAGAATGATTAATTATTTAAATTTTGAACTTGTATTTGATATTTTTGACTTATACTAAGTACATAGTACAACTTTTTAACTTTTCTGTAAATATAACATTTGCACATATTAAAATAAACTTGAACTGAATATATACTTTAAAGTTATAGAACTAAAATGATGACTTAAGTCTAAACTTGGTATCTACTTAGATTATAACTTTATAAATCAGCTTTAATTTTTAATAAGCATGATAGACCATTATTCCAGCAATTAACATCTTAAAACTTTTAAAGCTGTTTGAGTCCCAGCATACTAGTTTTCAATTCTTTTATTATTTGAAATATTGAATCAAAGGAACATAAGAATATATCTTGATGAATATAGGATATAACTGAAATTGAAAGTTTGTATTTGACATAGATTTTGAGTAAAACCATGTTTCTTATGCAAAGGAGAGAACATTTATTAACTATGTCACAATACCACAAATCACTCCAAAATCCAGGAGCAAGATTAAACATAACAAATAATATATTATTTTAATATTACACAAAAATAATTTTGTGACAAAATTATAATATATATTTATACTCATTTGTGATAATTACCAGTTATTGAATATGGACTTCAATTCTGGATAATGGAATTAATTTCTTTGCTGTTTTTGTTACATGCTACTATGGTCTCAATCAAATTATATTAAGGGAACCAAAATCATTAAGTTCACTAAGTAGCCATCAATAAGCACACAGGTTATGGTGTTGTGTATTGACTGCCTTTTCTGAAAATATGCTAGGTAGTAATGTAATGGATTTTGAATTTAATTTATTTTCATTGCATAATTTTCCAAGGTGGTACTTCTGTTGTTGTTGATCCTTACCTTACTTAGGAAAGCAACTCATAGATAATGAATTAGACCTAGAGGTAAATGAAGTTACTCATTTTAAAACACTGCTTTATTTTTCTATCATGTGAGGCTGAATTAATCTTGGATTTGAAACAAACATGAAATCATATGGTTCTTAAAGAGTTATCATGAATTCCATGTAAAAACAAAGCTTGGTACACAAAGCTCTCTGCAGGTGTACTCCCCTTGTGTCCACTGAGATGACCATTCTAACCATGAAATCTTTCATTTTTCCTGCTGTGGATGGGCATGCTAATTGCAACCTTACAAAGAAGTGGCTAATTTTCTGCTCATATTTTAAAGAAAACACTTGGAGTATGAATGCCTAAGTATCAGTAAATATTATCAGACTCATTTTAAAACCACTTATTCTTTAAAGAAATATGAAGACATTCCTTTAAAAATCCCAGTTATATTAAATTAGCAGTATTTGTCTGGCTTAATGAATTCATACTTTTTGAGGAACTGGGTAAGTTGTTTCTAGAAGTTTCAGAGGGTTATCTTTATTTTGAGTGTAAATATTGTATATAAATGCCTATGAAAAAAAACTTTATTTTAGTGTATAATGGTGGGGTATCTTAAAAACATACATTCCATTTTTGTGAAATATATACCGAGCTACAGGTAGAATACTAAAAATAAGTCAGTCTCTAAATTCCATTTAAAGAAACTAATGGAAAACTTGTTTCTTTGGCTTTGTTTTCTCAGAGAACCTAGAACAGTGTCCACCAAATACCAAGAAGTGCCATACTCTGATTTTCCTCTTGCAAAATCTAGCTCCTAATGCATAATTTTTATGCACACACATCTGTCTTAGTATTTTTATAACTATTCTATCTTAATTTAATATTTTATTTTATAAGACATGGTTTCAGAGTATTTCTAAGCGGGATACTCATAGAACTGTTGTGTGTTGTTAGAAAGCATAGTGCAAATAAAATTCAAGGCTTTGTCAAAAGACGCTAATGCACCATCTAGTTTCTGTCATAATACACTTTCTCCTAATATAACGAGTGTGTTAATATTAGAGGTAGACAGCACAGGTGCAGTAAGTCACATAGATGGCAAGTGTGAATCAATTGTATACTTGCTATTGTCTGCCCATGAGTCCTCCATCGAGAGGGGCTCTCTGGTATTAGGAGACCTGTGTTAATCCAGACTACTCAGTTTGTCATGCAAAACTGTGTGAGCATGATGATTGGTGATGGCCCTACACTAATGGGTAACGAGACACCTCTGTTCTTATAGGTGTTGTATTCTTCTCAGAGCAATAAAATTTAGTTTAAAAATACACCCTAAGCAAATTGAATTGTGAAATTTGCCTGTAATAAATTCAGGAGTTTTCACAGGCATAATTTTACCTGAATTGGAAGCTATCTTATTGATCGTAAGAGAAATTCTTCCACTGATCATATCCTGTTAGGTGAGTAAATGAGGCCCAGGCTCCGTTTAATCCCCTCTTTAAATTATATATGGTATTTATCATGGCAGAGATGGGAGCACCTTGGCAGTGAAGGCTGGTTCTAGGTAGAGTTTGGAAGAATCAGAGGCTAGCATGGGTTTTCTTCTCTTAAAAATGATCCTTTATTCACTTTCATTATTGTATACGTCTGCTTCATGGAACTGCAGTTTAGTTTGCTTATCTTTTAAAGTATCCATGGATTTTTATGTTAATTTAACAACTCTTGAGTGCAAATGATGCTTTAAGTGTTCCGCACATAAAATAGTCAACCTAAGCTGAACATTTGAATTCTCGGCATATTTCTTGCAGTTACATTCTAGAGGAATTCTTCAGGGGTTCATTTCAAAGAATTTTCTTTCCAAAATATAGAGACTTTAAATATATGTGATATTAATGCTGCCTTCAAAGAAACACCTGTTTTCCATATACTGCATAGTCATTTATTGCTGTCAGGCTACACAACAAAGGTCATAGGACTTGATAAAAGGATAAAGCATACCTTGAAAGGGGATCAAGTTGACATTACAAATCAAATGTAAACTCAACTTCATTCTCACTAGAAATGTTACCAATGGTACAAAAATAATACATTATATTATGAAAAGCGTTTTTTAAAATAGCCCTTAAGCCCATTTAGTTGTCACACACAAGCTTGTCACACACAAGCGAGCTGAACGGTGGCTCAGCCTGTTAAGCGCTGCGCTTGCGAATCCCAAGGGCCGGGGTTCGATCCCCGGGTCCGACCGTCTCTCCCGAGCTGTTCATCCTGTCAGAGCGGCGTGGGCCGTCTGTGTCCCGATTGTCTGCCTTCCCACGCCTTCTCATGGCGTGGGAAAAAAACGTTGTCACACACAGATACACACGCATGCAACTTACCGATTTGTATTCTTCTATGTGGTAATCGCAATACAAATATGTAAAATGTAAAATATGAATGTATGTAGATGGGAATTCACAAGAGAAATTAGGTAGTTATCCTCCATTAGTATCTGAACACTATTGATCCTCATTTTCCGACATAGGGTTAAACACAGGGAAAAAAGTCTTTAGAAAAATTATAAAAGAGATTCCTCATAAGTAGTTCAAAAATAAGACAAGAAAGTTAAAGGATCTGATTATTCAGCTGGGCAAATCTCTAATGGAAACTTACCTTTAAACTGTCTTTAAGTTTATGATATGCTTTTACAGAGAGAACAGAGGGCAGGTGTTTGAGACTCCCACAGTGGGTAATGGGCTCAGACTCTCACAGGCTAGATTCCCTTTATGTGTGAAAAGTGTCCTGACTGTGAGGCTCATTAAACATTTCAATGAGCTCTGAGTAGGTGACTGATCTCAGCTTCTAGAAAATTTTCAGTGCAATGGGGTCTCACTCATTGGAGATATTTAAAGGTTGCTTTTTCTCTTTCTTTTTTCTTTTTTTCTTTTTTTTTTAGCTACAGAAAGATTAGACTGCTTCACAACTATGATAGTGTAATTTGTTTTTAAAAGGTACTTTGGTTTGTATTGTGATAAGGCATAAAATTCATTTATGTTTTTAACTATACGAGTTTTGAAATGTGAACATTTTACTTATAAATTTTCACTTTCATATAAAACATTCTTAGTTTCTGTTGGGCAACTATACAGCGCAAGTACTCTATTGGTCATGATAGTTTTACGATTACGTAATAGCATGCATGTGACAGTCATTCTTCTTAAAGCATTTCTAAATTGGTTTAATAAACTAAACCTTAATTAATCTAAATTCTTTAATTTTCTCCAGAATTTAAAATTAGGGTTTGCAAACTACAAAAGGAAACAGGGCTATAGAACTTAAAGAAAAATATAGACTCTTGCACATCTCATTAAAAACCACTTGCTAAATCATAATAGTAGATACTTGAATATATATTCTCTGGAATGCTTTTGCATTTCTACTTTAGATGTCAAGATAAGTGTGAAAAATGTACCATTTCTATGAGTCACTAAGAAAAATAAAAATGCAGCTAAAGAATATAAAAGAAGCACCAACAGTTCCTTAATACTTTGATCGCAGTGAAAAGAATGCGTTTATCCAATGTCAGGCAACTGATTCAATGCACATATTGATGGATAATTTTCTAAATGCTTTGGGAAGTGAAAAGCTAGAGCAGCAAGTCCCCAAGGAAGATTTGATCCCTTTGTGTACCTACAGAAGACATCCGAAAGCTAAGAACATTAACGTATGTGATGATTTTTTACTACCCTGAGATTACACCCACAAGGTTAAGCTCATCTCCTAATGTGTAGAAATGAACGGAGTTGTGGCTATATTGTCAAAAACAGTCAACAGAATTTCTTCTTGACCTTCTGATCTGATCGTTCTTTGAAGATTTGGATATTTTAATCAACGAGTGTATGAGAGAAGATAAAAATAATAAAAAGGAAAATATACAGAGAACAGCTGAAGCAGAGAGATGATTTCAAATATAAAGAATGTGTTAACAACTCAAAGACACCATCCAAACCTATCTATAAAACTTATAAAACTTAGTTTATTATTTAAAGTTTTAAAAATCGTGTTTGCTAATCCTATCTATAACTGTGAACCATATGCACAATGTATTTATCTTATATTTTGAACATAGATTATCTATTCCACTAACTTTCTTACCAGTGATATTTTATATTAATAATCAATGTTATCATACTAATCAAAGAGATATATATTATATAGATATATATCAATGTGAGAGCACAATGCTCTCACTTCTGCACTAATGTAAGAAGCACTTTTTTTAAAATGAATTTTTTGAATATTGAGACTAACAGTACCACTGATTTATTGAGTTTCTTTAGTCTTTAAACCCCATTATAAAAATTCTTGCAAGTGGGGGATGGAGGGAAGGAGGCAGGGGAGAGTGAGAGGAAGAAAGAACTGTAGTGGGAATCATTCTATCTTATTCTGAGAAATTGAATAACAGTTCTGAAGTCAGAATATTTTTCTGGTATAGGTGGGAAAGTAAAAGCCTTTTTTCAGAGTTCTGGATAATATGTCCAGGTGGGAAATAGTGATTTCTTATCACTGTAGTGATTTGCTCAAATTCATTGTGTGGACTGAATTTCTCAGCTGTACAAGGTCCAGCTGCTAAATGATTTCAGTTCTGATTGTTATAAAGAAACCATATTATAATAACTTACATTCCGATGTATCACAAAATAGGATTTTTACATCAGGAAAACAACAAAATGGGATTTAAATTTATCAGATATAAAAAGCCACTTATTTATATTTGCTTAGGGAACACCTTTTATCACATGACTACACATGTAATAATAACCACTTTGTGGTTCAATGTTACATGTCCTACATTGTATCATGAGATACAGGAAATCACTGTATCCTCATATTAAAAAAGAAAAGTGTTTGGCAACTTACAGATTTATCACTGTGCAGTATGTACAGCTCTTCACTTTAGATCTAATTTCTGTCCACAGGAGCGTCTGCTATTTACAGTTCCAGCTGGCATGTGTGTTGTCTGTTGACAAGGTGCAAACTGCTTTACTGATCAGAAACTAAGTTTTTATGGAAGGCTATGCATAAGAATCAGGGCAACGGAACTGGAAAATAGACCATCTACTTGAAAGTAGTAGAAATATCAGAGAAGAGCTAAAGTGGTAGACATAGCAAACTATGTTTAAAAGAAAAAAGTTTCAACAGAATAAAATAATTCCATTACATATTAAACATAATCCTTAGTTTCTAATGATACATGCATATATATGCATATTTTATTTCAGTTGAATGTTTTCAGCATTCGGTACATCTTTTTAACTATCCAGATTAGATGCTGAATTAAGGGGTGAGCCGGGCGGTGGTGGCGCACGCCTTTAATCCCAGCACTCGGGAGGCAGAGGCAGCGGATCTCTGTGAGTTCGAGGCCAGCCTGGTCTACAAGAGCTAGTTCCAGGACAGGCTCTAAAAAAGCTGCAGAGAAACCCTGTCTCGAAAAACCAAAAACCAAAAAACAAACAAACAAAAAAAAAAAAATTAAGGGGTGTAATTTCTTCTTGTTTTCTTTCAAAGTCAAGTATCTGACAGTTACTTATAAAGGAGAATAAATATCTTTTAACACTACTACTAAGTAGAATACATGACACCATAAATCTTTACAACTAATCTTGGTACTGTTCTTTTTAACCCATATTTTACAGGACTTGAAATATGAGATAATATATGTTACCTCTTCTATTAGCATTCTTATGAGAAAAACTGACTCTTATTAAGGACAAAGTAGATTCAAAATCATATACCATGGAAGAATTTTAGATAATTATATCCATAGAGCTTTTATGTAATGTTAAAAATAAGACAAAATAAAACTACAACTTATGAGTCATCTTTGAAGTTTTGAACACCATAAATATTTTCCTACACTTTTGATTAAAATATGCATAATTTTAGAGTTTATTGACTAAATTTAGTCATAAAATTATTCATAGATCTTTTTTTAAAAAGATTAGTTCTAGCAATATAATGTTTATATGTTTATTTTATTTTTTTCTAAACTCTGATTATATATACACAGACAATGAAGCAGGAATTGTTCCACAGATAATCAAAATTAAATCTTTGTATAATTTGTGATTTCTTTGTTAAACATGTAGCTCCCATCCACAGTGGATTTCTAAAATGTCAAAAGTGTAAATTTCACCATGCCAAGCAACTGAATGCTGCTGCAGCTGTTTGGCACATCCTGGGTCCAGCACGGGGTTACCCCGAGTTTCCTCTTGTATGATTTCATATGCGGTATTGTGCAGTTCTGAACTCCAAACATCAACACCTTTTCTTAGAGTATTTTTCTTTCTTTTTCACAGCACGGAAAAGGATATGCTAGTCAATTCTGCAGCTTAACCCGAAGCAGTATGATTTGCAACAGAGTCGACCAACAAAAGCATCAACTTTCAACTTCATTATCTTGGCCATCCCGTTAGTTGTGTGTAGCTGAGTGTTAGATTTCCAGCGGAGTCATCGTGGCCACGTGTAGGACCTAATTGCTCTCAGCAGGCCTGAGAAATGAGTTGAAATGTGCAGACTGTAGAAACTCCATAGGCAACCGGCGTTGCCTCTCCGATCAGTGTGTGCCTGTTTACAGCAGTATCTATCCTTCTCTCTCCAAATGTCACTGAGCCCTTTAGATGTTTATATTCATCACCATGAGAAGCCAGTCATCAAGATAAAGAGATTTGTGCATTACAAATGCAATATCACTGTTTTAAAACTTGACTGTTTTATATTATTTTTGTGTGACCCACGTGTTCCCCCCAAACTATCCCAACTTTACAAGAGAGACGTGACTATGTTCTTTTCATCTGTGGGGTATTAAAAATGTTGTATTCTAAAGACCCACAAAATATCAAGACATTCTGTAGTTTATACACCCGTGTTACAAAGTGTTTACTGTACTCTTTCAAAGCTTCTAAATAAATATAAAATATATATATTATATTATATAATTTCCTAAGATGTGGTACAAATTAGTTGGTTTTTAAATAAGTTCATACAGCCCTCACCATAAAATAAAGCAAAAGGTAATTCAGGGTCCCTAAGATTAGCTGTGAGAAAAAAAATATTAATAGTTTGTCCTAATTTTCATACCTTACTCAACCCTGCATTTTCTTTCCTTAAAAGAAAAGTGAAGTTTTTCAGTTGCAAAATTTGTCAAGAACTCATTGTGACTTTTCAATGCCAAAGATGTAGCTGTTAACACTGTCAGGCGAGTCACAGAAGATGTAGTTTCCAAACATCATGCAGTCTACATGATTCCGAGTCTATTTCCCATGGCTTTGATTTAGCATAATTTAAGGCTTTATAAACAAACTATAAATTCTCTGTATTTGTTGTTAGGAAAAATCTGGTGTCTGTACATTTTGTGGTGTAAAATAATGTAACTGAAGATTACTATTTTAAGACGTTCTCATCATATAATTCGCATAGAATTTTATTTTACATAGTTTTTACATAGTTTGTGACTCTGAAGTAAACAAGAATAAAAATCTATAACTCTATATATGAACATATAGAGGTTATATAATATAAATATCAGAGCTGGTACATATTAACAATTAATAAAAAACTCTCTAAATTAAAAAGTTAAATAAATTTGGAGATAGAACATGACACATTGCTGTTTCAATATTATGTTGAAAATTTAAAGCTTAAATGTAGTCAGTGTTTTATTTCATGAGAATATTCTTTGTTGGTCAGCCTTGAAAAATTAGTTTTGTCTTTACCTTCTTGTCACAGAGGTTAATTATTAATTCAGAAAGATGTGTTTTCCTTTAGTTCCACATATTTTTTTTCTGCTGTTGTCTGTTGTTTATTGAAACAGGGGAGGGATAAGAATCAGAGTGTGAGAGACTCATCTTAGTAAATCATGGAAGGTATTTAAGTACCCTCTAAAAAGACGATAGAAGGGATATCAAAATATTTTCCTCAGCCAAAATTATAGGCACATTTTAAAATGTTAAGTTTTGTTTCCACATGGTTCTATACTCACTGGTAGTTTGAGTTGCACATGGTAAGGAATAGACTAAAATCACTTACAAATGAGTTCCATCTAATTTTATATGATTTAAAATTAACTTTTAATTAAGATTTATCATTAAAATACATTTGTGCAGTCATCGGCCCTTCAGATATTTGTTTAGAGTGATATCCAGTATCATTCTTTTGATGATGTCAGAACACATAATAATCTGTAATAATGCCAATTAGCTCATAGCAACACAATATAAACATATTCCTGTCTCTGGGGACCATTGAAAAAGGGAACCAGTGTTCATGTGTGATACAAAAGCAGACACACACTCATTGGGTGCAGTAGCAAGAGTATCAAGAGCAAGGCATGCTACAAGATAGACGATATCAGTAAGAAAATGTTATATATAATTTAACTGGGGGAAAGGTTAGTTTTTCTATTGCTTTAAATCAAGAAGAAAATCACTTTCTTGATGAATCACTTAGCATTAATTAAAAACCATTTTTGCTTCAATTTGCAATCATGAGTTAAGATCCACATACATCATTTTATGGCTCACTTCACATATAATGGCTGTACTAATTCATTTGAATTAAAATGTTTTTAAAAACTCTTTTATATCATATTCAGTATTTCTTAAACATCCTTTCTGAACAGATAGTCATTTGTTAGTTATTTTATATATTAGAAACACTCTCTAGAGTAACGTGTATTGTACTCTGAATGTGCCATCATTCTACCAAAACAATGCATAATTTGAAGAACCAAATTATTTAAGCATGCAATATTAAATGTTTATTGTCATTTATCTATCATTACATGCAGAATAAATCAGAAGCTACAATGGGACATAATATCAGAAAATTTGTCTAAAATATTATGTTTCAATGACAGAGTATTTAAAAAAAAAACATTGAAACAAGAAAGTAATGAAATCTTAGAGTAGCTCCAAACCCACCAAGGGAGAGTTAGCATAGCTTTTCCATTTAGTCTGATCATTTAACATTGACTCTGCCATTATTGTGCACTTGTTCAGGGAAACAATATTATTAGACAGTGGTTCCATCCATAAGACACTTCCAATTCAAAATGGACCTTACTCTTTAGTCTCCTTAGTTATAGAGCAGTAAAACCATAATTTTCCTGTGGAAAGAGTGTCGTACGGTTGCAATGGTATGTCAAATGACAATTTTTAAGGATATTTCATCCACATGTAAGATTATAATTTTAATATCTGAGCAGAATATTGTAAAATCACCTCAATTCAAGTATATAAAATATTGCATCATAATTAATTAAAAGATATAGCAATGTTAGTTAAATACATGTGTCACCCCGTTTAGGTAATATATATATATATTTCATTTTAGGAAAACATGAAATGCAATCCTTTATCAATATTGTGTGTTAGAATTACATAGGAGCTATAAATATTTTATTATCCATTCTCTTTTGTTTTTAGTTTTGCTATAACGTGTCCTCAGATATCTTGAATATTGAAGTCCATATACTTTTCCATGGGGGGAAGAACATATCCCCTACAGTTTTGACAAGCTGTCACAAGTAGGCACTGATATTATTGTAGAATCTTGTGAAGTTGTGTAATGGCGTTCAGTTGATCAACTGAATGTGATGAAGATTTGCCAAGATAAATATGGTCTTTATGGTAACTGAAAGATGCTGACATGTTTTTGTGTTTATTTTCCCTCATATATCTATGTGTGGCATAAATACCCTATAGAACTCACACATACTTTAATATTGGTATAACTCGATGAATTGCTGGAATCATATATTTTTTCATACTGTATCTTTCTGTGTCCTTAATTTTTTCCAGTCTAATTTTGTAGTGGTAAAGGCTTTGCATTAGCATTCTGTTTATGTTCCCTTTTTAAAACAAGGAAAACCAGGAAATTGCTAAATTTCAATATTTTTTACATCCTGAAGTAGTAAAGTTATTTGTATATTGTTAGTACTTCAAGAAATAAGCCCTCTGAGAGTCAGACAAACACTTATACAGTAATCTGTTGAAACTGTTTCAGTAGAAAATTTTTTCTGCTGAACACTTGGCTTAGGTTTTAGATTTTAGCATTCTGTCAGAATGCTAGTTAGCTGTGTGCCGCCAGAGTATAGCAGGCAATAATATGACTTTGATTCTAATACTTTTAGTGTGCTGCATTATTTCTAATCACTGTTTTTTAAGTATTTGTAAAATTAGAAAAAAAAAATTATTTCTTGAACGCTCGTCAGATGCTTAGTTTGAAGTTTTTCTTTCCAGATGTTTGTGAGGGGTGTGAAAATGCTGCATTCTGAGTGCAGAAAACATTTCATTTTCACATGCAACTTAAAAATTTATGGAGTACAGAACTCGCACTTCCTAAACATCCGCACGTCCTTGAGCTGAATGGCAGGGAGCTTCAGCTCAGCGAACGAATCCGAGACAATTATCTGTGAGTGAAAACAGGGTATTATAACAGATGAGTTTCAGTCTTAACTGCAGTGTTGTTACTGTGAATGCTATAACCATACATAAGTAAAATGCGTGTAAATGTAATATATTATTTTATATTGCTGTATACATCCAAAATAAATAAAACTAGGATACATATCACGCCATCTTTCCATGCATGGATCTTCCACTGACGTCATTGGGAGCTTTGAATAAAACCATCAGCGGAAAATGCGACCCTATGTGAAAATGACTGATGCTGACTTAGTAATTTTAGACTTAATATCAAAGGTCTAAGGGACATCTGCTCAAAATCGTGTCTCCCTTGAAACAGCATATGCTAGACTTTGAAGAATTTTGTCGTATTTACACACTGAGAGTCGGCATTCCATTCAACGTGAATCTCAGCATTAACCCAAAAGTTCTTTAAGTCTACATTTTTTTTTCTAATTAGTACTGGATTATTTTAACTTAAAACTTTTGAAATATTATTGTGTTCACAAAGATTAACACATAAATTGTACACAAATATGGGTGTCTGCAAGCAAATAAAACAAAGACTGTATTTAAAATTAGAGTAACCCATCACATCATAAACTTCATGGAAACACAAGAAAAACATCATATCTATATAATTTTCAGACACAAAAGTGTGAATCACAGTAGAGGTGCATTTCATATAATATTAGATAATGTAAATTTGCTATATAAACTTAGCTGCCAAAAAGCTAAAAACTAAAAACAATGTACATCCTAAACTCAAGCATGATTTATGTAATTGATTTTTTTTAGTTAAAGCTGCAAGAAATATCAAAGATTTACTTTATCAGCCAGCAAGTATAGGGTTATGTGTTTTTGTTTTTTGCTTTGGTTATTTTTGCTTTCAACTTCTGTACTATTTAAAGATTTAATAGGAATGATGATTTTCTGTGAAAGATTATCAGTAGTAATTATGGTTTGCCCATGTTCCTTCTCACCTGTACATTCATCTTTTGTGAAGACCATATAATTAATTTTCTGTTTAAGTCAAAATATTTAGATGTAAAATGTATTATTTACTGACCTTGCTCTGGCCATCACAATGCCTAAGTTTCTATTGTTACATTTTTCTCTTAGGAAAATTCTGATTTGCTTAAGAACAAAACAAAGAAATTTTTACATTCCAAATTTACAAAATTACAAGAAAATGTGGAATGATGAAATGATGGAAATTTTCTGATCAAAATAAACAGTGTACCCTGAGATTAATGTAATATAAACAGTAACATAAAATATATAAAGAAAATTAATTACAGCAAGAAAATATAACTAGAACAGTATTATAACTCATTGTTCATGTTGCAATCAATAGTTCATTTTGAAACTTTTCAGATGTGTGTGTGTGTGTGTGTGTGTGTGTGTGTGTGTGTGAAAACAGGGCATAGTGTGAAATACCATTCTTGCTATGAATCATTTCCCCAAATATTTGCCACACACTGAACCATATGATCTCTTTTCAAATTTAAAATGTTTCATATAGTAGGAAGTGAGAGTAGATAATTTGAAAAGTTGCTTCACATCTTAGAGTATCTCCACTCTTTATACATTCTGGATAAGTATTATTAATGATGGATTTTTTTCCCTCATAATTAAGTAGGCTCCTTTATTGGAAATGCATAGTGCAATGCTAACCTGTAGGTAGCTTGTTATTGTTACCATGCTTTATTATTATTATTTTAAACATCTTATCACTGTGTTTGATTTTAAACACCGTAGAATGCATCCCATTTAACAAGTGGAAAGCATCCCAGCTTAATGAAGTTAGTGAAGTTGTAGTTAAGCAAGGATAATTTCAAAACCTCTAGGTGAGTCTAGAATTCTTTGGGTATCTGCTCACCAATTCTGCCTGTTCACTTACCAGCAGAACGCAGACCAACCATCCACTTGAGGGCCAGTCCTTCAGCTCTCTCAACAACTCTCAAATAACGATTTATTCCTACACCTGAAGCATGTAGACATCTGAGTGTATTTGGCCCACTCCTGTGATGCCTATGGCCTTTCTGGATTTTTATTGGGAACATTGCACATTTATCGGATCTTTCTTGCATATGATTATTATCTTTGCATGTCTTTTATTCACTTCTAAAATTACTAAACATGGTCTTTGATACCTGCTCAATGAAATTAGACTGTTTAATAGTCCTAATTGCAGGCCTCTGCAGGTGGGCAGCCTGATAAGAGGCTGATTTCTTGATTTTGTCCTTTGATGCTTAAAACATTTCTAGAATTCTCTTATTCTTTTGAATTTAGTAAATTCCTTTATACTGTCTGTTAAAAGAGTGCAGTCCATATTCATCAGTAATCAAATTGATGCTTCCAAAGGAGCATTTTTATTTTAAAAGGATTTTTTAAATCATGTAGAAATTTAAGTGACATCATCATGTGAATGATGATAACTATGTGGTATTTTGTCTCTTTATTTTCCTAGGATGATTATTAGAAAATTCTTTAACTAGCATCTCTGGAGACAAAGACACTACATTAACATGGCAGCCACCTTATTTGAATGTAAATCCCAACTTTTTCCTTTCCCTTCCCTTATTGTAAGTAATTTTTCTCTTACCATGGAAGACAGGACGAAAACAGACACAGGTATACACTTGGGGGATTGCAGTAGCCAGAAAATAAGCTTCATTCTAAAATGAGGGCATGGGGGTTACAGAAGCCAGAAGTAAGCTTCATTCCCAAATGAGTGGCATTTCTCTCATTTTAAAAGATTGTTTCTTATTTGTTCATGTGTATGCACAAGTTTTTTGTGAATATACGCCATGTATTTTCAGGTGCCTGAGAAGGTCACAAGAGGGCCTCAGATCCCATAGAACTCTAGTTACAGACAGTTGTGATTTTACCATTTTACATTAAATTTTTACCAATTTAAATAGCAAGAATTCTTAACCTCTGAGCCATCTTTCCATACCAGTGAAATATTTCTTGCCCTTGCTTTTTAAAATTTAGTTAATAATGCAATAAATAGTAAATTTTAAATTTTTCCAGCAATCAACTTCTCTTAAAATGTGTGTTTTGGTGTGTGTGTGTGTGTGGAGGGGTGGGTGGGCTTGTGATAGAGGACGGTTTTAGCAAGCACAAAGTTAGTCTTTAGAACATCAAGTTACCAAGGTATTTAATAACATTCATTATCACTAAGCTGGCTTAGGGTCTTAAGCACCATGAAATAACTACGATACTGGTGATTTCTTTTGATATTATCTGAAAACTACCATCATTTATAAATGATTTACAAGAACCATAGGAAGATAACAGACATTACAACATAACAAGTCAGTTTAAATCCAAAAGTCGTGGTGTGTGTGCATGTGTATGTGAGAAAGAGAGTGAATGAGAGGTAGAGATAAAGACAGATATACAAAGACATAGACAGAAAGACAGAGAAAGAGGAGAGAAATAAAAACTAAGTTAATGAAGATAGATATTCATTGGGTGATTTTAGTTCAAATAAAATGTATCATATTAAAAGATAGGGTATACCTCAGTAAAACATTTTAAAAGAGAAGACAGAGAAGACATGCATTGTATTTTAAAATGTAATGTAATATCATATGATCTCATTAGAATATTTTCATAGGTCCTCACCTTTTTTTCCATTATTTGTTTGACATGGGTTTGTAAACTTCCAAAACTGTGTAGAGAGTTGGAAGTGTGGTGTATTGTCTAGTAAGACAGATGCTCATGGCCAAGTTCCCATCATCTCAATTAAAAAAGGTGCAGACAACACTCACTTCACTTCAAAGACACTTTACTGATTCCAAATTGCAGTGTGCTTGCAATTTTAGTGAATAGAATATGTGGAAAACTGATTGGCACTGCCAGTGAATCATGTAGAGACACAAAACGTTCCGTAGTACTTGATCAAATCATTTGATGAGGTTTAAAATTGTGCTCTTGAGTCCAGGTTTTGCTCCTACTATGGAAGTGAGTTTAAAGAAAGAAATCACGTTGTGGTATTAAACAGAGACACTAGGAGGTTTTTAAATTTTAGGTGTCAAACACAGGGATTCAATCATATATATATTTCATATATATAATATGCAACAACTTTGGGGCATTTGTGTGTGGTATACATTCTTGGTAGCTTGATGTGTGTGTGCATATTTGTGTGTGAAAGCACATGTGTCGATGTTTAAGGTCAACATAGGTTATTATGTTTTTGAACAAGGCCGCTCACGGAACGTGGAGCTCCCCTGTCAGCTATGCCAGCTGGCCCACCAGCTCCAAGGATCTGTTAGTCTCCTTTTACCTCCTCCTACTAGTGCTGCAGTTAAGACCTGATGTGTTATGTTTACCTCTTCGTGGGTCCTAAGGACTCACACTGAGGTCCTTATGTCTGTGCAGCAAGCACTACACCCACTGATTCATTTTCTCATGCCCCCTAAAGAAACAATTTTCAACAACTCTTCTGTAGAGAAGAGTATATTGCATTATCACATGAGATAGTAATAAAGGAAGCAAACACTGAAAATACCTAATCACCATTGAATTTTGCTTTAACAACATATAAACTTTGGCCTATTATAAAGTTATTGTGACTTTGAAGTTAGGGTAACATTGTAACATACTTTTCTTTCAGAGCAGACTGATGAAGATAGGGGAAAAAGGAAAGCGTGTAAACACATTTAAGGACACCAGTAGATCCCAGTGTCTCACTGGTAGATGGTCATTTACCTGGTGATGGGCAGGACAGAGCAGAAAATGAGGCTTTGCTTTCTTGAAGTTACATGGGCTTGTTTTGAATGACATACCATGAAAGAAATAAAAATGTGTCTACATTTTGTTTGCAAAAATTATATCCAATTTTCTCTTTTTCTTGAGTAGCTACTCAAGAAGCAACTTAGGAAGGCCAGAAAAAAATATAAAAATAATATAAAATAATTTCATAGTTTTCCTGGGAGCAAATGATAGCCTAAATTCTGACAATGCTTTGTGTAACAGTTGGTGGTTATTTTTAAATGTTAATGCCAGCTATCATTTTTTGTGGATCATATTTGCTTGGGAATAGCTTTGAATATATAGTATGTCTATTTCACATATTTTTAGTCTGTAAAAATCAAGATTGAAGAAAGAATGCCTGGCCAGGAAACAACACAGAGGAACCCAAACACCACATATAACTAATACAAAAAATGTTAGTAAAAAATAAAAGATAACAGTTGTAATATTTTCATTAAAATTTTAAGGGCACCAATTTTTCATAGTTCTGAATATATGCTCATTATACCTCATTTCCATGTCTTTAGTAGAAATTGATACCATCACTATGTTTTCTTTTTAAGTGAGTCCTTCCCAGCAACAGTATTTTAGCATGGATCAGGGCCTTGCCATTCTTCGTGTCCTCATGTCATGGATAAAAGACAAGATGAATGTTGGTCAACTCATCAAAGAATCTGACCATAAATTTAACTTTTAATCTAGCCCATTCTCTTTGTACTGAATTTTCAACCTGTACCAAGCAAACTTTCCATTCTGCTTCTGTTCCTTGTTGAAACACCAGGAGCAACTTTACTTGGTAACACGCAAAGACGTTACAGCACCAGTAATTAACAATACCACATCTAACTTGGTAAATGAATATTTTTGTTTGGGGTCATTTACAGAGTATGGTGAGGAGTTACCAAAATAGTTAAGTCACCAAAGACCATATGAGCATGGGTTACAGCTCATGAAAGCTGGAAACCTGGAGTGTACTGCACAGACTGCAGGCAGCACAAAAATATACAATCAGCATGCAGTCAGTTACATTGGTCTCTGTTTCTTCCAGGCATTTCTGAGCCTGAAGAGTGGGAGTGTCGAGGGATGGGGGATGGAGGAGGTGGGGATGTATCTGCTTATTTAAAGAAGCTCAGCTCACCAGAGAATGACTCTCAGCAGTCTCTAGGGCTTATGAAATCACAGGGAAAGAGGGACTCTTTGAACCTTTCAGTTTCAGGAACTTCCTGACGCTATTCTGAGTTGTTTACTGCCGGTGTTTAAGGAGTTTCCTTGCAATTTGGAGGTAGATACCACAATACCTGCTGCTGTATAGAGTGACAAGAAAGTAAAATGGTATCAGTCATATACCCTCACAACACGTGAGAGGACACAAAACTCCAGACAAAGTGTCACAGTGGTTGCATTCAGAAACACAGCAAAACTGTCTCCCTGAAACTCAGATGAGGAAGACATTGGTTTTCAACCTTATTCTGGAGCAAGAAGGAACAACTATGCCTATCCCCACCTAATTATAAAGAAAAAAACAAAACCACAAACAAGGAAACAAAATACCAAACTCTCTGGCTAGGTCACTAGATATCAAGAGTAGGTAAACAATAGCACAGTACTGTTGGATGCCCTCTTGACTTTGCCAGTTATCAAGGCTCTTAACTGTAACATCACAATAAGATCTTTGAAACCATGACATGAGTTTATAACTTGAGAATGAACTGGGATTTCTAGAAAGCATCAGCATCTCACTAGAATGAAAAATAGGTGCATGACCAAGGGGAAGAAGAACATGTTGAGACACAGTCTTTAAAAACATGCATTTTGTAGGTGTTGTTTGTTATTGAAAACAAGGAAAATTAATAGACATATGTGCCATTAGTGTAGTCAATGGATATCACTGATAATGTAGATTTATATCACTCCACAGCTCTAACAAAGATGGATTTACTTCCCACTCAAAGCTTAAATGGACATTCTCGAAGGATTTCATAATTGATCCCATTTCAGCTGTCTGTTAAGGGAATGAAACTTGATTGACATATGGCTTAGCAGTTAAGAGCACTGCATGATCTTCCAAAGGTCTTGAGTTGAATTCCCAGCAACCACATGGTGGCCCACAGTCATCTGTAATGAGATCAGGTGCCCTCTTGAGGAAGAGACCAGGTCACTCATTCTCACCAACTTAGACCATGAAACCTAATATGGACAAGCTCAAAAGAACCACCATATATGAGCTGACCATGCATGCTTCAGCATTGTCAGGGCACAAATTCCATTCATTTCATTTTTTTTTTTTTTCAGGATCTCATCATTATTAAGTCAGGGTGATGCTTCAGTCTATAGGTGCTTGTGTCACAAATCTGAAGACCTATGTTTGATCACCAGCCCTAAGAAAGGAGAGTGCATCCCCAAAACTGAGGAGGAAATGATAGAACAATCCCTAGGGTTTACTTGCCAGCTAGTCTAGCTGAATCTAGAAGTTATAGATTCAGTGAGAGACTTTATCTCAAAAACAATTTGGAAAGTGATATAAAAGGAGCCATGCTGATTGATATCATCTACATTCACAAATATGCATGTGTATCTGCTCAGAACTGTTCACACACACACACACACACACACACACACACACACAAGCACACCCCAACTTTGTCTATTTTGAGAAATGAAATAAATGTCAACATCACTCTCAATAATATCTAGATCCTTTGAGTTATTGAGAAGAATTCTGCAATGATATCCATTATCTGATATTTTAAAATTGTGGCAGACTCCAAAACCAAACTGTTCACTGTCATTATATCAAAGTCCAGATGCTTATTTTTATAGAAATCAAGTCCAGATTCTAGCTGCATGATAGGCAAATTATTTGAGATGCAAGAGTCTGTGTCAAGGAAGACAACTGTATTAGAATATATGGCTGAACGGCTAGGGATGTAGGTTAATCATGGAGTAAATATGCATAATGC
Source organism: Arvicola amphibius (assembly GCF_903992535.2). Classification (NCBI taxonomy): domain Eukaryota; kingdom Metazoa; phylum Chordata; class Mammalia; order Rodentia; family Cricetidae; genus Arvicola; species Arvicola amphibius. The sequence goes on along the minus strand of NC_052057.2, from coordinate 31,337,133 downwards.
AGAGGATTATGTCATCAGTGTGTGCACAGGTGTAACCCCTCACACACAAACTCAGTCATGTCTTAGGAAAATTTATCTGTTTGAGACGATGTAGAATGGTTGTCCATAGTCCATATTGCCTGAAATGTCACTTCAGAGCGGTTTATGCATTCATATGATTGACATTTATAGACACGTAGAGCTAGGCTATGGGAGGGGTCTTGCATGTGGGATTTTGTTACTTGTCCTAGTTTTATTTCTATTGCTAATAAATTACCCTGATCAAAAACAAATTAAGGAGAAAAGGATTGGTTTAGTTTTACACTTCCAGGTCACAGTCCAACATTGAGAGAAGTCAGAGCAGGAACAAAAACCAAATTAAAAGCCAAACATATGAAAAAATGCTATTTGAGGTCTCACACACCACTGCTTAGCTAACTTCCTTTTATAACCCAGGTATGCCTGCTTAGGAATTGTGCCTCCTATAATGGGCAATCAAGACCATCTCCCACAGACCGGCGTATTGGTCCATCTGATGTAGGCAATACCTCAGTTGAGAGTTTCTTCTCTAGACTGTGTCAGGTTGACAGATAATGGTAACTAGAATACAACCCTGGAGAGTTAGAAGAACCACTGGAATCCAATGCTATAAAGACAGACTCATTAAGCAGACCTCAACACCGATCCTTATGTTTTCCTGAGAACCAGAAGATACCTGCCCCTGCTTAACTATCCATTCTTAGAGTGTTGAGAGGGGTCTATATGCTGTCTTCCTGATAGAATGTGTTCATGAAACAACTCTTTCTGAAGGTTCCCTGACTCCTATGTAAAATGCATGGAACAATCTATTATCAAGTTCTAAAAGCTCATAACACCATGGAATTGATGTGTATCTATTTTAATCTGTGCTGAAGGCACCTCGTAAATTCTTTGAAACCTACAAGAAACCCTTTAAGATTTTGAAAATTTCATGAGTTATTATTGCATCATTTTTGCTTACTTTCTTTCATCCCAGACTCTTTATTACTTAGACATTGAACTTTCTCTACTAACTTCTGTTGTTTGTTGTTTTGTTTTTTTTACCTATTTTAAAGGTCTGTTTTTGTGTGTGACAACATTGGTTCTTTTTATTGCATGTTTATTTTCAAAATCTTTTGTCAAGTCCTTTAGCAGAATAGTTAATTAGAAAGTCCACATTAACTGTGTTTAGGTATATTTTCCTTAAGTAAATTCGATGGTCAAGAGAAAATTTTTTTTCAGATCTTTTGCTTAGAGGCATCACACTAGGACGGGGGGCTCTGAAAGTTAATTGGGAAGAGAAACCTGGGAGACTGAATATCCAGACTTCTAGTATGATGATCAGATATCTGCCTTCCTGCTGTCTTCCAATCTAGGCACTGCCTTTCTGTTACCCTCCCAAAGGATAAGCGCTTCTTCCAAATACAGTGAACACTTGATGGCCTACCTGAGCTGGTAGAGGAGGGCATCTGCGAGCTCTAATGACTTCTGATGGCATGTTGTTTTTTTTTTTTTTAATCATGCTTTTGGTTAACTTTCACTGTCACTCCTCAGCTAACTTGCTCGATCATTTTTCTGAGCCTCTGAGATTTTCTGAGGACGAATCTTATATTATCTTTCCTAGTCTGCTATAAGAATTAAGTCAGGCCAATATTGTTATGACAGTGAGCACACCCAACTGTGCTTAAAATTCCCCAAATATAGGAGGGGGCTTTTCTATATTTCCTTTGTTGTTCCTTGTGTTTTTTTTTTTTTAATTTTTTTTTTCAATTAGGAAAATGTTAAGAGGAAGAAAGGTTAGGCCAAAATTTTACTTCTCCTGTTTTTCTTTAACCAAAGCTTGAAAATAAACTTCTACATAGTGAGCAAACCCCCGTGGTATCCACGTAAGGGCATCAGGAATATTACTACCCATCATAGCTTTGAAACCTTAGCTGTAAAAATAACTGTTGGTATAGATTTTACGTTTGGTATGGCTTTATTGCAACGTGTTGATATGTTTGAGGTAAAATAACATATGAATCAATAATGAAAATGTAAAACAACACAATGCATTTTTCATTACGTATCAACAATGAAAACCATAGCACACACAACTCATTTACCTCAGGTCCACATCTAAAAAATTATTTTTCCCTTTGTTTTGCAACAACTGTACTCTTGTTATCAAATATAGATCGATCTCATCAACATTCAGTATGTGCAATGCACATTGTATATATCTAGAATCAGTGATTATTTAGACAACTCGTACTTAAGGTTATTTTCCCATGAAGTTTCATTTTAAAAAAAATAGCACAAATAGCATATTTTCCCTTTTTATATTGATTTATTTGCCATATTGGTTCTAATTTGATTAGACCAGAGATTAGTGTCTAATAGTAATAGGAAACTAGCAAGCTTCAGCACTGGAGGTCAATTTAATTCACTGTGCACGACAGAAAACTAGCCATGTGGTATTGCCTTTGCCACCAGCAATTGACACCTGCGTGTTAATGAGCTGGTAATTAAGAATTGGCACATGCAGACACAGTTTACTGTTTGGGACTAGGATAACCATATGCTGCTCAAACTTCTCTGCTAAGTACTTTGTTAGCTTTAGAATCGCACAGTTATGTTTCTGAGGTTTCTTAAAATGCTAATTCTCCCTTAAAAGATAAAAAGAACACTTTAAAAGTCATACCGCTTTTTCAGCATTTTAAGTGAAAGAAGCATTCTGAATTCAAAAAGTTAAATTTGAAGAGCAATATGGCTTGAGAAAATATACTTAAAGAGTTTGTTTTAAAAAAATAGTTATTATTCACTTTAAAAATCATTATAGGATTTTCTTCTTAAAAGGTCGTTTGCATTCTTATCAAAAAAGGCTAAAAAAATGACTTTGCAAGAACAGGACACATGAAGGGAGACAGCCTCTGTTATTCAGCCTATCTCTTGAAGGGAGGTGGGCTATAACAAGCCGGCTTTGAGAAATCCCAGTGGGAGGGAGGAGGCAAGAGATATCGCTGTGCCATCAGGATAGAAGAGCTCTTTGGTTTTCCCTTGAGAGGCTCCTTGTATATATACTGTTTGCTGTCTCTTGTGCTGTTTTGCAGAAATGCTGTGGATGCAGCTGCGTGGAGGGCCTCCGTTGCCGAAAGATGGAGGCAAGCAAACCACCACATGACTGATCTCAGAAGTCCGACTCTCAACTTCAGGCACTCAGATAAGACTGCTCCCCCCCAGCAGACAGCGTGACCGAAAATCTCCCAATCTCCCGAGAGACTTCAGCCCGGCACTAACTGAGCTGCAACTGATTCCAAACCACACAAAACTGTGAGATAAATACGGGAGGATTACGCTGCTTTCTGCCTGGGAGTCTTGTTTAGCAACACTAGATAGCTAATACAATAGATAATTGAGAAACTCATTGTCTGTTACCGTAATATAAGCATTGACTTTTCTGTGTCATGTGGCTATTTTTTCCAGACAAACTATATAGCGTGCACTAGCTGTTTCTTTGCTTTGCTCTTCAAGTTCCACATCTACTTTATTCCTCATCACTTCACTCACAACACACACACACCCACAAACAACACACCACACACACACACACACACACACCAAAAATCCCCACCATTTCTGGATTAATATATTGGCTTAAAATATAAAGTGTTCTCGTCAAAATGAAATATGCATTAACTTTGGTGACTTTCAGTCGTGGGAATTACTTCTAATTTCTTTCTTTGAAAGGCATTTGCTTTTTCATAAAACCCTCTGTTAGGGGACATTAGCCTTTTATATGCAATTGGCATAATTACACTTTGAATAATATCTTTGAATTCCCTGTAGCTTAAGCTGAGAACATGAAAGGCCAAATGTTATATCGAACTGAAGGATATAAAAGTGCGTGTACATCATCCAAATGAGATACAGAAATGAACAGCGCTACACAGCACAGCCCGTTTCTGACAGATTATGAAGAATTTGTAACTACAGAGACTGTTATCCCAGGCAGGATTCTCCTGCCTAAGAAGGGCCCTAATCCGTTCATAACTGTTATCCCTTTTAGTACCAAAATGAATGCCTGTGAAGCAAAACAGGAGACCTAGTGTAACCAAAGCTCTCCCACTTTCAAGGACAATGGCGCCCTGACTTCCACTGCAGAGGAGTGGTTGAGGGTAGGAATATCTATCCAATCAGAGATGCCAGAGATGGCAAAAATCACATTTCAGCAACTTAATAGAAATCCCACATGGTAACAATGAAAACATTCCACTAGATCCCTTCCACACAGTTCTCTTCCATAAGGAAGCAAGTTCCCAGGGGCCAGTAGAGGCATGCCCAGTAGTATTTTAAAAAGGATTGGGCTGGAGAGATGGCTTAGGCGAGTTACATTGCTTACTGCTATTGTAAGTTAATGGGAATCCATTCTCAGCAGATACTTGGAGGTTTACAACTTTCCAGAATTCAAAGTCAAGTGGATCACATGCCGCCGCCTCTCGCATTCCTAGTCAACAGGTGCTCACACAGGGCACATACATAACATGCAGGCAAAATACACAATACACAGAAATTTTTTTTTCTTTCCATGGTTTTATTTTTTTTATATTTAAAAATTTCCATCTCCTTCCCTCCTCCTCCTCCTCCCTCCGCTCCTCCTCCCCCTTCCCGCTCCTCCTTCTCCCCCTGTCCCTCCCCTTCCCTCCACCCATACCTCCCCTCCCTCCCTCTCAAGGCCAAGGAGCCATCAGGTTTCCCCACTCTATGCTAAGTCCAAGGTCCTCCCAACTCCCCCCAGGTCCAGGAAGGTGATTGGACCAAGCTGAGAAGGCTCCCATAGAGCCCGTCCATGCAGAAGAATCAGAGCCCAGCGCCAATGTCCTTTGCTTCTCAGTCAGCCCCTGCTGTTGGCCACATTCAGAGAGACATACACAGAAATTTAAGAAATGTTTTTTTTTTTTTTAGAATAGCATCTGAAATACTTTCATTCATTCTTTTTTCTTTCCCCAATAATGGGCAAGTAGAAGAATTCAGTGTGTCTGTGTAAAATCAAAGCTTGCCACAAACCCTAACTTATTAAGAACAGATTCCATGAAACTAACTTTATTTTAAGAGTATGTTTCTGCTAACTTTTAATATCTATAATTATTTGACTGCTTTCAGTTAAGTAGCTCTCATAATTAGTTTTTGGAATTAGTTATATATAAGGAATCTTTTTTATATAAAGGGCATGCCTTCTCATAAAATTATATTCCTTATAAATAATTTAAAAATGCATCTACACTGTTACCAAGAACAACAACAAAAAGTTTTAAAATTCAAGACAAAATGCCATAAATTCTAGTATATTCAGAATGGAGCAATACTGACCACTTACACTTGACAACAAAGAAAAAGGGTAACCATTTTGAATGAAAAATACTTAAAAACCAATGGCAATTCACAGAGAAACTGAAGAGGTAATGGATTGCAATAGTTATGCCTTCCATCTAGGTAAGGAGTTTCCCCATTTTTGGCATCTTGCAAAACCTACCACTTATTAATCTTCAAAGTATGTATGGATGAAAATGATGATAATTCAAGTAGTATTTTTAGGAAAACAAAATTGTCAGTTTGCTCTGAAAACTGTCATTTTTAAAACACAACAATCTGAATGTCTTTTTTTTATGGGATAATGACAAAATTTTGAAAATTTGAATGTTTCAGACATGCACTAACAATTAGTGCATATAAGGAATTAGAACCATCCTTCAAACTAGCTGAACAAATTGGAAATAGATGACCTAATATGATGTTACGATATCTGGATCACTACCTGTACCGCTTGAAACCATACATCCTTCCTAAAGTTCTATGGTCAATTCAGAGACTCAGATCAGTTCTCATATCTAAATTTGATCATATATAGAATTCATTATGGGAAGATGTTTTACAAAAATATCTCTATTGCATAGGTAGAGAATTGTTTTATGTTATGTGATTGCACTCTCCCTGAACTCAACTAAGTTCCTTGCCCAAAAGAGAAGACTAAAAAAAAGAACCATGCAAACCACTTAGTGACCCATACGGTGGTTATAGTTATTATCGTTATTATCTGATGAAGATTCCTTGCATTTAGATATTCTTCTGATATGTGTTATAAATGATGCCATTTGTTAAAATATGATAAAACCCAAAATCTCTACCATGTGTTTTTGTGTGACTCAATAGTATAGCACAAACCAGGCAAAGAATGCCGTATGGTCATTAGAACAACTACAAATAATTATGAGGTTATTGAGAAGGCAAGTGCTTTCAGAGTTGCCTGAGTGGTTCATCTGAAATACAGTGTGCCCTTTGTCACATCACTTACATGAAAGGGGTCTCATTCCCACATCAACACAGGCAAAGCTGATATATGTAAACGTATCGCTTAAGGATAAGGCTAGTGAGCTTGAAAGTGGCCTATAATCTGTGTGCATTTGTTGTCATCCTCTCAGTGTCTAGAAGATGGGATGGAGCACTTCCCTAGGTAATGTTTCACTGGAATGGACCAAACAGTTTCTGAATTTTAAAGAGAAATTGTTTCAGAGGCATAAATCTCTACACTATGATTGTGTGATCTAGTCATACTGATGATACAACCAACAAGAATTATGTGAGAAGAGTTTAGTGGGTTAAATTTAATTTATGCCTTTATTTTATACATAATGATATCAAGTTCTTCTGTATTGATTACCTTTATTATTTGGCCCAAAGTATAGGTATTTTATAGCTATAGTTGTTTTAATGAATAGAAAGAATCTTGCCAGGAAAGGAAAGAAAAGCTCATGACTCAGGAAGTTCATGAATCTCACAAGGATCAGAAAACTCAGAAAGTGACAAGATTCACAAGGTTACTTCTAAAGGTTAGGAAATCACCAAGCAATTGCTAGGAGAGGGGACTCTCTGAAGTGTCTGGCTGCTACCTGGGTAGGAAGCTCCAGGGGGACAGCCTCCTTGTTCACTTGCTGTGGTAGGCACTTCCATGAAGGCACAGTCTTGGAATCATCCGTGTTCTTGTAAGTAATGACAATAAATACTAAAATATACTAGAATGGGATATACTCATTGAACAGTCTTCAGTGCCCTATGTATGGTGAACAAATATTTCTTTATTCTTCCTCAGGAAGAGTCAATAGTACAATGCATGGAGAAAGGATGGAAGTAGGACATTTCCAAGTTCAAACCCCACAGCATACGTTACCAAAGCATTGCTTTCACTAACTAGTTGGGAGTCAGTGAAAAGGAAGAGATAGGAAATATCATTTTCAAAAGGACATTGTGTCTTGTATCAGTTTCTGAGAGATTTAAAATTCTTTATTTTGTTAACAGTCTCTTGTAAGTCTTTCAATATAACATTCTTATTTAACAGTATTTTAGCTTCTTATTCCAAACCACTGACCATAGAAATGCTTTTGTACAAATTAGCATCTCTAAATGAGAGTTATGGAGGACATATTTTGGGAAATGTTGATTCTACTTACTTCTCAGAATAGAAAATTGGGCTAGGAGGATGTGGGCTTAAACTCATGTGACAAAATGACAGCCTAAAAGCAAGAAAGCAGAAAAGCTGATGCACATCAGATACAGGAAAATAGAGTTGTTTTCTGGTTGGGGTAAGGTCTTTACTGTAGTTATTTATACTGAAAAATTCATACAAAGTATTTTGATTCATTTTCCCTACCCATGATTTCCAGTATCTTCCCTACATCCCTAAAACATCAATTTTATGTTCTTTTTCTCTAAGTTATGATAACTTTATAAAATAAGTTTGGGTCTGGATGTTGTCTCAGTGAGTAAAGTGCTTGCTCTGTAAGTCTGAGGATCAGAGTTTGATATCCATAATCCACATTCAAAACTCGGTTTGTGTGGTAGCCACTAGGAATTCTAGTACTTGGAAGGTACATACAGGGAATCCCTGGGGTAAACTGGCTAGCTAGCCTCCCTATATTGGCAGGTCCTGAGTTCAGTAACATACTATGCTGCAAGCAAAAAGGGCACCCATGCCAGGAGTGATGGCACACACTTTTAATACCAGCACTCTGAGTTATAGGCATGTGTATTTCTGTGAGTTTGAGACCAGCTTGGTCTACATAGTGGATTCCAGAACAACCAGGGCCATGGAGAGACCCTGTCTTATAAAGAAAGAAACAAACAGGGTACACAAGGTCAACTTCAGGCCTCTATAGGCCTGATCATATGTGCTTATGTATCTACCACTTCACAGATGAACACACACACACATACACATACACACAACACACCAAGCATACATACACAACATACAACTAAAAGTAAATAATTGTGCTCTGACTTTCTCTTCTTTCTCTTTCTTTCTTCTTTCCTTCCTTTCTTTTTTCATCTTTCTTATTTCTTTATTTTTAATAATTTATGCCTAATACTGAATTCCCCTCATTGAATTATTTATTCCTTGACACAATTCATGAATTATGAACAGATGCCAATTCATACTGCATTTGACATCCTGCAAATAGATGATGTTAACTCTTATTTTTCTACAATGTGTTAAATATGCCTAGAAGAATTATACAGGAGGTGAGAAGAATCATCACAAGGGTCATCGGTTCTCTCTGTTTTCCTGAGATATGTAAACACTGCTGTAGTGGTTTTTTGCTGTTGTTAGCAAAAAAAATCCCATAATCTCCTTGACACATCACTTAATAAAATGCAGACATTGGGTCAGGGCAAGTGGGTGAACTGCATTGAGTTTATGAGAAATAGTTTGAATGATGGCATGGATTTGAATTCCAAACATCTGAATTCAATCATGTGTCTCCAACTGTTATGTTAGTTTTCAATGTCAACTTGCCTTAACCTAAAATCGCCTGGAAAAAGAGTAGCAGTTGAGCAGTTTAGACCAAATTGTCTGTGAGCGTTCCCATGGGATTGTCTTGACTGTCAACTAATCTAGTCACTGTGGGCAGCACCAACTCCTAGCAGGAATCCTAAATTATATGAGACACGAGAAAGCTAGATAGAAGAAGCAAACAAGCAGCCTGGATCCATTTGTTTCTGCTCTTGACTATGATGTCATATGACTAGCTACTTGAGTGTATGTGTTTGACTTCCCCTAAACCATGAAGTGTAACCTGCAATTGTAAGATGAATAAACTCTTTCCTTCCCTAAGTTGTTTTTTCTTGTCAGGATATATCACAGAAACAGACATGAAACTAGCACACTGGCTCAGAAATCGACAGTGTACCAAGCATCTCACACTTAAAATACTGCTGGAGTACTGGGTAGGTCTCTTTCTATACTATTACTTAATAAGTAGTTGCCAACATATTTTTGGTGTTCATCACCATACTCTGAAATTACATGTGTCTATGTAATAATACATGACAATTTCAACACAATGAGGTCTAAAGATTAATGATTCCAGTGATTTCTAGTTTATTTTCTATTTGAAATCATTTCTCACGATGATAACAAAGATAAGGAGGGAGACTGCTGAATTTTTCTGAATGGATTAACAGCTTAATTACAAGTGACAAAAGAGAATGGGAACTGACTACACTCTTAAGGATATGAAAATATCCTAAAAGCCAAATTTAAGTGCACAGTTGTATTCCTTTTTTTTTTCAGGAAAAAATACAGTTAACCTTTACATATTAAGGTCCATTTAATATAACATCAGAACACATTTCTATGAATAGCATGTCTTTCGATTAACCAATAACCATATGTTCAAGAACCTGAATTATTCTTACTGATATTTCCTTTTTCATCTATCAACAATACAGTTTTGATTGTTTAAGGAAAATAAATAACTACATTTGGTGGTGAAGGAACTTGGTACACATTTGTGACAATATGCTTATATAAAATGAACAGTATACCTTAAAATTCTATCTTATTAATTGACAATTAGTAAGAAATTACTGTAAATTGTTGACTGTCAGTAACAATGATTTCTTTACACTATTTGAAAAATCTTCCATTAAAAATAAAATTAAGGTTCCCTCACTTTTTTCCTAGCCACTGGAGCAGAAAGCAGCTTCAACTTCCATTCCCCATTGCCCATGCCTCCATGGGGAATCCTCACAAACAAACCATCCTCCTCTTAATATACCTCCCAAACTCTCACTTGCTCTGGCCCCCAACTCTTGAAGGCACCCCTGTCTACTGACCGGAAAGTCAGTAGGCTGGTCCCAGACTTCTTCTCTTTTCTCTCTGTTGCCCTAGGACCCAATCCTCCAGTCTCATCCACAGCTTTGTAGCTGAACACTGATGCCAGCCTTCTCTGTACCCCTGCTCACATCTTCTGTTGATGTCACAATTTTCCTTCCTTCTAATGTTTTTTCCCATTACTTTGTTCTTTGTCTCAGACTCCAACTCCAGCAGGAACCCCCCTGCTAACACCAGGACTGATTTTCCAAGGGCAACAAGAAGGCTGAAGGCAGACCCACAACCTTTCTTACTCATAAACATCCGGTCCCCTGAGTCTCATCCTTACCTCTGTAGCAGAAAGCCTGCTGTACTCTCCCTTCCTCTCTGATCCCATCCACAGTGGATCAAAAAGACCTTCTCCAACCTTTCTTCCCCCTACTCATTCCAGTTTCTCAACTGCAACACCAGCAAGCACCTCCCTGTGAACACACCAGCTGAATGGGCCAAGGAAATAGCAGAAAGAGAAATGAAGGAACAAAGTACTCACCCAACAATAAGAAAAAAAAATCCAGAAATCAACAACCTATTCTGAAATCACCCAAAACCCAAATGCCAAGAACCAGCATAAAACATAAAGAAAAATAGCTAAGTCAACATGTCTCCAGGGAAATCACAGGTATCATACAACAAATAGGCCCTGAATATTCCATATGATGAAGCACAAGAAAAGATCTCAAACAGCCTTTATAAATATGATAGAGGTCCTTAAAGAAGAAATTAATAGATCACTAAAAGAAATCCTGGAAACCACAAAAATAAAAACTGTTCATAACTTAAATTGGAAATAAAATAAATAAGGAACCCCAAACTGAACAGAATTCTAAAAATGAAAAATTAAGAAATTTCAAGAGGAACTACATTAACAGAATACAAGAACTGTAAACCTCAGGCATTGAATATGAAAAATGAAATAGATACACTGGAAAAAACTTAAATCTAAAAAAAATCTTTGAAAATAAAATATACAGGAAATCTTGGAATCTATGAAAACAAAAAAATGTAAGAAAAGTAGGTATAGAGGAAGGAGAAGAAAACTTGGCTCCAAAGGTACAGAAAGATGTTTTCTACATCATATAAGAAAACTATAACCTAAAGAAGGAGAAACTTATAAAGTTACAAGAAACATATAGAACACAAGATAGACTGAATAGATAAAAGAAAATCCCCTCACCACATAACAAAGAAAAAAATATTAAAAGCTTCAAAGGGAAAAATGTCAAGAAACATGGAAAGGCAGAATTATTAGAATCACACCTGATTTCTCAATGGATACTCTAAAAGACAGAAGGGCCCAGAATGATGTTCTGTGACTCTAAGAGACCAAAGATGCTAGCCCACATAACTATTCTCAGGAAACATTGCAAACACCATAGACAGAGAAAATAAAATATTCTGTGATAAAATAAAGTTAAACACTATCCATCCTTACAGAAGGTGCTAGAAGGAGGACTGTAACCGAAGGAGGTTAACTATACTCATGAAAAAAAAAAAACAAAACAAAAAGCCATAAACAAAAACAGTCAATAAATTATCTCAGAGCAGAAAAGTCCAAACAAGGAAATATATGAACTCCACCTATCCACCCATCTATCCATCCATCCATCCATCCGTCCATCATAATCCATACATCCATACATACATCCCATACATACATCCTACATACAGATAGATAGACAAAACACACCATGACCACCACCACTACCACTACCACCCACCACCACCCCACCACTACCAACCACCACCCACCACCACCACTACCACCACCTAAAGAATCAATGAAGCAAAGCAATCAATGAAGCAACGTTTTTTGGGTTCCTTGAGAAAAATCAACAAAATAGACAAATCCTTATCCAACTAAGTAAAAGGCAGGAGAGAGAATATGCATATTAACAAAATCAGAAACAAAAAGGAGAATAACAATAGAAATTGAGAAAATTCAGTGAATCATAAGGACATACTTAAAAATCTGTTCTCCATCAAAATTGGAAAGCTTAAAAGAAACAGATAATTATCTAGATTCTGACAACTTGCCAAAGGTAATCAAGGCAGATAATTTAAGTAAACAATAACCCACAATGGAAATGGAAGGAGTTAAAGTCTCGCAAACAAAAAAAGTCCAAGACCAGATGATTTTTTTCACAGAATTCTGTCAGACTTCCAAGTAAGAGTTAACACAAAATATGCTAAAAACTAGTCTATAAAATAGAAACAGAAAGAATATTGCCAAATTCTTCTTATGAGGCTATAGTCAACCTGATATTCAAGTCATGCAAAAATGCAAAAAGAAAGAGAATTACAGAACACTTTTCCTCATGAACATTGATGCAAAAACTATTCAATAAAATACTGGCAAACCAATCCAAGAACATATCAAAATGATTATCCATCATGATCAAGAAGCTTCATCTCAGAGAAACAAGGATGCTTCAACATATGAGCACCTTATTCATTTTTTTTGGTCAAAGGGCATTTAGGTTGTTTTCCAGGTTTTTAGCTATAACAAACAATGCTGCCATGAATATAGTTGAGTACATGTCATTGTGGGTACAATTGAACACCCTTTGGGTATATACCCAAAAGGGTATTGCTAGGTCCTGAGGAAGGTTGATTCCTAATTTCCTGAGAAATTGTCCTCATGCTAAATATTATCACCTCATAATTGATTTTTTAACATAATGGAAGCAAACCAGCCTACAAATCCAATCCCAGAGAATCTAGACACAATGGAAGACCCTAAGAGAGACATCCATGGAAACAGACAAGATCTCCTGAGTAAATTGGGAGCATGGCGAACCATAGGAGAGGTTTGAAGGTGAGGGGAGAAAAGGGAGGGAGCAGGAAGAAAAATGTATAGCTCAATAAATGAATTAAAAACATATGAAAACCTTTAAATGTTATCCATCATATAAAAAATTTAAAGAAAAAATCAAAATCATCTCATAGATGCTGAAAAGTTCTTGACAAAATCCAGTATTCCTTCAATCTAAAGGCCTTAGAGAGATCAGGGATACATGTGACATAAATAAACATAATAAAAGCAATTTACAGCAAGTCTATAGGCCAAAATCAAATTAAATAGAGAAAAAAACTTAAAGCAATTGCACTAAAAATCAAGGATAAGCCAAAACTATCCACTCTTTCCTTATCTATTAGCCGGGGCAGTGGTGGCACACGCCTTTAATCCCAGCACTCGGGAGGCAGAAGCAGGTGGATCTCTGTGAGTTCGAGACCAGCCTGGTCTACAAAGAGCTAACTCCAGGAGAGGCCTCTAAAGCTGCAGAGAAACCCTACTGTCCTCAAAAAACCAAAAAAAAAAAAAAAAAAGAAGAAAAAAAAAAAGAAAAGAAACTTTCTTCTTATCTATTCAACATAGCAATTGAGGTTTTGGATAAAGCCATAAGACAATAAAAAGAGATCAATGGGATACAAATTAGAAAGGAAGAAGTCATAGTATCATTTGTGGCGATTATAATAGTATAAATAAGTGACCCTAAAAATCCACCATGGAACACTCACACCTAATAAAATTCTTATTAAAGTGACTGAATACAGGATTAGTCAAAAATCAATAACCTTCCATATACGAATGGCAAAAAGGCTGAGAAAAATTTTCAGGGAAACAACACCCTTCACAATAGCCTCAATAATATAAAATATCTTGGAATAATGCGACCAAGCAAGTGAAAGACATGTATAATAAAAACTTCAAGTCTTTTGAAGAAAGATATTGAAGAAGATATCATAAACCTCCTATGCTCATGGATCAGTAGGATTAACATAGTAAAAATTGTCATCTTACTAAAAGTAATCTACAGATTAAAAACAATCCCCATCAAAATTCAACACAATTATTACAAACTGTGATGAAAAGATACTGCTCAATTTCATATTAAAATACATAAGGCCCAAGATAGCTATAGCAACCCTTACAATAAAAGAACTTCTGGAGATACCACCATTTTTATTTTAAAGTTGTACTACATAGCTACAATATTAATACTACTACTATTACTACTACTAATAATAATAAACTTAAGGTATTGCCACAATAAAAGATGTTGACCAATGGAAATCAAATCGAAGAACCCAGAGATAAATCCACACACATACGGTCAACTAACTTTTGATAAGGAAGACAGAAAACCATTGGAAAAATGAGAACATCTTCAATAAATTATTTTGATCAAACTGGCTGTTTGCATAGGAGGATCCAAATATGAGTCATATTCATCATCCTGCACAAAACTCAAGTTTCAACTGGATTAAAGTCCTCAACATAAACCAGATAAAGTGAAAGTGGATCTTATATTTCAATGATGACTTTCTGAACAGAAAAAAGATAGGCCAGGCACTAATACCAATAGTTAATAAATGGGACTTCATGAAACTCAAAACCTTCTGTAAGGTTAAGGATGCCTTTATAGGAAAAATGGTCAATACCAGAATCGCAAAAACATTATCACCAACTAAACATCTGACAGAGGGCTGTATTCAACATTTAAAAAAAAACCCTCATAAAATTAAATATCAAAAAACCACAAATAATCTATTTTAAAATTATGGTATGAATCTAAACAGTTATTCTCAATAGGGAATCTAAAAATGCCCAAGATACGAACAGCATCTTTACCTACTAGGGAAATGCAAATCAAAAGTACATTGAGATTCAGGCTTACCCCTATCAGAATGGTTAAGATCAATAAACTCAAGTGACAGCTCATACTGATAAGGATGTGGAGCAAAGGGAACGCTCTCCTTTCCATTTCCCATGGGATTAGAAATTTGTACAGTCGTTATCGATATTGATATGGTGCTTCCTCAGAAATGTGAGAATTAATCTACCTCAAGACCAAAAGGATCCCTCCATCCTACCAACAAGGACAGTTGTTAAACCCACGTCAATTGCTGCTTCATTAATATTAGCCAGTAATGGAAACAACCTATATTCCCCTCAACAGAAGAATGGATAAGAAATGTGTTAACATTTCCACAATGGACTATTACTCAGCAGTTAAAAAATGACATCATGAAATTTGTAGATAAATGGATAGAACTTGTAAAATCCATACTGACTGAAGTAATCAGATACAGAAAGACAAATACAGCATATATTCCATTATAAGTGATCATTACAAATTAAGTTAATGATAACTAAGCTATAATCATAGACCCAGAGATGTTAAATAAAGTCGAAGAGCCTGGGAAGGAGCGCTGATGCATGTATCGCACTGGCAGGCAGAAATAGAACAGCTCTTGCAGGCAGACACATGGGGATGGGGCAGAGTGGTCAGGTGTAAGGGAAGATGGAGTGGAGGGAGACAGTGTAGGAAGAGATGGCTTGTAATTGGTGGCATTTGGAGAACTGGTATTGAAACCTATTGCAGTGGTAACTTCCAGGGATGTATGCAGGTGACCCTAATGACTATTAGCATTAGGAGATATGGAGGCTCAACTGACAGCTTCAAATGGTGGAACGGTTCATTCAATAGAGTTGTTTGTCCTAAAGGTCCCCATGGAAATTCTCAAATAATCCAGGTTGTTACAAAGACAAAAGAAAGGTTTGCTCTTGGAACATGACAGGGGTGGGGCACTGCCCAGCACAACACTCATCCAACTCAATGAGCATGGAAATGACAATGTGGTGCTCGCGCAGAGCCTTAACAACTTGGCAGGCTACTGAGAGAGAATTCTGAACATCAACTCACCCATAAAATTATGTCAAACAATCCTCCCCTGCCTTCAAAATATGCTAGGACAAAGGATAGGCACAATGGACAATGTTGGACACAGAACTTGAGGGAGTAGCCAACAAATGTCTTATGTGATTTAAAGTTCACATCCAGGAGAAGGAACTCAAACCCAACACTGCTTGTGTAAACCAAACCCAGAAATTAAGTAACTAAGAGGTTTATGGTAAATCAAAACCCTAAAGGTCTAAAAATTAAAAATATCAATTAAATGATTCCTACTGTAGTCTACCAGCTCATAGAGCAGAAACCTTCCTCCATCAGTAGATAGAAACAAATGTAGAGACCCACAGTCAGATATTATGTAGAGTCTAAGCTAAAGGTCTCCATCAAATCCCTTTCCCTATAACCCAGCTAATCCTTAAGAAGAAGGGACTTAAAAAGTATAAGCACCATAGGGGATGGAGGACATGAGGAAAAAAAGGCCCTCTGAATCAACTAAGCAAGATATATGAGCTCACAGAAGCTGAAGTAGCAAACACGGGACCTTCACAAGTCTGCACCAGTTGCTCTGCATACATATTATAGCTATTATCTTAGAGCTTTTATGGGTCTTTTGACTGAGATATTGGGTATCTGACTCTTGTGACATCTTCTTGGGACATTTCCTCCTCCTGTTGGGTTGTCCTTGCCCAACTTTGGTATGATAGATATTGCTTATCTTATGTTTTATTTTGTCATGTTTTTTTTTCTATCTCTAGAAGCCTTTCTAATGAGATACAAAATGGGAGTGGATCTGAGGGGATAGGAGGGGAGGGGTAACTGGGATGTGTAGAAGGAGGGGAAACTACAATCAGCATACATTGTATGAGAAGAGGATTTATTTCAATTAAAAAGAAGAGCTGCATACAGAAGAAAAAAATCATAAAATTAAATACCCTTTACCTTCATATGAAAAGAAAACAATTTTCATTCATTTTAATGTTCTAAGAATGTTTTTAGTAATTTAGTTACATAAAGTATTATGAATAAAGGCATAAACTTAATTCTACTTGATACTTGTTTATATTAATTCTAATGATTTACAAAGAAAGAAAAATATTTCTAAGACATGCAGGATTAATTTATAAGCCTGGTTTTTATTTTATGATTATATTTAATATATAGCCTGGTAGTATTATACATAGTGCATACAACGAGTCTGAATGTGTACTCATATATGATTTATTCTCACACCTAAATGATACTTATATACCATATACTTATATATTCATAATCAAATAGGAATCTTACCTCAATCATCCATGTAGAACATCAAAGTTAAAAAAATCACATAAAGGATATCTATTTTCCTTCAGAGATAGTGTGAAAAATAACTTCCTGTCTAAAAGCAGATTATTAGTAATCAATTTGCGTGCAAGCAAGGCCAGTAAGAATTCTGTAGGACACTGATAAATTGTATTCATTACTGAATCTTAATTGAAAGTGGATTGAGACAAAATATTCCTATATATACACTCCATAGGAATGTGTATGTATGTATGTGTGTGTGTGTGTGTGTGTGTGTGTATACACACACACACACATACATACATACACATACTGGAGAAAGTTGGTATGGGAAGTTCTGTGAATGTGTTACTTTTATTGATTAATAAAGAAATCACTTTGGCCTTGGCTGGGGAAACAACCTGAATGCTGGAAGAAAGAAGGTGGAGTCAAAGAGATGTCATGAAGCTGCTGAAAGAGACAGATGCCAGAAAGTTGCCTGATAAGCCACAGCCTTGATACACAAATTAGTAGAGATGGGTTGATTTAAGATATAAGACCTAACAAGAAACACGCTTAAGCTATTGGACCATACTATTGTAATTAACGTAGCTTCTGTGTGATTATTTTAGGTCTGTGCAGCCGGGAAACGAACAAGCAGTCTCTGCCAACCAAAGGTTTTGTTTTCTCTTACTTTTTTCAAGGAAACCTGCTGAATATGTTTTGCCAAATTAATATTTAAAGCATATAGTAATATAGTTTATAGATAATATAATGTTTATACACACACACACACACACACACACACACACACACATATGATTGTTATATATGTCTTCCCAATTCAAATAACAGTGGATGTGAAGTCAACAGAAAACAGAAAGAGATATCTTGATTGAGGGAGCTATTATGGGATTATCAAGGAACCTGGCTCTAGAAAACTTTTCGGGAATCCATAAGGATGACCCCAGCTAAGACCCTAAGCAATAGTGGAGGAGGTGTCTGAACTGCCCTTCCCCTGCAGTCAGACTGATGACTATCTTAAGTATCACCATAGAACCTTTGTCCAACAACTGATGGAAACAGAGGCAGAAACCCACAATGGAGCATTGGACTGAGCTCCCAAGGTCCAGTTGAAGAGTAGAAGGAAATAGAATATTGAGTCCCATTTTTCTAAGAAACTGCCATAGTGACTTCTAAAGTGGTTGTACAAGTTTGATTCCCACCAGCAATGGAGGAGTGCTCCCCTTACTTCACATCCTCTCTAGCATAACTTATCATTGGTGTTTTTGATCTTAGCCATTCTGACTTTTTTTTCTTTTTTTTTTTATCTTTTTTTATTAAAAATTTCCATCTCCTCCCCTCATCCTCCCCCTTCCCTCCCCTCCCTTCCACCCATACCCCCACTCTGCCCCTCTCCAAGCCAAAGAGCCATCAGGGTTCCCTTCACTATGTTAAGTCCAAGGTCCTCCCAGCTCCCCCTAAGTCCAGGAAGGTGAGCAACCAAACTGACAAAGCTCACAGTGAGCCCGTCCATGCTGTAGAGTTCATGCTCATCGCCGTTGTCCTTGGTTTCTCAGTCCTCACACCATCCTGAGTGAGGTAACCCAGGCCCAAAAAGATGAACATGGGATGTACTCTCTCATAATTGGTTTCTAGCCATAAATAAAGGACATCGAGCCTATAATTCGTAAAAAAACAATCCTAGAGAAGATATATAAGAAGGTGAATCCAAAGAAAAACATATTGGATATTGGAAGTAGACAAGATTGCCATTCTGACTTTTGTAAGATGGTATCTCAGAGTTGTTTTGATTTGCATTTCCCTCATGGCTAAGGATGTTGAACATTTCCTTAAGTGTCTTTCAGCCATTTGAGATTCTTCTGTTGAGAATTCAGTTTAATTATGTACCCCAATTTTTAATTGGGTTATTTAGAATTTTATTGTCTACCATCTTGAGATCAGTCCACTATACTTTTCCCATTCAGTAGGCTGCCTTTTTATTTTATTGACTATGTCCTTTGCTTTACAGAAGCTTCTCAGTTTTAGCAGGTCCCATTCATTTATAGTTGCTCTCAGTATCTGTGTTACTGGTGATATATTTAGGAAGTGGTCTCATGTGCCCAAGTATTGAAGGCTACTTCCCAATTTTTTCTTTGTCAGGTTCAGTATGGTTGAATTTATAAAGAAGTCTTTAATCCATTTTGACTTGAATTTTGTACATAGGAATAGATATGGATCTATTTTCATTCTTTACATGTTTACATCCAGTTATGCCAGAACCAATTGTTAAATATTCTTTCTTTTTTCCATTGTATAATTTTAGTTTCTTGGTCAAAAGTCAGGAGTTTATAGGTTTAATATCTGGGTCTTCAATTCGATTGCATTGTTCAACCTATCTGTTTTTATGCCAGTACCAAGCTGTATTCATTACTGTAGCTCTGTAATAGAGCTTAATGTCAGGGATGGTAATGCCTACAAAAGTTCCTTTATTATACAGGATTGTTTTGTCTATCTTGGGTTTTTTTTCCCATATAAAGTTGAATATTGTTATTTCATGGTCTGTGAAGAATTGTGTTGTTACATTTGCTTGAGATGTATTCCTAAGTATGGGAGAAAGATGGATAGAGTTCTTCATTTTTACTTATGGGGATTATATTAAGAATATATTATGGAATACTAATGAAGCTCAATCACAATTGAATTTGCAATCTCTGTTAAAACAGAGATGAAGTGAGTTGGAGGATCTTATCAAAGGGTTTGGATGAAGGCTTCATTATACATTGTTTGTTAATGTTCAGATATGAAAGCAATATCTCAATGAATTGAATTAATATAACAGAATAAAATAGATGAATAAAAATGTCCATAAGAAGAATTTATTTTGCTGTTTGATGTACAAGTTCTATCATATGTACAAATTGTGCTTCAAATAAAGGCTAGACAGAACCATTCAAAGTGATGGCATTTTGAGAGTTCTTTTCAATGCTTGTCTGAAAAAGTAGAGGATTTTTTTCTCAGAGTTTAGTCTGTTCACAATATCAGGAATTATATAGATTTCATTTTTTTCATTCCAGGAGTTTAGCACCACGCCAGTGTTCTGAATGCTTTAGATTAATATAAGTTGAAGGGATTTGAGAATGAAGCTGCTCAATTCAGGTTGATGTTTTACATTAATCCTAGAAGTAATGCAATTTTTCCTGGCATGCTGTAAAAGCAGAGACAAATTGACTTTGGAGCAGAACAGATATCTAGACAGCTTTCCCAGTCTTTGTAATTGTGTGTTCATAGTCTGGCTTAATTATCTTTAATGAAATGATGTGTGTACTTTGAATAGCCGACAAAGTCCTATGGAGAAAATTTGTAAGTCTAAAACATAAATTTTGAAGTTCACTAGATTTTTAATTTTGATGTTTTAAAGTAATAAAACATCAAATATTTGTAGGGTATTTTTCCTCATGTGATTTACAGTTTCAATGTATAATAATTTTTCCTCTTTGACAGTTTTCCATACTTTAACAGAGTGGGGTTTTGTAAACACAGTTGCTTAAGTTAGTCTCAGAGATAAATTGAATTTTAAGCAGTACATTCTGAAAATAATTTTACAAATTATTTTTGTTTTAGTGACGAGTAGAAACTTTAATTGGTCCAATATCAGTTGAGTTAAAACAATAAAGGATTCTCATTTGGCCCTGATACACATGACATTTGGAAAGGTAAAAAGTCATACCTCTGTGAAGTCATTGTGAAAACAGTATTTCAGGCTGGGGCTGCTGTTTGGCAGAAGAACCCATGTCCTGTATGTACAAAATCCTCCTCAATCATGATTACAAAAGTAGAGGATTGAACAAATGAAAAAAAAATTAAAAAATATAAATATGTGTAAGGATTAAACAATGCACTAAAAATTTTCCTGAAGACTAAAATCTTCTTTTTTAGTCTTTTAGATAAACTCTATTCATTGTTTACCTAGGCTGCTTTTCTTGTAGTTGTAATGAATCGGACTATGAGCAACCCTCAGATAAGGTGGACTTGTTCTGGGAATGAACGTTAAAATGACAAAGTGGCAGTACTAATGAGACTTTCTCCCACTGTGTTTATGTAAACCACGTTACCAAGGAGTCTATGCTTTAGTACCGAACGGGAAAATCCTGCTCTAGAGACCTCATATCTCATCCCTCTAGCTTTGGGCAGCTTTCTCTTAATTGTGAAGAACTAGGACTGCATTATCATCCTCTTTCCCTTTTATGAAACTTTCAAACTTCTTTCTTCATGTCAGATGGAATAATAACAATTTCCTTTCCCTGTTTAAGCCCAAACTTAGGAAAGTCACCTTGAAGCTCTTCTAAAGTGAACTCACATTCCTTTGTTAGGGATATTAGTTGTACCCTGTGCTCTGTGCTCTTCTTGGAGTCATAAACGGGAATTGGTAAGTCTTGAATTCATAGGGAGGTAGATCATCAGATACAAGATGAAAATAAGGTGAGTATACCGACATTAGATCAATTGTTCTTTACAATAAGGAGGATATGTAATGAGTTTCTGCTAGCTCAACATATCCACAGGTGCTATGTACAGTCCATGCATCACACTTGCTTGGAGATTTTTCAGTATTTCCTTTTTTTTTCTGAATGTGGCTGACGGCGGAGGAGGACTGAGAAACCAAGGACAATGGCAATGAATATGACCTCTACAGCATGGATGGGCTCACAGTGAGCCTTGTCAGTTTGGTTGCTCACCTTCCTGGACTTAGGGGGAGCTGGGAGGACCTTGGACTTAACATAGTGAAGGGAACCCTGATGGCTCTTTGTCTTGGAGAGGGGAGGAGTGGTGGGGGTATGGGTGGAAGGGAGGGGAGGGAAGGAGGAAGAGATGGAAATCTTTAATAAAAAAAAAAGAAAAAAATAATTTTTTGGTAAGTGGTACTACTTATCTAAAAACAAGTCCATTTCTTTTACATTTTCCAACTTTGTGACATATAAGCTATTGTAGTAAGACCTAATGATT
The DNA here is from genome assembly GCF_903992535.2 of Arvicola amphibius. Taxonomy (NCBI): domain Eukaryota; kingdom Metazoa; phylum Chordata; class Mammalia; order Rodentia; family Cricetidae; genus Arvicola; species Arvicola amphibius. The sequence goes on along the minus strand of NC_052057.2, from coordinate 31,314,981 downwards.
CTCTGAATTTCCTCAGTGTCTGTTGTAAATATAAGTTCAGTAAATATAGTTCAGTTGTAAATATAAGAAAAAATTATTCTTCTCCAGATTTTTTTATTAGTAATTTACACTGTGTTTAATTCTTATGTAAAAACTCTTGGCCATGGTACAGTAAGAAAGAAAAAATTCCACCTTTGAATATTTAAGTACAGAGGAATCTGTCAAAGAGCAGGAAGTGGCCCATATAGTTTTGAGATGAGAGATGTAGTTGAGAACCTTAAATTCACACTGCAAGAACCACAGCTACTTGTTCTGTGATGAACAGGTAGAAGACTCTTTTGCGTTATGTTTATATCTTAAAGGTCATTGAAATCTTAAGTGTTGAGGACTTTGACACCAGCTGGTAGTATGAATGGCAGGTGAGAAATTCTGATGTGGGACTGGAATGAAGGCTGGGCATATGGCTTAGTAACAGAGCCCCTGCCTCTTAGTATGCGGTCCTGGGTCTAATCTCTAGTACCATCAAAAAAGATTTTTTTTTTAATGATGAGGTCAAACTCAGAATGATGAAGTAGATCACAGGAAAGATACTCTTCAGAACCACATCTTGCCCTTCCCTTTTTTGCACTCTTTGCTATCTACAAAGTCATGGAAACTAAACAACTCTCAACTGAATTACCAATGGGTCAAGGAAGAAATAAAGAAAAACATTAATAATTTCCTAGAATTCTATGAAAATCAAAGCATAACATATCCAAACTTTGGGACACCATGGAAGCAATGCTTTAGGAAAGTTCATAGCAGTAAGTGCTGCATAGAACTAGGAAGAATCTCATATGAGGGATTACAGCACACCTAAAAGTGCTAGAATAGAAAGAAGCAAGCACACTCAAGAGAAGAAGATGACAAGAAATTAACTGAGACCTTAAGTCAATAAAATAGAAAGAAACCAATCAATACAAAAAGACAATAAAACAAATAGTGGGTTCTTTCTGAAACTCAACAAAATAGACAAACCCTTTTACAAATTAACTAAAAGGCAGAGAGAGAATATCCAAAGTAACAAAATCAGGAAAAAAATAAGTGGGACTTAACAACAGACACAAAGGAAATTCAGATAATCATTGAAAGTCATACTTCAAAAACCTGTACTCTACAAAGTTGGAAAATCTAAAAGAAATGGACAAACTTATTGATAGGTAACACATACCAAAATTAAAATCAAGACCAGATAAACAATTTAAATAGACTTATAACCCACAAAAATAGAATCAAACATTAAAAGACTCCTGAAGAAAAAAAAAACACCAGCCCATATGGAGGTGTTTTATTCAATGTTGGGGTTGCAAATATTGGGCGACAACTAAAACAACTTGTGAATGTTAAGTAAGCAAACATAAATTTAACATTTAAAACACATTTAACATAGAGCCACACACCAATAAGTCTCCAGACTAATCTTCCCCCACCAATCAGCTCCCAGACTAATCTTTCCTCCCTGTGGATTCCCCTAACCCTGTTTAAAAGGGGGCCTGCAAGCATCTCCAGCTGTCAACATGTGCCACTCCAAACTGTTGACAGATTTTTTTATTAATAAAACGCTCTTATTGATTGCATACATGACAGGTGGTCTTTTCTGGGACTTCTTGAGGGCCTTAACACTGAATCTGACTTTTGTTTTTCTGGAAGCTCTTATCCTATTTCATTGTCATATGTCAATCTAGTCATAATTTTCTTTCCTTAATTAAATTTATTCATTTAATTTACATCCAGACTTTAGTTTCTCATTTTTCCTCTCCACTCATTTCCACCCCTCTCTCAACTCCATCCACTTCTCTGTTTCTGTTTAGAAAGGGGAAGCCTCTCCCAGGGGTGTCAGAAAGAAGCATGACATATCAAATTGATGCAGGACTAAGCTCTCTCACATTAAAAATTGGTAAGGCAACACACATTAAGAATTGGTAAGGTTAACCCAGAATTAGAATTGATTCCCTAATGACTGCCAAATAGTAGGGGACAGGATGAAGGGTTTTATCAAGTTCTAGAATTTTCCTAGTAGGACTTTGAGTACTATCTATATTGAACAGATGTGGAGAAAGTGGACAGCCTTGGCCTGTTCCCAGTTTTAGTGGACTTGCTTTGATTTTCTCTTCCTTTAATTTGATTTTATCTGTCATCTTGCTGTAATTTGATTTTATTATCTTTAGGTATGCCCTGACATCTATTATCTCTGCAAGATCTCTATCAAGAAGGGATGTGTGTTTTGCCAAAGGCTATTCAGCATTTAATGAGATGATCATGTTTTTTTTTTTTTTTCTTTCAGTTCATTTATGTGCTGGGTAACGTTGACAGATTTTCATATGTTGAAATTCCTAAATCTCTAGGATGACGCCTACTTGATCAAGGTGGATGATATTTTTGATATGTTCTTAGATTCAGTTTGCCAGTATATTATTGAGTACTTTTGAATCAAATTTCATGAGGAAATTGGTCAGTAATTTTCCTTCTTTGTTGAATCTTTGTGTGCTTTGGGTATCAGGGTAACTGTAGCTTCATCGAAAAAATTTGCAACATTCCTTCTTGCTTTATTGTATGAAGCAACTTGAGGAGTATTGGTATTAATTCTTCTTTGAAAGCTTGGTGGAGTTTTGTGCTGAAACTATCTGACCCTGCGCTTTTTTTTCTTCAGGAGTCTTTTAATGTTTGATTCTATTTTTGTGGGCTATAAGTCTATTTAAATTGTTTATCTGGTCTTGATTTTAATTTTGGTATGTGTTACCTATCAATAAGTTTGTCCATTTCTTTTAGATTTTCCAATTTTGTTGAGTACAGGTTTTTGAAGTATGACTTTCAATGATTATCTGAATTTCCTTAGTATCTGTTGTTAAGTCCCATTTATTTTTTTTCCTGATTTTGTTACTTTGGATATTCTCTCTCTGCCTTTTAGTTAATTTGTAAAAGGGTTTGTCTATTTTGTTGAGTTTCAGAAAGAACGCACTCTTTGTTTTATTTCTACTTACCCGTGACCCCTTGCTCATATTTATCAGAGTAGTAACATGTCCACTATTGGTTAATTAATGGAGCTTCCCTTCCTGACAATATTTTTCGATAAAGGAGAATTGTGTACACAAAATGATATAATAGGAAAAATCATATGTAATATAAATGTCATAATTCTCTAATAATGTGACTGATATTAAACCTATTAGGCACATTGAACTTGACTTCTAACAATATATCACTAGCCTTTAAAATATTCTAACATTAAACATATAACTTCTGCTGTCACTAATCTATTTCTGAAGAGCAGACATTAGAGCAGGAAAGTAGCCTCTGCCCTCTCCTTCATATGAGTTGGTGACATGGCTGAACAAAATATGTTCTTATCACCACACACCTTTCTGTCTGCCCAGGCCAGAGAACCAGCCTCAGGGGCATGAGAAATGAAAGAGCTGATCATGCAGCAATTAGAAGAATGAGCCCTGCACCTCTCCTGGGTGAAACAGTAGAGCTTGCCCTGATGGTCTTACTAAGGGTGAATTGGATTCAAGGGCATGAGGGATATTGTCCATGCTTCTTGCTGTCTGCTGCATTGGGTGAGCAGAATCACGGCTTTGAGTTAGCCAACCCCAACATCCTCCGCATCAATGCAGTGCTGGAGTATGTAAAGGAGCCAGACCTGTAGATCCAAAGCTACATTATCTCCATGACAGAGGACCAGAGGGCCCAGTATCCACAGAGTAGCAGAAGCCAGAAGCCTTGAAACAGACCAATGATTTATTGCAATAAACAATTATAAGTAAAGATGTATGGACTAAAATGTGTACTTGGTGACTATTGGACCACACTACAGTTTCCATGCTGAGATTTTTGTTTGCTTGTTTGTTTTTGGTTTTTCTTGTTGTTGTTGTTGTTATTTCTTTTGAATTTTGTTTTGTCCTGGAGGAGGAGGTTTCAATGGCAGAAGCAGAAGTGAGGGCATGAGAAGATGAGTGGGATCAGGATGCATGATGTGAAAGCCACAAGGAATCAATAAAGCTTAAAATAAAAAAGAAAATGCCTCCACAAGATTAGGCAGTGGTAGGCAAGCCTGTAAAACGTTTTCTTAATTAAGGATTGATGGGGGAGGGCCTTCCCCATTGTGGGTAGAGTCATCCCTGGGCTCTGTGAGAAAGCAGGCTAAGCAAGCCATTAGGAACAAACTAGTAAGCAGCACCCCTTGGCCTCTGTATCAACCTCAGCCTCCAGGTTCATGTCCTGTTTAAGCTGCTATCCTGAAACCTTCAGAGACGAGCTATGTATATAGAAATGTAAGTCAAATAATCCCTTTCCTTAGAACTTGCTTTTTGGTTATGGCGTTTCATTGCAGCAATAAAATCTCCAACTAAAACAAGTTGGTAAAAGGAGTGGGGATATTGATGTAACAGACTTGTCCATGTGTTGGGGGATTATAGAAGGAACTTGTAATTTCATACAAGAAAAGCCACTGAGTATTCAATGTTTTGAGAGTTATTCCGTAAGAGTTTCATAAGAAAGGTTTTTGTTTTATATATATTTATTTTTATATTATTTTTTTATTAAAAATTTCCACCTCTTCCCCGCCTCCTCCCCACCTCCCATTTCCCTCTCCTCCCCCACAACCCCCTCTCCACTTCCCCTCCCTCTCCAGTCCGAAGAGCACGGTCCTCCCCTCTCCATCCAGGTCTAGGAAGGTGAGCATCCAAACAGACTAGGCCCCTCCAAAGCCAGTACATGCAGTAGCATCAAAACCCAGTGCCATTGTCCTTGGCTTCTCAGCAGCCCTCATTGTCCACCATGTTCAAGGAGTCCGGTTTTATCCCATGCTTTTTCAGTCTCAGTACAGCTGGCCTTGGTGAGCTCTCATTAGATCAGCCCCAGCATCTCAGTGGATGGGTGCCCCCCTCGTGGTCCTGAATTCCTTGCTCATGTTCTCCCTCCTTCTGCTCCTCATCAGGACCTTGGGAGCTCAGTCCGGTGCTCCAATATGGGGCTCTGTCTCTATCTCCATCCATCACCAGATGAAGGTCTTGAGTGAGGTAACCCAGACCCAAAAAGATGAACATGGGATGTACTCACTCATAATTGGTTTCTAGCCATCAATAAAGGACATTGAGCCTATAATTCGTGATCCTAGAGAAGCTAAATAAGAAGGTGAACTCAAAGAAAAACATATAGTTATCTTCCTGGATATTGGAAGTAGACAAGATTGCCAGGCAAAAATTGGGAACTTGGGGGTGGGATAGGATGGGGCTAAGGGGAGATGGGGGGAGAAAAGTGGGAAGGGGAGGATGGGGAGAGCTTGGGGGAATGGGATGGTTGGGATAAAGGAAGGGTGGATATGGGAGCAGGGAAGTATGTATCTTAATTAAGGGAGCCTTTTTAGGGTTGGCAAGAGACTTGACTCTAGAGGGGTTCCAAGGTGTCCAGGGAGATGCCCCCAGCTAGTTCCTTGGGCAGCTGAGGAGAGGGAGCCGGAAAAGGCCAAATCCTATAGCCATACTGATGAATATCTTGCATATCACCATAGACCCTTGATCTGTTTTTTATATTTTTGGGACAGGGTTTCTCTGTAGTTTTTGGTGCCTGTCCTGGAACTAGGTCTTGTAGACCAGACTGATCTTGAACTCACGGAGATCCGCCTGCCTCTGTCTCCCGAGTGCTGGGATTAAAGGCGTACACCACCACTGCGGGGCTTCATAAGGAAGTTTCAAGACTCCATTAGGGCCACTTGTCATTTAACAAATTAAGATTCTGTGATTCTGGTTAGCTAGAGCTGAAAAATCAGTTGTAAACAAGAAGATAGATAACAGAATTACTAATTGAACCCTTTGCTTTTCTGGGATACTTGGTGCTTCTTGGCTGAACTGAGAAATTAGTAGTAATTAAGTGAATACCAGCATCATTGAGGGAAAATCTTCTGGGACATGTTTCCTGAGAGTACACATAAGGGATTGATTGGGGAAGGTCCAACCCCTTGTGTATGTGGCAATCCCTGGGCTGGTGGTCCTGGTTCTATAAGAAAGCACACTGAGCAAGCCATTAGGAAGAAACCAGTAAGCAGCACTCCTCCATGACCTCTGCAACAGCTCCTGCCTCCAGATTTCTGCCCTGTTTGAATTCCTATTCTGTCAATGATGAAAAGTTGCATGAAAGTGTAAGACAAATAAAACTCTTATAAAAGGACGTGTGCTCAACTATGTGCATAGCAGCATTATTAGTAATAGGCAGAACCTGGAAACAAGCTAGATGCCCCTCAACCAAAGAATGGATAAAGAAAATGTGGTACATTTACACAACGGAGTACTACACAGTGATAAAAACTAATGACTAATGACTTGCAGGCAAGTGGATGGATCTAGAAAAAACATATTGAGGGATATAACTCAGACCCAGAAAGAAAATATAATATGTCCCGACACATAAGTGACTTCTAGATATAAAGCAAAGAAAATCCAACCTACAGTTCACAACCCCAGGCAATGTAGACAACAAAGAGGACCCTAAGAGAAACATACATGGATCTATATAGAAAGGAGAAAAAGACAAGATCACCTGAGTAAATTGGGAATGTGGGAGTCATGGGAGAGGATGAAAAATGTATCGGTCAATAAAAGTAAATAAATAATCAGAAACCTCTTCCTCCCCAACTTGCTTTTTTGACCATTGTGTTTAATTTCAGGAATATAAACCAAAACTAAAATGATTACCTTTTCCACATCTTGAGCCATTCAATAACAAATTTCCTCTGAATCTTTCTTAATATTTCAGTTCTTGTTTTAGAAAAGGATTACATCTGTATGTTATTCTTTATTCCTGATATTTTTTATAAATAACTTATTGTTACTTTTTGGATGTGTGTTTGTATGTATTCACATATTCCATAACCCCTGAGCTACAGTTATAAATTATAAATGTTTATAAGTTATAAACATTTGTGATATACCTCTCCTAAGTACTGGAAACTAAACTCACATCTTTGAAAGAACACAGGTGCTCATAACTATTGAACAATTTCTCTAGACTCCCACCTCAATTTTACCTAAGATCTAATCTCAGAGTAGCTACTATGCAGAGATAATAGCTGCATCTGATACATCAAAATTTAATAGTTATCTTGCAAAAAAAATGTGGATAGAGAAAATTTTACTCTCATGTTTAAAGTATGCCAGCTTCTCTGATACTTGCATGGAAGTATTAACCCTATTCTTAGCCAGTGAGATACATTTGTAATTTTCATTTCTAATCCCTTAATCCTGAATGAAGCTTACTTAACTTTATTCAATTTTAATGTAACATTTTTCCAGTCACTGTTAAAAACAGATAAAAGTAAAGTCTATTCACATGTGTTTTTTATTTTGTGTGTGTGTGAAAGAAAAAGCTGTCCCAGAAAAATGCCCAGTAGAAATTTTGTTTAATTTTTAATCTTCACAAAAGGGAAGCATATTTGTTCAAATGGCAAAGGAGTTTAAAAATAACATCCTGCTATTAATATATTTGGTTTGTAGTAAAAAACAATCTCTCCCAAATAACATTTTAAGAAAGTAAATCAGGTGAATGTAGACACATTGCTAGTAGTGAATGGCACAAGCCTGGAAGATGAGAAGGTAAATCATATGAAGCACTTAGACAGCGGGACTTCAAGTGTAAATACATGAGAGGGAACAGTCCTTCGAGAGACTAAAATATCGGTAGGCTACTGAGGGCTTGGTAATTGTTTCAGCTGTATGACAGGGATGTAGTTAGAGACCTAAAGGCTAGATTACCACATCAATATCCTGGGTAGGATCCTTAATCCCTCAAACATAAGAAGCACATTGTATGCATATCATCAAGTGTCTTGCTAAGGGCCAAGCTATTAATAAATCTCTTTATTTAATGAATGATGCATAGCAATTTAAATGAGTAATTCACAATGCTTTTTGAAAATACTTTCAAGTGTGTCCACAAGGAAATATGTTAAGAGATCAATGAATTTACTTCAGTGTAGAATTCTAACTAAACTTGTTAACTTTCTAATAATATTTGAAGCCATAGTGTTACCTTCCAGTGGTTGTTTGGGAAGCTGCCTGATGGACCAGAGATCAATACAGTATTTTGAACAGGCTAAGAGAATATTTGTTACTGAACCAAACTTGTGCTTTTATTTTTGAGTCAAGATTTTATGAAGTTGTCTAGAGTGGTCTCCATTTCAAGTCACCTGCCTTCATCTCCTTCGAAACTAGGATTGCAGTTTGCGACATCATTCCCAATCCGGTCTGCTTATTTGTCAATTTCTTCCATTCATCATCCCTTCCATATACTTTTATTCTGAAAAATAAATCACATGAAAAGAAATGTCGCACTGGTCTTAATTGTCAAGTAATTGAATAAATGTTCTGTTTAATTGTCAAATGTTTAGTTCTGATCATAATAGATGCTTCACAGCTGTGAAAACTCAAAAATGATATTTTTCAATAAATTTGATTTTTATAAGCTATGAATTATCATCTTCTAAAATTTGGCATTGAAATCCAGGTAAATTGACAATTTAACCAAAGTGTTAATGAATCATTAGCCTTAATTTTGATATCATGTAATTTCCATTATATTGAATGATGAAAAGAATAATCTCATTATTTTCCAAAGAAGTGTGTTAAAGTTCAATAGCACTGAGCCACACAACAGGAAATACAATGCATTTTTCTTTCCAGTTGTTCTTTAGAGTTCCTTTCACATACAAATTTCAAGGAAAATATTTAGCAACAATTCTTCCTGTAGTCATAAGGCTATTTATAAAAAAATTATAGTATATCACCATTGAATAAATCATACTATTACCATATATTAGAGCATCTGATTTTTGAAAATATATTGTTTTTAAGGTCTTATAAATCAGCAATTTTTTCATATGCTGTTTAATTTCATTGGGTTGAAACTGTGTAAAGCATACATACACCAAGATGAATGCATTGTATTTTTATGTAGACATATTGAAATATATACATGATATTGCAATATATGTGTATAGTGCATATATAAACACACACTTTAAATTTTTGTTGCTACCCTTAATGACAAACAGTCTCTGATAAATGTTTCCATGGTTAACAATACATATTCACAATGTAGGGAGTGAGTTTCTGAGGTTCATGTTCCTCATGCTGAATGATTCGAAATCAGGACTCAGTCTCTGTTTCCTATATTTTCCTGTCTCCTTACATTATTATTCTATGATCTGTTTCCAAAATAGTGTTGGAAACAGAGTGCTGATGTGCTCCTTACTCAAATATATTTTCATTATTTTTGAAGTAATGAAAACATTCTATTTTTGTTGAGTTAGCTGACAACACCTTTTTCTATTATTTTATTTTTAGATGGCTAAGTTTAAACTTGACTGTGTGCCTTCTGAGTTTCAAAGGAAAATAATCAGACCATTCCACTTCCCTTTGCCATCAGCCAAAGGATTCGCTTCTTTGACTAGAGTACAATACAATCGATACTGGCTAAATTTACATCCAAGTGATCATCCTTGAAGACACGGAAGTTTTCCTTCTTGGAAACATAAAAATGTTCACCATAAATTTGGCTAGGAAGAACTCCCTCAATTCACTCTAAGTGTCTATCACTCTCTTAAAGTCCAATTTTATGGTAGGACATAAAATAATAAATCACAAGCCATTAGTTATAAAAGGTCAATTGTATTTTTCTAAAATACACCACTCCAGCATTCAAAGTCTAGATAGATTTTATGTATAGCTAAACAGACCAATTTTTATTCTTATTATACTAATGGGATCAATGGGCATGCATAGTAAACCAGAGTTATCATGATAATTTACATGAGCGTTATTTTCTTTGGCTATAGAAAAGCACATTGATATTTCTGTTACTTATAGATTCAACTATATTAATATCCCAGAATATAGAAATTATAATATTTAATAAACACAACATAGTGATTCCTGATGCTCAAGAAGCCTTCAGCCTCAGAATCTATCCAATATAGAAAGCAATATATAATTGCTCCGTAACTTCCAAAATCAAAAACCTGCCTGCACAGGTGCAAGTAGAAGGAAATTAAAGTGATATGGTATGTCCACTTACTTATTGTGCATAAAAATCTCTTTAATTTCTGTAACTTGCTGCACTAAAGTAGTCTGAAAACACAACCATGTCTATTATTTTCTTCTTATAATAAACCCCCCACAAACAAAAACTTCACTGAAAACATTATTTTCTCCAGTCATACAAGAGTACCTTTCATAAATGGATATAATTCCTCTCTAAGCTTACCACCCCAAACAAGCACACACACATTACTATTTAACATTTTCTCTATTATTCTCAAGAACAGCAGACATTCGCAGTGAAACGTGTTAATCTCAACATCTTAACTTATAAAGGATTATTACAAAAGAGACCCTCCACTAAAAGCCTCTCTACAGCAATGGTTCTCAAAACTTACTAATTTGACTTTTTCATTGACCCCAGCAATAATTATTTTAGTTACTATTTCACAACTACAGTTTTGCTACTGTTATTAATTGTAATGTAAATATCTGTGTTTTTTGATAGTTCTATATGATTTTTGTCAAAGGGCTATTTAAACCCCAAAGGGGTTGCTTCTCACAGAGAACCTCTGCTCTAGAATATTGAGTGATTGTGTTGCCTTCGTATTGTAAACTGGAGATCACTGATTTCTTTCATCTTAATCTCTTTCTGATGTTGTCCTGAGACTTTGAAAGATCTCAACTGCCTCCTGCCAAAGTCATTCTCTTGAAATACATGTTCAACACTCTATATAGATAGCATGCTAGGAAAACTGAGCACAGTTCTTCAGGGTGGAGGACAATAACTTCATGTGTTTCCTTCCTCTAAATTAATTTCATCAAGTTTCATAATAATTTGTTATTTTGAAATTTATAATTGTACCATTGACTCTGATTTCTCTCCTCTCAGAGGACTCTCCTCTCTGTGTTTTCATGAGATTCCACCTACTTCCATGCTTCTCTCCATATTTCTCACATGAACTCTTCTCTTTCTTTCTAGTTTTTCCTTAAAGGCTGTCCATGCTTTAGACCTCTATGCTAGAGTCACTACCATGTCTTAAGATACCAATTACTGATTTTAAAACTGCTTAAGAACAAATTTTGATAGCCCAGAGCTGTGCATCCCACGACATTCTGTACCTTAGTTCAAGCGCTGTGCATCCCACTAGACAATCCCATTGGAAATTTCCAGTCTTTTTCTTTCTTAGTCTCACCTTCTCTCGATGAATGACATCATCTTTCTTCAAGTTTCAAAGTTGCAATTGTATGCTGGCTTTTCGTTGTTTTGTTTGTTTATTTGTTTTGTTTTATTGATAGCACGTTGAACTTTGTATGCAGCCTAAGCTGGGTTCTTCCTTGGAATCTTCTTGCATCAGCTTCCATGTTAGGAGTAAAGGGGTGGGACCCTGATGCTTCCCTCTCACTCTGTATGTGGAAACTATTCTTTACACTGAGTGTACTTAGCTCAATTCACAGAGATATTTAGATCACTCAAATAACTTTCTTTTCCTCTTCAAAACCTCGTTTTCCAACTCTTCTATCAATCACTACAGTTAAAATTACTATATTACTATGATTTTAAAAATAATATTCCAGTCATGTTATACTTTTCTTCTTGCCCAGTTGACCTTTTAACCCTGCCTTCCAATTTTCATGGAAAATACTACCAGGCATGTAACATTCTCATGAAGATGTTAGGATACCACTCTATGTATTTCCATTAAGTTATCCAAGTCGTCATTGTTTTACATCCAGCATGCTTGCTGTCATTTTTTACAGCGTTACTAGACTCTAACCATGGTCTAGAAGGCAGAAACATTCCCATTTCTGAAAAACACCTTTAGTATCTGGAGGTGTGTAGAACAGGATAGAGACTCAATAAATATTTGCCAAATATGAAAGAGTAAATAGATAGACACATGCGTATGTTCATCAAAGACATATCTAGCATAGTACATAGTCATAATAAGCACATTTATTATCCTAACTTTAAATTTCTTAGTTATTGCAGAGACTGTCAGGCAGTACATAAATATTAGAATTTGTATAAAACACTTCAATTTAAGGAGATTTCAGTAAGTAAAATGTGTGTATACTCTGCTTACTTTATCATTATTTCTCACCTGGAGCAGGAATAAAAGAAAACTAATAATGAATGAGTAATTAAAACACTTCTTGAAACAAATAATCCAATAAAAATGGGGTACAGACCAAAACAGAGAACTATTAACAGATGAATCTAAAATGACTAAAAAACACTTAAGGAAATATTCAGCATCCTTAGTCATCAGAGAAATGAAAATCAAAACAACTCTGAGATTCCATCTTACACCTGAAAAAGTAGTCAAGATCAAAACACTGATGACAACTTATGTGGAGAGGATGTGGTGGGGTAAAGCGATCACTCTTCCATTGCTGGTGGGAGTACAACTGGTAGAACTGCTTTAGATATCAGTTTGGTGATTTCTCAGAAAATTAGGAAACAACCTACTTCAAGATCCAGCAATACCACTTTTGGGTATATGTCCAAAGAGAGGGTGCTCAATTGTGCCACAAGGACATGTTCTCAACTATGTTCATACCAGCATTATTTGTCATAGTCAGAACCTGGAAACAACCTAAACACCCTTTGACCGGAGAATGGATAAGGAAAAATGTGGTATATTTACACTAAGAGGCCAAAAAAAATAATATCTAGAAATTTGCGGGCAAATGAATGGATCTAAAAAACATATTGAATGAGGTAACCAAAACACAGAAAGAAAAATATAATATGTACTCACTCTTAAATGACTTTTAGACGTAAAGCAAATAAAAATCAGGCTACAATTTTACAATCCCGGAGAAGCTAGACAACAATGAGGACCCTAAGAGAGACACATATGGATCTAATCTACATGTGATGTAGAAAAAGACAAGATCTCCTGGGTAAATTGGGAGCATGGGAATCATAGGAGAGGGTAGAAGGGGAGAGGACTGGAGAAAAATATATAGCTCAATAAAAACAATTAAAAATTATTCTTGAGATTAAACATAAATAATAGGAGAAATAAATGCTTCACTAATTTACTTTCTCAGCACATTCGAGTCAACTCTGTGTGATCATTCAGGCACTATTATATTGCAGACTCCCAGTTAGACAATACAACCTCCAATTTCCCCCCAGAGGCTTTGCTTTGGTTTTCTTTTAAAATTAAATTGCTTAGTCTTAATTTTTACTTTTACTTAAATATCTGATATCAGATTGCAAGTTAGTTCACACATCCTGAAACTTGAAACTGCATTTTCTCCTCAACCCCCATTGCTTTTACTCTCTCATCTCAAGGAAAGTACCATCTCCAGTTTCTCAGGTTACAATAAGTCACAAGTTGTTCCTTCACTCTCAAAATACAATAGTCAGCCTATCGTGTCCACAATGCGAATGTATTCTTATAAATTCTTCCTGTGCCAGACGGACTTACTCTCTGTACTTCATCAGTATTCTGCCTTTCTCTCCAACATTTTTCTTTGCTAAATTCCGTTTCCCTTATAGGGATGGGAAATCTTTTTCAATATTTAATAAGGACCATCTCACTCTTTTCAGCCATCTTTCTTACTAGAGTCATTTTAAAGTTCCATCAGCTTCTTTTTATACCCAACTAAAAACCACTTTATCAAGATTAAACTTGCCCTTCATGGAGTTGTGACCTTTGTTGAATGTTTCCCCATCAGAACACTAACCTGTCCATCACTGCTCAACTTTGGAGACAGCTTTGCTTTCTATGCAGCTGCATTTTTTCTACACTCGCCATTCTTTCTCCGTACATCAGCTTCAAAAACCTCTAAAGCCCTATCCTGGGCCATTTGTGGAATTGATCTTCAACTTCTCTGTTCCTTGTGTGGCTCTTTATGTGTCTGGTTTTATTTTGCCCATTGAAGTCTCACTTCAAAACACACCTCTTAGAGGCTTCTTCCCACTGAATCACTTAAACTCTAAAATATGCTTTCAAGTCTCTTTCATCTATCTTTTTGTTTAATTCTTTTCTTAACACTGATCATAATCAGAGAGTATGTTTATATTTTCTTTATAGCCTGCGTGTTTAGAGTTAGTGTATGAGTCATATAAAAGCAAGATCCTGGCTCATTTATGATTTACCTTCTTAACACAAATGAACATATTCTTGTAAAATTTGAAGTTTTGGAAAACATTTTTACCTTCTTAAAGAAGACACTCTGATGTTCATACTTTATAATAAGTTAATAATCTCTTTTTATTATAATTAGTTCAACACATGGCCGTTATACACATCTAAAATACCTCTCTTTCAGAGCCTGAGCCGGAAGCAATGATTGCAAGAATGCAGTAGCAATGAGAAACAAAATAAGATCCAAGGAGAGGTAAAATGCTCATAAGGATTTGTTTTGAGTTTAATATGTCATATGTTTGTGATTTTATTCACATGTGTAAGTTTAATATGTCATATGTTTGTGATTTTATTCACATGTGTAAGTTTAATATGTCATATGTTTGTGATTTTATTCACATGTGTAAGTGATTCTCAAGCTTATCAGCCAAAGATATTTAAAAGAATTGGGAATGATACTGACTTTTTATTTAAATGGATTTGATTTTTTAATATTTTGATTTTTTGATATAAACCAAATCCAAACATTTAACTTCAGCAATGCTAACTATTAATTAAAAATTAAAAGATACCACAAACTAATAAAAGAAAAATTCTTTTAATTAGTGCTATATTACATATATAATAACTTATATGTATATTTTCATATCTTGTGTTTATACTTAAAAAGTAAAAGTATGAGCCGGGCGGTGGTGGCGCACGCCTTTAATCCCAGCACTCGGGAGGCAGAGGCAGGTGGATCTCTGTGAGTTCGAGGCCAGCCTGGTCTACAAGAGCTAGTTCCAGGACAGGCTCTAGAAACTACAGGGAAACCCTGTCTCGAAAAACCAAAAAAAAAAAAAAAAAAAAAAAAAAAAAAAAAAAAAAAAAAAAAAAAAAGTAAAAGTATGGAGAATAAAGGGTCATTTAATAAAGGGTCATGTTTTTTTTTTTTTTTTAGAAAAAAAGGATAGTTTTCACTTATTCTACACTAAAAGTCAGCAAATGGTCTTAAATAAAATAGAGAGAATACAGAATTTGAAGTCGTGGCATTAGCCTACTTGAGTTTCATCTTATAAAGTAGTTTGTCATTTTGAACCTGCAACTCCAGGACATTTTTTTTCTCACTCTATTTTTATTGCATATCTGTAATCCTTTATAATCATTCTTTTTTGTTAATTTTTTTATTATTAAAAATTTCTGCCTCCTCCCCGCCTCCCATTTACCCCTCTACCCCCTCCACTCCCCCTCCAAAGAACAGTAAGGGTTCCCTGCCCTGTGGGAAGTCCAAGCTCCTCCCCCCTCCATCCAGGTCCAGGAAGGTGAGCATCCAAACAGACTAGCCCCCACCCCCCAAAGCCAGTATGCATAGTAGGATCCAAATCCAGTGTCATTGTCCTTGGCTTCTCAGCAGCCCTCATTGTCCGCCATGTTCAGGGAGTCCGGCTTTATCCCATGCTTATTCAGTCCCAGTCTAGCTGGCCTTGGTAAGCTCCAATTAGGTCAGCCCCACCATCTCAGTGGATGGGAGCACCCTTCGCAGTTCAGACTTCCTTGCTCATGTTCTCCCTCCTTCTGCTCCTCATCAGGACCTTGGGAGCTCAGTCCGGTGTTCCAATGTGGGGCTCTGTCTCTATCTCAATGCATCGCCAGGTGAAGGCTCTATGGTGATATGCAAGATATTCGTCAGTATGGCTATAGGATCTGGCCTTTTCCGGCTCCCTCTCCTCAGCTGCCCACGGAACTAGCTGGAGGCATCTCCCTGGATACCTGGGAACCCCTCTAGAGTCAAGTCTCTTGCCAACCCTAAAATGGCTCCCTCAATTAAGGTATCTTCTTCCCTGCACCCCTATCCACCCTTCCTATATCCTTTTGGAAACTATTGTCATAGATCCAAGAGGCTGTGGAGCAGGTATTGATGAATGCCATTCAAAATCCCTGTTCTCTGGATAATAACAAAGAAGCTTGCGAACGGAGACAGTGCAATAATGATTTATGAAAGGGTTTCTTAGTTAAGAGAAGAAACAAAAGAGCTTAGGAAAAAAGGCGTTTTCAAACAATGATTATACTTTTCTTGATTCAAGGATAAACATAGTTCTGAGATCCAATTCCTGTACTTTCAAAAGTGAATGTTTGCTTAAAATGTAGAAGAGATTTCCATGAGAAAAAGATCCATATTTCAAAATAATTCCCTACAT
Source organism: Arvicola amphibius (assembly GCF_903992535.2). NCBI lineage: Eukaryota > Metazoa > Chordata > Mammalia > Rodentia > Cricetidae > Arvicola > Arvicola amphibius. The sequence goes on along the minus strand of NC_052057.2, from coordinate 31,298,652 downwards.
GCTATCTTCCCAAACCTGTGACAATTTTGATCATCCTTCTTAGTGGGTAAACTTTAATCTGCTAATAAATCTTTTAGGATAAGATTTTTTTCCTCACAAAAGGAAAAAAATGAAGATTTATCTAAACATGTAGGCATTTGAATTCATTTCTGCCTTAGAATAAATTATTCTATTCTACAATAAATTACTTAGCATACTGTATTCAGTTTTGCTCATCAGCAAAATGAAACTTTTCATATCAATGATCTCTATATATCATTGATGGTATCTTCACATAATTCTCTGATATTGTATTATAATAATGTATTTTCATGTTGTAAGGTATTTATAATCTTCTAATTAGTCTGTGTTACTGGGAAGATCTTTGTAATTTTGTTAACATTTCTCAAATTTATAGTAACATTAATTTCCTATATATTAACAAGGTTGATTTTATTTCAGATATTAGTCACTTATGTAAAAGTTGACTTTCTCAAAAGCTACTGTGAACAACATGCAAAGATTAATGCATTCAGTGACTGACATTCAATCTAAAATAGTTACTGTTTGCTCCTTTGACTATGAGAGTGCTCATTAACTTTTTTATAATTAATAATAAAAAAAATTAAAAGAGAAAAACACATAGTAAAACAAACATCATTTAACTTACTGATTTATAAGAACTGTAGTTGTTCTGTTTAAAGATTCTCTCTCTCTCTCTCATTCACTCATTGTTTATTTCTCATGCCAACTTTATCTTATTTCTCCTAGATAATTTCTTCCTCAGCAACTTTGCACAAGGTGGGATAATCATTTCTTGAACTTAGACCTAGACTTGGAATGTGAGTCATAGTTAAAAGTGTCCTATTGCTTAAACTTGAAGATAATAAATGCTAGGTCATCAGATGTGCACACTCCCCAACAAGAAGATATAGATTGTTTGATATACATAAAAGCATAAAGAGAAACAAAGAAATCAAAAGTCAGGCTAAAGGAAGAAAATTTAAGAGAACAAAGCTGATTACATCTTTTAATTAAGTTTTAGAATAAAGATGAAATAATTCATTTACTCTTTAAAATCAAGAATTAGGAGGAATCTCCTATTATGATGGTTGGAGGACTCACTCCTGGGTAGGCAGTCCTGGAAGATATATGGAAGGTGGTTGATTGTTGGAGAAATGACTCAGTGATCAAGAGAACTAACTGTTCTTCCAGGGGACCTGGGTTTGATTCCCAGAATGTATAGGACACCTTACAACTGCCTGTAATTCCAATTCCAGAGGATCTGATGCCCTATACTGACTGCCCTGGGCACCTGGCATGTACTTCCTATATATCACTCATTAGTCAAGAAAACACCCCCAAAGATTTGCCAACTGGTCAGTCTCCCTAGATGACACTAGTCTGTGTCAAGTTGACCAAAAACTTATCAGCACAGCTAATAATCATCACCATCCAGGATTAGCTAAAATAATAATAATAGAGTAATCATAGCACATGTTCAGATAATAATACTATCTAGGCTTAGCTAATAAGATATAAGTCTGGGCAAATTAATCTTCCTGAGTCTCTTCTGTGTGTTAAATAAAGATTGTATAAACTAAACCATGAAGTGCTCAGTACTAGCTAGGACTTTGCAATGGGAAGGTGTGTTCCATGGTCTGTTTCATCAGTGTCACCTGGCTTGGTGACAGTGGAGAACTCTTGAAGCACACAAATCACAATAGATTATCTATTGTAGTCTTATTGTTGTACGTCCTATACTACCATATTAAATGTGAAGCATTTACTGAATATCTTGGATATGCCAGGTACTGTTCTAGATGCTTGAAATATATCAGTTAATAAAACAGACTGAAATCTTCAAAATAATAAATAAAGTAACGAATTAATTTGAAGTGTATTCCTTGGAATCAAATATATCCTTATTAATACATAAAATAATTAATAAGTGGATTATTTAAATGATTGCTAAATGAAATTGAATAAATAAATATTTTGGACTTTCTCATTTGAATATTCTCTTTCACCTCTGTATCTGAGTTGAGTGTTCAAGAAGTATGACATGAGCCAGGCGGTGGTGGCACACGCCTTTAATCCTAGCACTCGGGAGGCAGAGGCAGGCGGATCTCTGTGAGTTCGAGACCAGCCTGGTCTACAAGAGCTAGTTCCAGGACAGGCTCCAAAACCACAGAGAAACCCTGTCTCGAAAAATCAAAAAAAAAAAAAAAAAAAGAAGTATGACATGGAAGTGATGGGAAACATGAAATGATGAGCAAAGTTCTTGGAGAGTTTCAGAAGATACTGTCTAATCACCCAATATCTGTGACTTGAGATATGAATAAAAATGTTCTTAGAGTAGGCATTTGATTTGACACTTTCCTATGCAACAATAATTAAGATTCTGAATCAGGCACAATGAGTATTTGATAGTTAGTAGATAGTTTTTCAATTACAAAAACATTTAATATTTTCAGTATGTAGCGGCTTGGCCACAAAAGTCACAATTAACTTGTTAATTTTGAAAAACGAATGATGCTGAAAACAAACAGTCAACTTCTATTTGTCAGTTTTATTTAGTGGTTATATCAAATGGGGAGTTTTCTGTGCTCTGGTGATGGATTCTAAGAAAGATGCAAAGGTCTTCCTCAGTAGGTACCCACAGAATGAGATGTTGTTGAGCGCCGTTACTCATGACTGCTGGAGTGCAATAGATTGCAAGGAATATTGTCATTTAGGAGTTAATGCACCAGAGGAGATTTATATCTACAAGGCAGTAGTTTAATTTTCAGAATGAACAGCATGCTTCATGAAGCTAATTCACATGTGTATTTTAAGTTTTCTAATGGAGCATGATGTTATGATAATTTCATTAAGAATTCTATTTATTTGGAAAATCATTCGGTGGGAAAATACAATAATACATCTGCAGAAAATGAAGTTCCTATATTAGTTAACTAATTAACAATGTATTTACTGTCTTCAAGTATCACACAGCAGAAGAATATCTTTCAGTTTATATTTTCCCCATTGGTACTTACTGTTCTATGTTTGGCGAGCATCACCAATTGTTCACAATTATTTTATTCTAACATGTTGTACAATTGTTTTTGTTTTATCTTGCATCAAGTAAGAGAGATATGCTTTGTTCTTTCTTTTTAATTTTTGTTTTACTGTTTTTATTGAGCTATACATTTTTTCTGTTTCCCTCCCTTCCTCTCCTCTGCCTTTCTACCCTCTCCCATGATCTCTCCATTTACTCAGGAGAGCTTGTCTTTTTCTACTTCCCATGTAGTCTAGATCCATGTATGTCCCTCTTAGGGTCCTCCTTATTGTCTAGGTTCTATGGGATTGTGAATTGTAGGCTAGTCTTCTTTGCGTTATGTCTAAAAGCCACTTATGAGTGAGTAAAAATGATGTTTGTCTTTCGGGGTCTGAATTACCTTACTCAATATGATGTTTTCTAGATCCACCCATTTGCCTGCAAATTTCAAGATCCTAGGAGCAAGGTCCTCTTTCACTGTCATTTCAAAAACTTCTTTGTATAGTAGGAGAATATTATTTAAGATCGTCTATGTTCATTGTGTTTCTATAAAGTTTTATATCCAACATACTACAAAAAACAGTCATATACTCAAAAAATACTTTATCTTCTCCAATTTTTTAGTTTTTAATCTTAAATTCTATGGGCTCAGACTTCATGAAGAACTCATTGCAATAGTGAAAAAGTCATAAGGTGACATTTGTCAAATACATACACATGGTCATACGTGTGTGTGTGTGTGTGTGTGTGTGTGTGTGTATGTGTATATGTATGCTACATAGCTATTCTTTGGGTACATTCAACTTTTTATTTTATTTTTTATTTGTTTTGCATATTAATAACAAGTATCTTTTTTCATTATGCATACCAATATGAGTTCCCACTCCCTCCCTCCTCCCTTCTCTCTACCTACCCCTGCACCTCACCGCCATCCACTCCACAGAGAGGGTAAGGGCACATATTGCCATGGGGATGGTTCCCCGCTGCATCTAGACTGAACGAGGTAACCATCCAAAGAGAATAGGTTCCCAAAAAGCCAGTACAAGCAGTAGTGATGCATCCTGGTGCCCCTGTCAACGGCACCTCAGTCTGCCTCAGCCATACAACTGTCAACCACATTCAGAGGGACCAGTCTGAACCTATGCTTGTTTCTTCCCTTTCCATCTGGAGTTGGTGAGCTCCCATTAGCTCAGGTAGACTGTTTCCGTGGGTGTACCCATCCTGGTCTTGACCTCTTTGTTCATAGTCTCATTCTTTCCACTCTTTAACTGGATTTTGGGAGCTCAGTCCAGTGCTCTGATGCGGGTCTCTGCCTCTGTTTCCAAACCGATGCAGATCTTAACTTCTCCTGCAGAACCTCTGAATTTAATGTCCTGGTCTCATCCCCAGCTCTACAGAAAACTGCTGTAGTAACCTTACACCCTGAGCTTATCATCAGTGGATCACACAGATCTTCCTTTCCTAAATTCCCTCCTTCTACTTATTTCTTTATCCCAAACCTCCAGAAGTCACTCCCTGGAGACTAAGATGTATCTCTGACCCAGGAAAATTACTATGAGAGATCATCATACATCCATCAGAATGCCTAAGATCAACAAAGAATGCATAACCTCCAAAACAGAGTCTCTATTCAAGGACCAAGTGTTCAAATATATTTGGATCATAAAGAAGACTTCTTAGTGTACAACACCTGGCATCAATCTGTGAGTTCAGCCAAGTGACTATATAAATCCTGATTATATATTACAGTACCAGTGAATGAAAAGGTCACATGTTCATACGGTTTTGCCTTACAGTCTAACTAAGAGACAGCATGAAAAAAAAATCAGGGTCAGAGAAAAAATATATCCTTAAATAAAAGCCAACCAATTTATTTTTTTTTAAATTTTAAAACTTTCATTTTTGTATTTTAAGATACAGAGATTAAAAAGAACATAATAGTGGGTGTACAGAAAGATAGGAATAATCTGATAGAAATGTATAGATAAAATATATTGTTTGTAAAAAACTTTTTAATAAATTAACTTTAAGCATTTTACCTTTATTTTACTATGAGTATGTTTTTCTGTGTTGGAGTTTGTATATGGGAGTATGGGTCCTCTGAGTCTATGGCTTCTTGTGGGAGTGAGCCATGCAACCTGTGTGCTGGGCCTATAATTCTGGTCCTCTGCAGGAGTAGCAAATGCTCTTAATTACTGAGCCACCTTCTCAGTACAATAAAGTTTCTGATTTATCATCAATAGCTATAGTCAATAGCCAGGATACAATCAAATTGTAAACTCTGATTTTAACCACACATCAGGAAAGGAAAGAGCAACAGGACTGTTCTTTAGAAGAGGATGTTTGAGGTCAAAGAACGTCCAACCTTGACAATGCAAAGTAAGCATGCCCTGCTTGCCTCTGAGGGATGCAATATGTTAATCTAAGGTGGAATGGACAGGTCTACCATTTATGCTGAGTTAAATTCCCAATCTCCCAAGGATACAGGGAAATGTGTCCTTCACAGTTTTTTTCATTAAGTCTATCAGTTAGTCACCAGCTATATAATGCATGATAGCCTGATAGAAGTATATATTTATGACATTGATTTTTCTATCAGACAAGAGTTATTCTGGGGGAAAGTAGAAGAAAAGATGGTAGTGTGTTGAATTTTTGTTAATTCAAACACATAGCAACAGAAGACAGAATGCTCTAGTTAGGAAATAGGTTTACAAGGGAGCATACTCTCTACACAAGTCTAGAATGGGTGTAGTATTTGTCATGGTTACACTTTATTGCAGAATTTAAAATTACCTAGGAGACATACCTTTGAGCATACTTCTAAGGGCATTTTCAGAGTCATCCAGCTGAAGAAGGAAGATGTATTCTGAATGTGGGTCATGTCATCTGTGAATGTAGGGATAATGTAATCAGGTTCTTCTAGCTTCTCCCACCACATCTTTTCTATTGTGAATAATAGAAACTAACAGAGAATTATATATATATATATATATATATATATACATATATATATGTATATATATGTGTATATATATATTCAGTAGACAAACAACAACAAAAGCAAAAAACAAACCATCCATTCTCAAGATGCTTTGTCAAGTATTTATTCACATCAATTAGAAAAGAAACAAACGAATCATTCTTTTGTTCACGTAAAATTAAAATACTCACAAAGAAATAAAATCTGTGTCGGTACCACACATGAATCATTTGCCTGGAAGCCAGATGTTCATTCACACTGACTTTTGTTTGTGGAGGACTAAGAAGGGAGATTCCATTGTAACATCTATGATTTTACAGGAAAGGTATTGTATTTATTGATCATATGAATATAGTTAGAAGGTTTTGTGTATATAACATGCCATTACTTTTTTGCACCACAATTCATTGTCACTGGAAAAGAATGACTTCCACAATCAGAGATATGTTCTAAGAAGGAAGGAGGACCTAGTACACTTTCACTAAGACTCCACCTCAGGAGAGGATGCATGTACGATATTAAGAACTCCAATAAGTACGATATGGTTGATTCAGTTATTTAAAAGGTAAGAATGTAAACAGGAATAAAAACTGTTACTTCATCTTTCTTTTAGTAGAACGACAGGAGCCTATGTTTTAAAGATATTAGAGAAATTCTTTTTTCCTTTTATTTTATTACTTAAAAAAATACCAATCCAAATTCCCACTCCCTCCCTTCCTCCCACTTCCTCCATACACCCTCCCACTCCACCTTTTCCAATTCTGAGAGGGTAAGGCACCCTGCCCTGTGGAAAGTCCAAGGCCTTCCCTACTACATCTAGGTTGGGCAAGGTATACATCCAAAGAGAATAGGATCCCAAAAAGCCAGTACATGAGAGACAAATCCCAGTGCCACTGTCAGTGACCCTCAGTTTGCCCCAACTGTCAACCACATTCAGAGGGACTAGTCTGATCCCATGCTTGTTCACTCCCAGTCCAGTTGGAGTTGGTGAGCCCCCATTAGCTCAGGCATACTCTCAGTGGGTGAACCCCTCATGGTCTTGATCTCCTTGCTCATATTCTCACTCCTTCCACTCTTCAACTGGACCTTGGGAGCTCAGTCCAGTACCCTGAGAAATTCTCACAAAAACCATTTGACTAGATAGAAAATAGAGTCTCAATAGTAAATGGTTTTTCAATAAACTGTATTGTGTGTCTTTATCTAATGAGTAAGTTTAAGTTGTACATTGTAATGAGGAGAGTTTTATGTTTTAATACCATCATAGAAACATGGCTTCTTATAATTTTTGTTTTTATCTCTATTTTTCCTATATCTATGGTGGCCACTCTGCCTTTTATTTTTTTTTCAAATGAGCATGACTATTTATATCTTCAACACAATGGCTGCTAAGGCTTTCAGTAAAAAAAAATAATAATAAGGCGAAAATAATGTGTATTTGTGAAAATCAGACATTATTCTACTGAGGCTTTCAGACTGCTTTGCTTTATATTATAATGGAGTGTTGTCCAGTCCTTGAAAGGAGTCTTTTGTTAGAAACACAATTTTCATTGTAACCTTGTATGTATAAATACATATATAGGAACACAAAATAAACATAATTGAAGCACAATTCATATAAAGCAATTCTGGGTTCTACTGTGTGACATACTAGTATTTACTGATGCATTTTCGATTCTATACTCTTACGCTGGCTCAAAGATAAAAGAAAATGCCTGTCAAATCTACAGGTTCTACAGGTTTAAAAACATGAATTTAATATATGACAAAAATAAGGCTAAAGTGGATTTATAAACTGTTCATGTGCTTCTGTAATCAACCACAATTGTTCATCAGATGCATGGACAAAGTGTTACTTTCTGCAAGAAGCCTTTCTTTCTTTTTTCAATAAGCATATTCTTGTCTCTCTCAGTATAATGGTACACTGCATCTTAATTACTTAATGGATAATGAATAGTGCATTTTAGTGAGCTTTAATGAGATTCCCTTTTAAGCAATAAACAAATATTATGCAAAAATATTTGTATTTCCTCTGGGGTAACAACACTAAAATAATATGTTCTGGATTAAGTTGCAAGCTGAAAAGGCAATTTCTGTGTCGTTATTTCAGAATCCTCAAATAATAACCCCGCCTTTATTTTTTGTTTCAGTCTCTTTAGTCAACCTATTAAACTTTTAATGGTGTTTGATCATATTAAAAATCCAATTGCAAATCTGAAGATGGATTTTCATATTAATTTATATTTGACATTTAAGGGATTAGGAAAGAAGTGCCAGCTCTCAAGTGAGTCAGAAAAAAATACTCTGAGAAATATTTGTCTTGACCCAAGGAATCCTCAAGTACCAGCATGTTCTTTCGTGAATCTCACTAGCCATTATGGTGGTATCTTCTGATTGATTCACAACTACGAGCAAGCCTACACTTACGCTAAAATATGAGAACTTTTCTTAACAGCTGATGCACTTCCGGGGTGTATACTGCAATCAAAGCCGTCCTAATTACCGGAACAGCACTACATAGTTTCATATAATCATACTCTGTCAATTATGACATATGTTAAATGTTATATTGACCAAGAGGAAACAGCCTTACAAGAAAGTAAAAAACTTTCAGAAAGAAACAGTGTGATTTTAATGAGTTATTGATGAATGGCTGGAGAACAGGAGAAAAGCATTTATATACTGTAGCTAGTTTAAAGACAGGTGACCTTTTAAAAGATTAGTTAACCTTTCAGCAGTTTTGGAGAGTTACTGTTTTGAAAGAAAAAGGTCAGAGTAGAACTCAAAATGCAGCTATTGTCTTCCCTGTGTTTGTTCCCACGCCTTAATTCCTAGTAAATTAATTCAACATGTGCATTCTGTTCAAAAGTTGGTTTTTAAGAGAGAGGAATAATAATTTCAATTATTTTGAGCAATTATGCATGAGTAACCAAGGTATGAAAACTAAATATTTTAATGCACTTATAAATTATATACTTAATCCCTTTAGTGGTGAAATCATTAATAAAAATATGGTTATTTTAAAAATGAATGATGCAGGGATGATGTTGTGACTCAGTGGGTAATGTACTTATCCAAGTTGGATGAATTGAGTTTGAGCTGCAGGACGCACACTGTTGAAAGAATTGACTTTCAAGTTTGTCTTCTGGCCTCCACATGCACACTATGGGACATAAAAACATATCCACATCACAAACACACACCCACACACATACATACACACACACATACAGAGAGAGAGAGAGAGAGAGAGAGAGAGAGAGAGAGAGAGAGAGAGAGAGAGGGAGGGGGGGGGGGGGGGAGGAGAGGGAGGGAGGGAGGGAGGGAGGGAGAGAGAGGGAGAGAGGGAGAGAGGGAGAGGGAGAGAGGATGAGTATTGCTTAAGGTTAAGTTTTTGCTTTAAGAAAAATCTCATTTAAGATTTGTTACACTAAATACCACCTACTGAATCACCCTGTCCTCTTCTAATTCCCTGCAGTCCTTTACCCAGTGTTGACACACTCTGCCATCAGTGTTAAAGGGGGAAATTAGGCTGTATTTAACAACTAGTAATGCAAAATAACATTTCAGAACCAATCTTCAAATGCTAGGAATTTTTGTCAAGGAATAACCTAAGCTCTTGTACTGTTTATAGATTTCCGTAATGCCATGAGAAGCAAAGGATAATTAATTTAGACTACATGCACTTTCTTCTTTGTACATTCTCGTATCCATATTTTCGAATGCTTATACTACTATCTTCTTGACCTAGACACTTCTGAAACAGCAACCTTCTTGTTTGTAAATAAAAAAAATGTGTTTCTTTGAGAGATTTGATATTTCCAGAGAGGTCAGGCCAGTTTTTTTTTACCTGGATATATAACTTACTTATTGATGTTTTATTCATATTCAACTATGAAGCAAATATAAATAATACAGTGTCCAGTCTTAACTGGACCAAAAGACAAGAACCAAAGGTCAAAAATTACATAGTAACAATTATTGTCTGACTGAATAAACTAAGACTTTTTGAAGATAGAGTTTTACATAATAACATAATATTTAACCCATTCAAATATCAGTCAGTACTTTCAAAGTAAATTTTACTTGGTGTGATAATTATGCTTCATAACTTTTACCATTTCAACATTGCTTTCTCTTTCAAATGAAAGAAACTTTAGTGATGTTTGAACTGTGTGGATATTCAACCAGGGGAAGGAATAAAAAATGTATCTAGCTAAATTATTTTTAAAAAATAAAATTATTTTATCAGTTCAATTTAGTTTTGTCTGCATTTGTTGTATTATGGGAAAGGCTTTTAGAGTGCACAGTTGTATTTTAACATGCACACAATTTTTGTGGGTATCCAGCCTTGTAATTGTCATATTTTGAGGCCAAGCCCCTCATCATATTGTCAGAAGGCACCTCTTGGTGTCATAAACCAATTCTTTCAGGTCACCTTTCTGTCTTGTCGGAGTGTGAGGGCTCTGTGTTTTGTGACTGGTGATGATTGCTATTTGTTCTGTTTAATCACATTTTGCAAAGTTGGGTAGAATACATGAAGGAGAAAAGTGAAAATTCTCAGGTATCATGGATCTATCTTGGAACTTCTTACACTACAAGTGAATAGTTCAGTTAGTTTTAACTCTAATGTTTGAAGCATTTTTCTTTGTAGTTATTAGTATTTTAAGCCATTCTTTGGAAACAAGTCACATCACATATTCTTAGTCATACAAAGGAAAGCATTTCTATTTTTAAAAGCAATTAAATAAACTTATGTGGCATTGCTCTGTAAGTCCGTTAGATTCTGTTACAAATCTCAGATCCATTGTTGGTTCATTTCCTACCATCTTAGGTCTTCTTCCTATCATCGTCTTAGCTCTATAAATCGCTGTGCTTGCATCTGTCAGAATGAATGCTGATGGAATTTTCCAGTCAGCTATCAGGTGAGCAATCCTTCCTTCTGCCAGATGCAGTTTCAATCACGAAGACTGCAGGTGCTTTATAAGTCCCAGTCATGTCCTGCACCTTGAGACTGGGTGAGGATCTCCACCCTTCCTCCTCTGATACAAGATTATCATCCCCTTCCATGACAGTTCTGTGCATCACATACAGCTTTGATCTATGCTAGAAATTTAAGAAATAACACCCTGCTTTTTCCCACTGATACCATGATGCCGTTTATTTAGCTTTTCTGGTTGCAAGTGGGAATGCCTATGCAGTGGTATAAAAGGCTCAATCATTTTTCTACCCTGACTACACTCATACCTCTCATTTCTTCTAATAATAGCAGTGAAAAGAAATCACTGGGAAAGTTTAAGATATAGTAGAATCTTAGCTAAATACTTGCAAAGAGTTAAATTGAATTGCAAAATTGTCTAGAGTTACTTAAATAAAGTCACAAACAACTGATAGAGATAAGTTTTGATTAGTATACTGTTAATTACAAATTCAATTTCACTTTGTTAAAAGGAAAAAAAAGCCTGTGAACTTGTTGACCATGGCTCAGCGTGACTCAGGTTTATCTTCTTCTTTTCCTGCTACTGGAATTAGAGCTGATGAAGAGTGACAGCACTTGGCAACATATTTGTAAGTGTATAAAATTACTTCCCAGAAGAGAAGTGACTTTTGTAAATTAGTTTAGGGTACAAGTTGTATACTACCTGAAGACACTCGCTTTATGAAACTAGGGAGCTTCAAAACCAGGAGGAAGAAGAAGAAGAAGAAGAAGAAGAAGAAGAAGAAGAAGAAGAAAGAA